>NC_069500.1:1283746916-1284346916 GCF_027579735.1 Bombina bombina
GTTCATCAGATTTCACATGCAAAGTGTTTTTTTCCACTTTAAAGCCATTCTAGTATAGTTGTCATCTGTCCCTTTTTTCATGGGACAGTCCCAGTTTTTGGATTACTGTCCCTGTCTCTTAAAGGGACATGAAATCCAAAATTTTTCTTTCATGATTTAGAAAGAACATACAATTTTAAACAACTTTCTAATTTACTTCTGTTATCTAGTTTGCTTAATTCTCTTGATATCCTTTGCTGAAAAGCATATATAGATATGCTCAGTAGCTGCTGATTGGTGGCTGTACATAGATGCCTTGTGTGATTGTCTCACCCATGTGTATTGCTATTCCTTCAACAAAAGATATCTAAAGAATGAAGCAAATTAAATAGAAAAGTAAATTGGGATGTTGTTTAAAATGTTATTCTCTATCTAAATAATGAAAGAAAAAATTTGGGTTTAATGTCCCTTTAATTATATAGTGTGCAGTGCAGTACTCCCAGCACAGAGGCCACTGTAACTTTCGATTTTACTCTATTACTCATTGCTTACTGCAAGGGTGACCAACCTTGACCCTCCAGAGGTTTTGGAACTACATTTCCTAGGATGCTCAGCCACTGGGAAATGTAGTTCCAAAACCTCTGGAGGGCAAATATTGATAACCCCTGGCTTACTAGATGTAGGCTTTTCTGAAACCTTATCTGTGATCTCCTATTATGTTGAAATGTGTAGAGAGGTGTCAGGTAAGGAGGAAGCCATGTGATGTGAGACACGGGGCGATGAAGCAATTCATCTCAATAGTATTGTACGGTTTGGAACATGTGTAATTTTCTCAATGTATACACTGAGGCTTTGCTTAACAGGGGATTTAAGATATCAGGCTCTTTGTGTGCTGGGACCGGAATTCAGAGAAATGACACCAAAAAAATAAATAAATCCAGATTTACTGGGGCATTTCTGTATCTAGTAATCTACTGCCATCAATCACTGCTGCAGAAAAGATTTTAAAAAATCTATTTACCTCATAAAATGCCACCTTTTTGTGAAACTTTCCATAGTGTTTTAGCAAAAGTAAAAAAAAATATTGTTTTCCATTCCAGCAAGCTCAAACACAGTAGTTAGCAGGTTAAACGTGTTGAGGTAATATTACTGTCTAACTTCAGTCTGTGTAACATTTATATAATACTAGGGTGCTTTGTGGTGTCCTTCTATACAGATGCTGAAGGGTTAATAATTTACTTGGTACTTGCTTTAAAGTTATTCTTCCTATGCCAATTATGTGCTTGAGAGTAAGAGAGGTAATGAGGAGCTAGAAGCTTTAAACTGCATTAAAGGTTATAACAGTGCAAAAACAAAATCCTCTAATATATAAGAACAATTTTATTATTACATTATTGCTTGCATATAACTATCTGTTTAACCACTGCAAAGGGATTAAAAACATAGTTGAAGTCACCTCTAGTGCAGCAAAGCACTACTGGAAGCTAGCTTAGCACATTTCGTGAGACAAGGACAAAATACAAATGTGGGCAGCCACCAATCACTAGTGGTGCATTTCTGTTAACAAAGGTACCAAAAAAAGCAAACTAAATATCATTGTGAAATAAAAAAATAACACTGAACCCACATTTTTTCTTTCATGATTCAGATAGAGCATGCAATTTTAAGCAACTTTCAAATTTACTCCTATTATCAAATTTTCTTCATTCTCTTGGTATCTTTATTTGAAATGCAAGAATGTAGGTTTAGATGCCGGCCCATTTTTGGTGAACAACCTGGGTTGTTCTTGTTTATTGGTGGATAAATTCATCCACCAATGAGCAAGTGCTGTCCAGGGTTCTGAACCAAATAAATAGCTTAGATGCCTTCTTTTTCAAATAAAGATAGCAAGAGAACGAAGAAATATTGATAATAGGAGTAAATTAGAAAGTTGCTTAAAATTGCAAGCTCTATCTGAATCACAAAATAAAAAAACTGCGTTCAGTGTCCCTTTAAAGATTACATTTGACTCTGCTATTACTTTAAGCGATTAGTATGGCTAAATTAAAATAAGAAAACTTCAAAATACATTATTTTAATACAAATTAAGTTGTTTCAGATAACACCTCTACTACATTGCAGTGGTTTTTACAAGCCATAAGAAAACAGCTTTTCTAAGTATTTTTGAACTTTTCTAATTACAAAACCTTGAGAACTTGAAAACTAGTTATAATTCCGAACAGCATTCTTTAATTATTCACACATCTTTTATAATGCCTACTTTATATTTTAATAGAATAGCATTGGTTCTTGGTTTAATTCAAAGTTTAAATTATTGTTCATATCATAAATCTAACACACAACTAAAATACAATCAGAAAATTAAATTAATAATTACGTTAAAATAATACTAAATGAAAAAATGATAACATTGCACAAACCATGTTTTAATATAAGCAGAAAAACCTGCAACTAAACCAACTTTAGTTATGATTAATTATGAATCAGATGTTATGTTTTATTCTTACTTTGGCTACATATGTTTTTTCCCGGTTGTGGGCACGCAATAATGGTTATTGCTACAGAGAGCTCGTTGTAGCAATTAGTGCTTATAAAATTAACCAGAGATCAGATCTCTGGTTAATTTTATAAATGTGCCCCAAATGCCCCCAAACTTAAAGGGACAGTCTACACCAGAATTGTTATTGTTTTAAAAGATAGATAATCCCATTATTACCCATTCCCCAGTTTTGCATAACCAGCACAGTTATATTAATATACTTTTTACCTCTAAAATTTCCTTGTATCTAAGCATCTTTTGACAGCTCCCTGATCACATTACTTTTTATTTATTATCTATTGACTTGTATTTTAGACAATTAGTGCTGTGTTGTGCTGACTTAAATAACTCAACGGGCGTGAGCCCAATGGTATCTATAGGGCCCACATGAACTAGCAGTCTCTTGTTGTGAAAAGCAAATACAAAAAAGCATGTGATAAGAGGCTGTCTGTAGTGGCTTAGAAACAGGCAGAAATTTAGAGGTTTAAATCTTATAAAGTATGTTGGTTGTGCAAAGCTGAAGAATGGGTAGTAAAGGCGTTATCTATCTTTTTAAACAATAAAAATGTTGGCGTTGACTGTCCCTTTAAAGACTTCCTCTAAACTAGAGGGCACTAGAGGGCATTAGTTCATGTGTTCCATATAGATAACATTGAGCTCATGCACGTGAAGTTACCCTGGAGTGAGCACTGATTGGCTAAAATGCATGTCTGTCAAAAGAACTAAAATAAGGGGGCAGTTTGCAGAAGCATAAATACAGAGGTAAAAAGTGTATTTATATAACAGAGTTGGTTATGCAAAACTGGGTAATGGGTAATAAAGGGATTATCTTTCTTTTTAAACAACTAAAATTCTGGTGTTGACTGTCCCTTTAATTGCTAATTTTCATTTTTATTTTTTTTAAATGTAACATGTTTTTATTTAAAAAAAACAAAAAACTGCACTTGGCAGTTTCTTGGAGCTAACGTCAGCGGCTGTGGGATGTTAGAAAAAAAACGGCACTGAAAAGTGCCTTTTCATTGCAGACTATTGGAACTGTGTGTTCCCTGTAAATATATATCTATATGCATATATATTTATCTGTTAATATGTGTATATGCACATATTAACAGATACATATATATTCATATATATTTACACTTTGCTGCCATCGCTGCGCTACTTACCTCCTTCGCTGCACTAGGTTCTCATGCTGTGTGTCACAGCATGAGAACGAGGCTCCCATTGGAGCCTATAGAAGCGCGCTCTCATGAGTGCTATGGTTCCTAGCAATGTGAATAGGAGCTCGCGTTTGCATTGCTGTCAACTTGTAATACCAGCGCACATTAGCGTGAGCTGGTATTACTCAGTGGAGCGCAAATATCACTTTCACAAAAGCGCTCCACTTGTAATCTGCCCCTAGATGTTTTGTTTCTGCACAGAAATTCTGATGGATTGAAAGGAGGGGCCAGAGTTTATTTAACGTTATAAATTCCAAGAAATCCTACAGAATATGTGAACTTGCCTTCTTCCTCCTCTGCAGGTTACATAAACAAAGAAACACAAACAGAAAACATAGTAAAGAACTGCACCATGTTCCATTAAGGCAAAAACATGGCTACACACTGTATTATGTTATGGAAGATAACTTATATATTTACTACATACAACATACAGCATACATACAGTCTGTAAAATCTAATCATATTGTATTAAGAAAGCAAACATGCATTATAGACAGACCATTCACAAAACTCTTCTCCTAGCCAGAGTACATTGTCCCTTAAATGGACAGTCTACTCCAGATTTGTTATTGTTTACAAAAATAATCAATTTATTACCAATTTTTCAGTTTTGCATAACAAAATGGTTATTTTAATATACTTTTTACCTCTGAGATTACCTTGTATTTACCTCTGCAGTCTGCCCCCTTATCTCAGTGCTATTTACAGACTTACATTTTAGCCAATCAGTGCTGACACATTAACTAACACTCGGCAAGATTACGAGTTGTGCGTTAGGGTAAAAAAGCAGCGCTAACACATCCGACGCGGAGCATCCTCTTCATCCGAAGACTAAAGCTGAATGAAGGTACCTTTAAGTGACGTCATCCAAGATAGCGTCCCTTAGATTCTACCTTAATTCCAATTGGCTGATAGAATTCTAACAACCAATCGGAATCTAAGGGATGCCATCTTGGATGACGTCACTTAAAGGTACCTTCATTCAGCTTTAGTCGTCGGATGAAGAAGATGCTCCGCGTCGGATGTCTTGAATATGGACCCGCTCCGCACCGGATGAAGATAGAAGATGCCGTCTGGATGAAGACTTCTGCCCATCTGGAGGACCACTTCGTCCGGCTTGCATGAACACTTCTCCCGGTAAGTCGATCTTCAGGGGCTTAGTGTTAGGTTTTTTTAAGGGTGTATTGGGTGGGTTTTATTTTGGGCTGCAATAGAGCTAACTGCCCTTTTAAGGGCAATGCCGATCCAAATGCCCTTTTCAGGGCAATGGGGAGCTTAGTTTTTTTAGATAGTATTTTATTTGGGGGGGGGGGTTGTTTGTGTGGGTGGTGGGTTTTACTGTTGAGGGGGTTGTTTGTATTTTTTTTTTACAGGTAAAAGAGCTGATTACTTTGGGGCAATGCCCCGCAAAAGGCCCTTTTAAGGGCTATTGGTAGTTTAGTTTAGTTTAGGCTAGGGTTTTTTTTTATTTTGGGGGGGCTTTTTTATTTTAATAGGGCTATTAGATTAGGTGTAATTAGTTTAAATATCTGTAATTTGTTTATTATTTTCTGTAATTGAGTGTTTGTTTGTTTTTGTACTTTAGCTAATTTAATTTAATTTAGGTAATTGTATTTAATTTAGGTAATTTATTTAATTATAGTGTAGTGTTAGGTGTTAGTATAACTTAGGTTAAGTTTTATTTTACAGGTACTTTTGTATTTATTTTAGCTAGGTAGTTATTAAATAGTTAATAACTATTTAATAACTATTCTACCTAGTTAAAATAAATACAAACTTGCCTGTAAAATAAAAATAAACCCTAAGATAGCTACAATGTAACTATTAGTTATATTGTAGCTATATTAGGGTTTATTTTATAGGTAAGTATTTAGTTTTAAATAGGAATAATTTAGTTAATTATAGTAATTTTCTTTAGATTTATTTTATTTATATTTAAGTTAGGGGGTGTTAAAGTTAGGGTTAGACTTAGGTTTAGGGGTTAATAACTTTAATATAGTGGCGGCGACGTTGGGTGCGGTAGATTAGGGGTTAATAAATGTAGGTAGGTTGAGGCAACATTGGGGGCGGCAGATTAGGGGTTAATAAATATATTGTAGGTGTAGGCGATGTTGGGGACAGCAGATTAGGGGTTAATACATATAATGTAGGTGGCAGCGGTGTCCGTAGCGGCAGATTAGGGGTTAATAATTATAATGCAGGTGTCTGCAATGTCGGGGGTGGCAGATTAGGGTTAATAAGTGTAAGATTAGGGGTGTTTAGACTCGGGGTTCATGTTAGGGTGTTAGGTGTAGACATAACTTTTATTTCCCCATAGGAATCAATGGGGCTGCGTGAGTTTTACGCTGCTTTTTGACAGGTGCTAGACTTTTTCTCAGCCAGCTCTCCCTGTTGATTCCTATGGTGAAATCGTGCACGAGCACGTATGACCAGCTCACCGCTGACTTAAGCAGCGTTGGTATTGGAGTGTGGTAATGAGCAAAATATTACTCAACGCTCACTTCTTGTCTTTTAACGACGGGTTTCTGAAAACTCGTAATACCAGCGCTGCATGTAAGTGAGCGGTGAGACAAAACTGCTCGTTAGCACCGCATAGCCAATAACGCAAAACTCGTAATCTGGGCCACTGTTTTGCTTTGAAAAACTAATAAAATGCACTGAAATAAAGGTGGCCTGCAGGGGCTTAGAAACAGACAGAGATTTTGAGGTTTTTTTTGTAGATGATCCATTTATATATCCCATCTGGCTGTGTTTTTTGTAAAAATGTATAGTTTTGCTTATTTTTAAATAACATTGTGATGATTTTCAGACTCCTAACCAAGCCCCAAAGTTTTAGATGTATACTGTTGTCTACAGACTTCAGACTGCTTCTGTTTGTATAATGAGTCTTTTCATATGCGGGGAGGGGGGAGGTTCTGCTATCAGCCCCTTTCACTGGGTGTCCTAGGCTAATCTCATCAACAGTGCTAAATTGGGAGCTTTAAAGTAAGTTTTTAAAAGGTTTTATACTGGATTTTTATATCAGTATCTGTTCATGTTATTCTTTATAGTAGTGTGTATTACATGCAGTTAAATGACAATTGGAGTATACTGCCCTTTTAAATGTATTGAAATTTTTAATGTAGGGATTGAAAATTAAAATGTCAATAGCCAAGTTGTCTGTATGTGTGTGTGTGTGTGTGTCTGTGTGTGTGTGTCTGTATGTGTGTGTGTCTGTGTGTGTGTCTGTGTGTGTGTCTGTGTGTGTGTGTGACTGTATGTGTGTGTGTCTGTATGTGTGTGTGTCCTATTAATTTGTAATGGAATAATTAGGAAGATTGTGATTATTAGTAACTAGCCCATTAGCAAAAAATATTTGGGTGTGAAACATTTTATTGCCTAAAATTTTAAAAAAATTGTTTCCTACTATAAGAAATATTTGCTTTCATGCCTTCTTACCATTGCAGATGAATTCCCTTTTCTGAACCTCTGCCACATTATGCCCTCTCAAGTGAGTTGGTCCCATGCATTGAGTATAAAGGCCAACGCGGGGCCTCTGTCGCAGCCAGTCCGATAACCATGCAAGGTGGCAATCGCAATATAAATTGTTGGAGTGAAGTCGGCTGTGTAAATAAAGATGATTTAGTACAAAAATAAATATTTACAATGATAATCTTTAGTTTAGCACTTAAAAAAAGTACTCTTCTTAAATATATGTATAGTATATATCAGCAATTACGTACCGCATGGCTAAAAATCTACATCATTTTGTTTATCGACTGCTTCTGATGGTGCGTTATACATCAAAATATTTTTGCGCCCCATAGAAAGTATTAGAAGCCGTTAAGCAATACCTTATACCAAGTTTCCAATGAAAACACAAACCGTTAATACACTGTCAGAGGTTGTTAATACATTGGAAAAAATTACAACCAGCTCAACTAGGTGTAAAAGAGGAAAAATAAGCTTTTTGAGACCTATTTCCCATTTAAATTTTAAAACTTGCAAACAATGCAACTGTTTCAATGTAAAAAAAATCTGAAATATTTATTGTTGCCCCATGTATAGGAATAGTTGCACTTATGTTCTTATGGAAATATCAGTATGTAATTACATATAAAAATATATGCAAGCACATATCTACAAAATTTAAACTAGACATGCCTAGGGCAGCTATACATATTACATATATTAATAAAGTGGAAAATATAATTATAATAAAAAATAGTATTTGCTGATAATAAAAAAAATATATAAATATATTATAAATAAGCGTATCTTTGTTTTTGTTTCTCCTTAGAGGTGATCACAGGTAAGGAGAGCAGACGTTAAACATAAATTTTATAGTTTAAGGTCGGGATACCATAGCAACTAATTTATTTTCAAGAACTCCGACATCGGATGGAAGTGTTAACACAACGTTAACTTACATTTATACGAAAAATGGAACTGCACGCAATGCGCAAAATATTTCAATGGAAACCTGGTACGGTAATAAAATGGAGCCGTAAACTACTTTTAGCTGTCGTACACTTCTCTAGCTTACGGCTCCATTTTTTACGGCTCAATGGAAGCGAACCCTAAGTCTGCAGAGAGCATATAACAGGAACCATTTTACAACATAAACAATCAAAATAAGCATAAAAGATATATTTAAATGTTGTTTATTGAATTTATTAATTTATGGAGAAAATGAAATTTTCAGTTTTGTGGCCTTTTAAATCATTTTTAATTTTGCCTGAGTATTCAAAGCCAGCACTAGCTCTCCATAACTAAACAGCTTAAATCAGTAATCCTGTCTACTTTTTGTTTTTGGACTATTAACCAACTTATCTGTAGCAAATCCTTTTAAAACTAATTTATTTCAGGGGTAAAAAAAAAGCCATGTTTGCCAACATTAAAATGCAGACCTGGCTGTTCCATCCTCGTTTCTTTACAGTTGGCTGGAAAACATACAAGAGCTTTGAAAACAGTTGTGGAATTCTGTAGTTAAGGTCAGAACAAAAGCTGAGGGGAAAAAAAAAATAGACAAAACGCACCTCAAGTAAATTGCTCTATAGGGGTAACATTCTGACAGCAAGAAAAAAAAGGGGGTAATAAAAGATTTGGCTCCTAATTAGAAATATCAGTAAGTCTTGCTTTATTAGTCTCTATAGAAACTGCCTGCAAAATCCTTTTAACAGGTCACATTCATTTTCTGCTGAACAAGGCAGAATAATAATTCAATATAAAACACTCCCGTGCATCGCCTTTCTGATTTCCTCTCTTTTTGTTTAATCAAAGAAAAAAAGGATTAGTTGCTTTTGGCCTGTTGAAACCCATGCTCAATGCAATGCCTGAAATTAAAGGACGTAAATGACAGTGCACGAAAGAATTGTTAGTTATCTCTACATAGTAAGAGATCTACACAAGATCATGGCTTACGTCCAAGTGGCAGTGGTATTTTACCATTAATAAAATATCAGACAAATGTATTCACTAAATTAGGTATATTACTGCAGACTGTCTTTGATGTTTTCCTTGCTAAAGAAAAGAACGTGCATAGCTATAAGTCTAGTCTTTGCTCCTATAATCACCAACAATCACAAAAACAACAACATCATTTTAAATCTTTTTTGCTGCTGCTAACAATTCTAACTAAGTGTAATAGATATTAACACGCACTGCCCAATCTTGAGAGCTAATTTCATGTAGCAGAGGTCGTCAGAGAAACAGTTTAGTTTAATTAGGTTTGCCTGCAGTAAAGTAATAAAAGCATAAAGATTTCTCATTTATCATATGTGACAGCCAATCAAAGTGCTGTCTATGTTCTTAAATGAAATGTGACCTACACAGTATGCCAACCGAATCTGCAATAACTTATTTAGAAATGTATTTTCACATTCAAATATCTATGTATATGTGTATGCGCTTAATATCATGATGCAGCATAATACGTTTCCATTTTATAAATAAATCCTAATAATAATAATAATAACGTGTACATATATCTGTGTTGTGTGTCAAATTACACGAAAAAAAGAAAGAAAGAAAGAATAACAGTAAGTAGGAAGTCATAGAAGCACTTACAAAGTTCTAAGTTTAGGCATGTGGTTAAAGCTCGCCACCGAAAGCCGAGTGATGTTGTTATTGTTGAGAGTGCTGTAAAACATGAAAAGAGTTTAAGTCAGAACACCAAAGGCAACAACGAGATTTGCAATACAGTTATGTATTTTCTTTTAGCTAGGCAAGGTTTATTGCTCGAAAAATCTGTTCAATATGTTTCCTCAGCAATGAATAATCATGCACAGCAACCATATTAATTGCAATGAACCATAACTAAAGATATCGTTGGATTAGCCTGAAACATTTTACCGTCTGCACTACATTTCCCACAGGCATTTTCCACTTATTTAATGTGCTACTAATGAAAACTGTAGTTGTACAACCCAATTAATACAGTTCTCTAGGTAACAGAGAACCAAGGAGGCATTTTACAAATAGGTGCATTGTGGGAACAGGGAGTCAAAAAAAGGTCACAGGGAAGCATTAAAGTGTATCAAACATTAGTTCTGTCACCCCAAATATCTATATATATGTTTTTATACTTAACTTATCCATGGAAAATATTTTACATGTTCTGTATGAACTCCCAATCTGAATTATTTATCTAAATTGTTCAAGAGGATGTTTAAACTATCAAAAGTGAAGCTTAACTCAAATAATTAAAAGTATTAAAATGCAATGTTTGTGGTATTTTAAGCTCTTTAGATAATTATACATATCTGTATATTTCTTCTTTGTGAGATAATTAGCTGCTTTACAATTACAATGACTTAGAGCCTTATAATACATTAAGTATAATCTGTAATCTAATGGTCACAAACTCACCAGCATGGATATAAATTGTGCACAATCTCTTTATTTGAACAATATATTTTAACGTAGGTGTCTCTCCTTTACATCCAGAACCATGCTTAGCTAAATAAACATCTCTTCATCTAAAATTTGACTTTCTAAAATTTACTAGAGTGGAAAGCTTCAGCTCATCAGGCCATAAATCTTTAATTTAAAAACAAAAAATACAAAAAAGATAAGGCCATTTTTAGATTCTTTGAGGTGGGCTGAAGGCCCACTAGATAAATATAATAGAGGATGGTGAGTACTAAAAAATAATAATAATAACTAACAACTGAGTTAAACTAGAAAATTGAAAATTATAAAAAATAGAATGAGGGAAATAATTAAAATTAGTTATACCGAATTTTAAGTTCTATCAACACTTGCCTAATTCCGAAGATGTAATGGTTTCAGTTATTGGTTTCCTCATATTAGACAAGCAGCTCAGCCAAAGAAGGAATACCAAGAAGAGTAAAGTCCTATCTGTCACTGACCTGCCTTTCAGTGCCCAATTCCAACCCTTTTCTTCCAAAATAAAAATGGCACCACCCATTGGTGTCTGTCGAAATTTGCCAGAATATTTATGGATAAATGGGTGTAGACACTATATATCAACATTTTTTTTATATTTTTCTGTCATTGTATGAGTTAAACCCTGTTGCTAAAAAAGCTCCATAAAACAAATATGTATTCATACTTTAATCACACCAAAGTACAAAAATGCTTATGACATCAGTTTTTTTAAGATTGCTAGATTAAATAAAGACATAATGTTACACAATATAGATTTTAAAAATTATACCAAATTACTACACTGTAAATGTATAGGCACTCTGGCAAAAACAACTATGTTTCAAGGTCATACAACACCATTAAGGGGCAGACTCGATGGAGATGTGTTTTACAGTATAAATATCTATGTAACAGTTAACAAAATAATTAGACGCTTAACCAAGTTACCAAACTATTTGTAAAAGTAGTAGTCTGGCCCACTAAACACAATATTCTATTGGATATTAAACTCTTTGCAGAGATTCTACATATTATCTTCTACAAGCTTCTCTATTTACCCACATTAACTTTAAACATTAATTATTTAATATTTCAATATAATTTGCAAATAATGATTTATTAAGTTATAAACTCTATGCATCAAATAGAGGTTTGTAAACAAAAAATTATGGGAGAAAACAATATTAGTACTAAAGCTGGATAAGTTGATGCCGGAAATAAGTACAATCTTATGAATGACAAAAGATTGGATTGAAGTTTGGTATTTTTTTAATTGTAGTGCAAATGTTCTCCCTGACATTTGTTCTGCCATTCTGAACATATGTTTGCAGTGTATTGAATATCAACATTCAAACACTATATTTAAATGCTGACTTCCATATGCTTACAATGACATCTATGAAGATCAACATTTGTTATATTCTAGTGTCACATTTAGCAAAGGGAAATTTTACTTACTTTTTTTTTTTTTTTTTTTTAAACGTTGAATGTCCAGAAAACATACAAAATTTACTTACAACGAATGTGGTCAACATTCATTATTTTTAATGACGCATTTGTCAATCCCTACAAAATATACAATTTGTTCATTTTATATATAAATTACATTTGTTTTAAACGGGAAGTATACTATTTTACAGACTGGTAATATAAAATGTGTTTTACTACAGAAAAATGTGTTCATTAGTGTTTGCTTTTTTTTCCTGTGTTAGATTTTTGATCTTATCTAAATGTTTAATTGCATTTACTAACATTGTATTATTTAATACTTATTATATAAACACATTTATATATAGTTAGAGGAATTTAAATATTCTACAACATGTGAATGTAACTATGTGTGCATCATACACCTGAGGAGACTAATCCATATGTGTACAACTAGATTTGTCAACCTACCAAGCCTTTGAAAAGCCTATTTTCCCACAAAATCTCATATTGGAGCCAAGTGAAGAGGTTATCCAAAAACCTAAGCATCTGAGGTCTTTGGAAAAATATAATATATCTTCCTTAGATGGATGAGATTATATTTTCTCTACACCGCTAATAATTTTTTTCTTTAATTACTGAAATATTGGCAGAGTTTAAAAATACCAAATTTACCATCAACCATTGAATGTTAATTTTGTAATACAAACGTGAAGTAATATGTACCTAATGATCCAAATGTGCATGTTCTAAGCAAATTAATATTTTTGCCTTATTACAAGTCTCATGATGTGAAGGTTATTGAAGGACTTTACCCAAGGGGCTAGCAGGAATATGCTGTATGTTGTAATCTTCAAAGTACAGTACATCAATATAATGTAACATAAGCCAAGTCCCACTTAAAAAAAGATATTAATCAAAGTGTATTTTTTATTATACTATTTTAAAATTAAACTTTAAATAAATCATATCTCACAATACTGTTTTATATAAACAATGTTCCATTTTTAAATCTGTATTCTTTTTTTTTTTTTTTAAACAACTGTAGATTATAGGCTGGCATTCATACCTACACATTTATTAATTCAACAAGAGGTTTTAATTTTCAACCAATACATTTTAAACACTATACTAATAATGTTTTATTTTGTATGTGTACAATGATTATGTTTAAACTCCAGAAGAACAAAAAGGAAGACGACTGGATTCTGAATACTTGAATTACAAATTGTATCAAAATTTACAAAATGCTAAATTTTGGTCGCCACATTAGACATAATAAATAAGAAATATTGCAATCTTTTAAAAACAGGATTTTTTTTTTTTTTCTAGATTGACTTCACGTGTATCACATCAAATAGAACAGAATATTTTTTCAGGATTAAATTTAGGTAACATATATTTTACAAAAATGTTTTAGTGTTTAATGTGAACTTATTTTAGAGGTAAAAATATTGGTTTGGAAGCATGTGGCATTAGTTTAGGCAACTAATTATTTTCCTGCAATACAATTTTTGAAATTTAAATCTACTTTTAAAATGAAACATTAAAATAGACATCAAGCTACAATTACACAAGTAAGAGCAGTGTTTAAAAAAAAATCTGTTTAAGAAGTTTATGTGCATTTACATCATCTTCTGAGGATAAAGTAAAAACAATAAAAATTGACTTTTCACATTTCATTAATATTAAAAGTGTGTAAGGGGATTGCTGTAAAAAAAAGGTTTTAAATGTAGTGTTTTAATAATGTTTTTAAAAGTATGTGAACATTTTTCTTAAATTCAGCGCATTGTGTAGGCCTCACCTAAACATTTTAGGCCTACTATTTAATACATTTATAATATTTTAAAGGCAGCGGATAGATTAAAAGGTTTAAACTAATTTTGAGATTTTTTACTTTAAAAAAAAAGGAACATTGTAATATATTGTCTAAACACATACTACAAAGTGCATTAATACTGGGGGGAAAATGAAAAATCTAGATTTGTGTGTATATAGTTTAGATCAATAGATAGATAGATAGATAGATAGATAGATAGATAGATAGATAGATAGATAGATAGGGAGATAGATAGATAAATAGAGACTATCTTTGATAATGGCATAGAAATATAGTAATACAAATAAATGCACATACATACAAAATTATGTATTAATACTGTAACTGCAGATATAATTGATAACAGTATGTACATTGATTTAAATTAGAAAAAGAAAAAGGAATAATTTACATAACAAGTGCATAAGTAACCATGAATACAATTAAACACATTTTACCATAGTGCAAAACATTTAAAATTAACTAATAAACATTTCCATTAAAAAAAAATCCTAATATTTTCTTTAGATTTGATAAGAAATATAAAATTAATTTAAAATTATCAACATTTTTTTTTTTTAACATTAATTCCAATAAAAAAATGTATAGCAGCATCTCTGGTTCTGCAGTGCCACTGCTATTCTTTAATCATGGTTGTGGGTAACTGGTAGGAGATAAGTAATACTTACAGCACTTCCAGGTCGCGCAGAGCTCTGAACGCTCCATCTTCAATACAGCTTATCTGGTTATAATCCAGCTGCCTGTGAAACAGATCAGGAGGATGAATTTATAAGAGACGCATACCAGTGGGAGAAAAAAAAAAGAAAGATGTCTCTATTAAGCAAGGCCGCACTAGCAAGAGAGTCTTAAGAGCTGTGTCCGTCTGCCTCAGTGTCACACACTGCCCTCAATACTGCTGCTCGATCCTGACTGCCTACAGAAACAGTGGCTCTGAAAGAGCTCCAGTAAATAATAACTGCACCTTATATTAAATGCCAAAGGAATGCAATTTCATTACATCAAGTAAAGCTATCCATTAAAAGCTCTCAGCGTCATCTCGCTGAAACAATTTCATTAAGGTAAAGGACTGTAAATCACTTAATGTCACATGCATCCCCTCAGTGACCTAACTGAATCCATTTATCAGAGAAGCCAGCTGCATGTTAATTTTACTATCTTTGGCAAGAAAAGGAAGGAGCTATTCTTATTTAATATGGGTGGTTTGCTTAAACTCCTTGATTTTTATAGCTATGTGCATAAGTTTGCTTTATGACCCAACAGCTGCTTTGGTATATTTCTAGCTTAAAATGGCTGAAAGGGACATGAAAACTACGGATGTAGTTGAGGTTACAAAATGGCTTCATGTCTCCTGGGTAAAATTACATACTATAAATCTATTTCTTAATCCTTCTCTATATGAAAACATAATTCCACATATACTAAAAAAGTACAGAGATAAAGTAAGAAGAACAGAGACATATTTTCACATTACAAGCTCACAACTTTATAAACAGTATTACTGTATATACTACAGAGTGAAAGTCGAAGCATTATGGCACAAACCAATGTTAACATCATTTTGCATTCTATTGTATCTTGTATTTGCATAGTCTTAAATTAAAAAATAAAGACCTGTAGATTACAGCATGAAGTAGTTGAATCAGCAGGTATTTTGAAAGATTATATTCTCTAGGTAATATGCATACATCTGTCTACTGTAAAGCTAAGCATCATTATTCATGTCCTATTTCCCACAGAAAATGAAATATACATATAACAAAAGTAACCTTCACTGACAAGAGTTCCCCAGAGGTCTTACACTCACAGGAAGAGGTTTCTTGCAAGTTCTTGTAAAGATCAGATACAAGTTATGTTTATGATGAACTGTCATGTTGTTCCAGTCATCTGAAACACTACTTGTAAAACAGATTTGTTCACTTCACATTAATATGGTTGCTTAGGGAGTACACGCTGTTTGTGGTGCATGGGATCACTAACTGAAAGAAATAAAGCTTCCCCATACGATTCCAGATCTTTGCTCAGGAAATGCAGTTAGTTAGTGGTTGAAAGCTTACAGCTGAACCAAGAAGAATGTCTATTTCACGGCGCCAACCCAGTACAAATATGAGTAAGACTTACACATGTAAGTGATTTTATCATATGGTACTAAAGCTATACAGTACTAGAGTTATTTATATGCAGAGCTTCCGTACCACTCTTCTTCTATTTGAAATTGGGGACGTTTACTAAAAGAAAAGCAAAACATTAAACAGATCCCGCTGATATTTTTGTTTTTATACATCTGTTACTTTCTCTAAAGAGCATTTAATGGAGCTTAGGCATTGACAGAATATATGCGCCCTGTGTGGGAGGGGCTTTAATAATGAGGAGCTAGAGAGCAGGATTACTAATGCTACAGATGGAGATACAGCACCTAATACACTCCTGCATCTGACACCTCCCATTCTTCTGTGTTCCACCCCTTTCAAGTTCTCTTTCTTCACTCTGCCCAGCCTCATTCCCTCAAACTCTCTAAAAGCACTACTGAAAAATGTATTTCTAAAGATAGGTATGAACATGGATTCTGTAAATAAGGAAATGTTAACTTTATAGAGTAATTAAATATATGGGGGGTCAAGCTGTATGTCAGTTATTTTTAACCATTCAACATGTAATAATAAAAAGGGTGAGATTTTATCTGGATTGTTAAATACCTTCATAAAGTTAGCAATCATTCCAAAAACATAATTTATTGATTTATTTGGTTCCTTAAATAAATGATAACATTTGGCTATGCATCCTGGATTTTAATGCACAAAATATCCTGTTCAGCTGCAGGAATATTACAATTTTAAATGAGTGTTACTGGTATACTGCTGGCAAAGTAACCTATATCATAAAAAATAAGCAAATTATAAAATTACGAGAATCTGGGAGATATAATAAAATTCATAATGTGGGACTCAATAAGTCAGACACAGACACTATGGGCTAGATTACAAGTGGAACGCTAAATTATTGCGCTCCCACAAATGGGCTTATTTCCCCATTTGCGGGGGCGCAATAATTAACCAGGCATTACAAGTGGCTGGTTATTGCTACCGCAAACTCGCAGTAGCAATTAGTGCTTTGAAAATTAACTAGAGATTAGATCTCTGGTTAATTTTTTAAAAGTGCCCCAAATGCCCTCAAAATAGAGGGCATTGTAGTTTTTAAAGTGATGGGAAAGTCAAAATTAAACTTGCATGATTCAGATAGAGCAGACCATTTTAGGACACTTTTAAATTCACTTCTATTTTCAAATGTGCTTTGTTCTCTTAGTATCCTTTGTTAAAAAATGAATACACACATGTCATACACTAGTGTTTCATATAGATAACACTGTGCTCGTGCACGTGAAGTTATCTGGGAGCAGGCTGTGATTGGCTAAACTACAAGTCTGTCAAAGGAACTGAAATAAAAGGGCAGTCTGCAGAGGCTTAGATACAAGATAATCACAGAGGTTAAAAGTATATTATTATAACTGTGTTGGTTATGGAAAACTGGGGAATGGGTAATAAAGTGATTATCTATCTTTTAAAACAATACAAATTCTGGTGTAGACTGTCCCTTTAACTGAAAAGTGCCTTTACATTGTGTGTTCCCATAGACTCCAATGTAAATATACAGTGTGTATATATATATATATATATATATATATATATATTTATATATATGTAGAAATATTTATTGTACCAAAAAACATCAGATAATCAGATATATGTAGAAATATTTATGAATAAATATAACATATTCTGTTATGTGAAGAACATTCATAAACATTCATAAAATTCAGAAATATTGATATTTTCATATTGGGTTAGTGCAAATGAGAATAGGTAATCGTGTTTGCACGAGAGTGGGTGTTTTTTTCCACTTTTTTATCTCATTTGACTATTATGGAGAAATACCTGAACGCACACGCAATATTCTAACTTCAGCTCTTTGCACTTGTTGGGTTACCGCTAGAGCAAAAAACAGTTTACATTTAACTCATAATACGAGCGCAACCCTACAAGCACAACATTTTTACTTCTAGCGTAATTAACGCTTAAGCAGGAGCATGAATTTGTGCTTCACTCGTAATCTGGCCCAAAATTGTTTAGGTATTATGGATGCATTTTAGGAGTCAACAAGAAGACTTAGGAGGTATTCAGACACTTTTTAGGGGCCAGACAAGAGTGCTTGTAAACAGGGAGCTGAAAGTTAAATTCTAGAAGCCGTGGCAACCTAGTTGCTAATTAGAAAACATGATCTTCTTCACTCATCTTATTTTTGGAGGCTTACAAATATTCACTAAAGATTACATAAGGTAAAGATCTCTAAGGGATCCTGGCACTTAACGGTTCTTAAACAGTTACAAAAAAACTGAAGCACAAAGTCATAAAAGCATTTCTCATCATAGAAAACAATAATTAATACATTTGTTATAGATCAGTAGGTGGGAACAATAAATGACGCCAGCTGCTCGGACGCTTTCAAATAAAAATTTGAACAAGACTTTTAAAAAATCGATATAATCAGTAAAAAAAATAATAATAACATTTTAAATAAAAATAAAATATACTGTAAATGTATTTCTATAACGTTATCATTTCAGCATTTACCGCACTTGATTAAGAAAAAACTGCTGCAAAAGCTTTCCAATCTTTTAGATTAATTTTGCCTAGCAATTAAGTAAATTGCCTTTTTATTAAAGTGATAATATAGATGTTCAGCACAATCCTTTAACCTCCTAGGTTATATATCAAAGTCATATAAATTGTACCATGGAATGAAATGTTACTCTTAATATTATACCAAAGAAGAATTGCTTCCAGACAAATTGGCAAAATGTTTTAATGCCATCATATTTGCCTAATGCAGTCTGTAGGTTAATCTGAAAAAGGAAAAGCTGTATGTATGCCTGCATCCTATTATCCTTAGCTGTCAATATATAAATCACTACTGACACGGCTACTCATTATTCATTATGTAAAAGGAATTGCTCACTATGGGGAATTCATTCAGCAACATCACAATGACCAAAATTTCTAAGATATAGCAGTTACCATAAACACAGAAACATTTAATACCTTTTACTGTAGATTTATATGTATATATATATATATATATATATATATATATATATATATATATATATATATATACAGGTAGCCCTCAGTTTACGCTGGGGTTAGGTTCCAGAAGGAATGGTTGTAAATCGAAACCGTTGTAAATTGAAACCCAGTTTATAATGTAAGTCAATAGGAAGTGAGGGAGATAGGTTCCAGGCCCCTCTCAAAATTGTCATAAGTAACACCTAATACATTATTTTTAAAGCTTTGAAATGAAGACTTTAAATGCTAAACAGCATTATAAACCTAATAAAATAATCACACAACACAGACTTCACTTGCATTTTTCTGCAAACAGTTCTTTCTATGCATTCCAATCTGGACTGATTTATAGACAGGAAGATCTTGTTCCTTTGAAATCTGCTCGATAGCTCAGGTCTGGTTAAACCGATTAATTTCAGCTAGCTTGGCTTTGCTGCAAAACAAGTGGACAGCTCCACCTACTGGCTATTTTAATAAATGCACTGCTTCTCAATGCTTTTCAATAGCAGTCCCATGACTGGAAAAAAAGGTTGTTATTCTGAAAATTGAACCGTTGTAAAACGAGGGTCACTTGTATATGTATATATATATATATATATATATATATATATACATATATATATATATATAATTTTTTTTAAGCCTTATTATTTGTTAACTATTCAACTGTTTGTGGGATGGATGAAAACACATACTTGAACATGTTATTTTCAAATTATTAAGGCTCATGTAACAACTGCCGGTATCACCCTTTAAGGGACACTAAAGTCTAAATTAAACCTTCATGATTCAGCTAGCACATGCAATTTACAATTTACTTCCATTATCAAATTGTGCATAGTCTCTTTATATGCACACTTTCTGAGACACCAGCTACTACTAAGCATGTGCAAGAATTCACAGTGTAAACTTGTATGAATCTGTAATTGGCTGATGCCTGTCACATGATACAGTGGGGAGGGGAATATAAATCTTTAAAATTTCTCAGTGATAGAGTTATTGCATTGCCTTTTATTGTGCTTTTGTGGACTATGCAATTCTACTATATTTAATGGCCCTTTATTCCCTTTTCCGAGCATGACGGCACATGGTTATCTGCATAATGCTTTTAGTGCAGATCACAACTACATGCCATCATCCCGGGGTGAGGAGGGTTCAGAACTAATTGCCGCCTGTCCTTGCACTTTCCCCAAATCCCTAGAGGTTTAGTGGCCTGGTATCACCAGGGGAATGCGGGGATGTCGGTGACATCACCAAGACATATTCCAAAACAGCTCAGCACAGGGGGTGCAAATGACTAAGCATGTAATGGAACATTAAACACTAAATAAATGCTAAGTAGAATTATGTATTCAAAACAAAGACTAGAACATGAACATTCTTTAAATACTGAAAAACATGAAATGAGTGCCACCATGTTGTAACCTAGGTATTCATCGCTGATAAGGCCAATTAGAGTCAGTTATAAATGAGTCTCTAGAGTGTGCAACCAATGACTGTGCAGATAGTAGTGTTAAGTCTAAAGTCTGCATTTCCACTTTTAACAGGAATAGGAAATTTCCTAATTTTAGACTGAAATACAGGAAAACAGGATACAATAAATAAAGAATATTGTAACTATTGTTTTTACAACACGCAATTAATCATTTTATAATACAACATCAAAGTGTGTAATGTCCCTTTATTCATGCTGATATTTTCTCAAAGTAACACAAATGCTGCCACATAAAAAATTATACACACAGACCCACTCCCTCTCAAGAACAGAAATGTAGATGCGTATTTATGATTCATATAGCTAAACTGTTTACTGTCTGGCTGTGGTTTTCCTTTATCTGAGATGCAGATTTTTATTATTTTGACAAATGAGAAATATTTTTTGCCTGTCCACAGCGGTAAGTTGATCACTTAAGACCTTTAATGTTCTCATTCTCGTTTGATTACTTTAAAGTGCGTTACATGAACTAAGTAATAAGCGGCTATTAAGAATTTATGTCTCAATTAACCTGGAAAATGCAACTTCAGCTTTACATACCTTAAGTTTGTTAAAATGTGAAAAGTTATATCTGAACAGCCTCAGCAGACTTTGGTAAAGGTCAAAACAGCAAACAGCAGCCCACATTCAAATTCAAGAAATTCTCCAGTTGTCAACTCCAAAGTCAAATGTCAAATGACATTTTAGAGTAAAATTAAAAATCCTTAATTTTATAAATAATTTCACCTTTTAACTATGGGCCAGATTACAAGTGGAGCGCAAATATTTACACCGTAGCAATAAGGGGTTTATAGCGGGTGTTTGCATTTGTCCGGCTTACCGTTGGTATTTCGAGTTGAAAGTAAACCTGATCGCTTGAGTGCAATTGCGATATACACTAGAATGATTACCGTGACTTCAGAGCTCTGGTTCATTGTTTCGTGAAATTACAAAGTTGCACAAAACACATCAAAAATACAATACAAAGTAGACTTACACTCATAATAACACTATCTAAAAAAGTATTAAAAAAATATATATATTGCACACAAAAGTTATAAGGGCTCAAAGATATGAGATCACAGGTGTTGTGGAAAAAAGGCAGGCAAAGGGCTTTAACAAAGAGATATGTACATATACATGTCTAAAAATTTATTTTTATATATAGATAGATAGATAGATAGATAGATAGATAGATAGATAGATAGATAGACAGATGTGTCTTTATATATATGTGTACATATCTATTTATGTATTTATATGTGTATATATGTATTTACAGACATATATACACATATAAACACACACACACATATATATATATATATATATACTGTATAAGAGCATTGGAGCCCTTTGTAATTAAGTAGATGAAAACATGTAAAAACATATTAATGCAATATTCATATTTAATAAAGTGTTATACTGTGTATTTACTGTAAATATTTAACTTTCCAATGTTCTGCACATAGCAGAATATGTCCTAAATATTTATAAATAGATATTCCTATATACTGTATATATATATATATATATATATATATATATATATATATATATATACTTATATCTGTAAAGATATATACCTATATATAAGCATCTATATATATTAGTATAGATATATAGTGTACAAAAAAAAACATCAGATATATATATAGAAATATTTGTTTATGAATAAATAGAACATATTAGAATGTAAAATATTCATATTTTCATGTCGGGTTAGCACACATCAGAATATGCGATAGGGTTTGCACAAGAGTGGGGTTTGACTTCTATGGGGAAAAATGTGAACGTGCACGCGATATTCTAAGTTCGGCTTTTTGTGCCCGTCGGGTTAGCGTGCAAGCAAAAACAGTTTACTTTCAACTCATAATACAAGCGAAACCCGACGAGTGCAAACAGCTTACTTCTATCGCAATTAACGATCAAGCAGGAGAATTAATTAACACACCACTTGTAATCTGGCCCTATGTGCTTTACTCATTCAAACTGCACACCAAGAACACCCCTATTTTTCTCTAGATGAGCCAGTCTGAGGAGCATACACGTGTATCGCTTACAAGTTGTATCAATATCTGGAGTGGCACAAGACAATGACACCCAGCTAATCATCTCACTCACCAGGGACCCCACCACCACCAAGAGAAACATCCACGAAGGGCTGACAGCAGTCACCACCTGAATGAGCTGCAACAGCCTAAAGCTGAATGCAGACAAGACCGAAGTCCTCCTCCTCGGTCCCACCACATCCGCCTGGAATAACTCCTGGTGGCCACAGCCCTCGGACACCCTCCAACCCCCACCGACCATGCACAAAATCTAGGCGTCATCCTGGACTCATCGCTCTCCATGGATCGAAAATCAACGCCGTCTCCTCTGTATGCTTCCACACACTTCACCTGCTTTGAAAGATCTTCAAATGGATACCAACCGAGACCAGAAAGACTGTCACCCACGCCCTCGTCAGCAGCCGACTGGACTACGGCAATGCACTCTACGCCGGCTCCACCATCAAGCTCCAAAAGAGACTACAGCGCATCGAGAACGCCTCGGCCAGACTAATCCTCGACATCCCTCATCAATGCCACATCACCAAACACCTGCGGGACCTGCACTGGCTCCCCATCAACAAAAGAATAACCTTCAAGCTTCTCACCCATGCATTCAAGGCCCTCCACAACATCGGTCCCGAATACTTGAACCACCGCATTACCTTCTACACCCCCGCCAGACAACTTTGATCAGCCGACCAAGCCCTCGCAGTTATCCCCCGCATCAGGAAAACCACAGTGGGAGGCAGATCTTTCTCTCACCTGGCAGCCAAGACTTGGAACACCCTCCCGCTGCACCTCAGACAAGCTACCGCCCTAACTAAGTTCAGAAAGGAACTCAAGACCTGGCTCTTTGACTAAACTGCAACCCTCAGCGCCTTGAGACCCTTACGGGTGAATAGCCGTGCTTTACAAGAACCCAATAGATAGAGTCTTTACTTTGTATTTAATAACTTTGCAAGGGTTAAATACAGAGTAAAACAAAGGATTTTGTTTAATAATAAATTGCCCTAAAATAAAGAAAATTTTATTTTAAAATCAGGGCTAGACAAACACAAGCACCAGGGAGCCACTGGCTCCTTTAAATTAGGCCCTAGTGCCAAGGCTTAGAGTTCCCAAGACACCCATGGGTGGCCCATGTAAAATTTAACTTGGTTTTGTTGAATCCGCAGCCTGTGAATAGGGTTTCCAGCTGTCCTCCATAAAAATACTGGACACCGTTGGTAACTGGGCATAATGCTAGGTCACACAAAAACCTCTCACTCTTGATCCCACCATGTATAATTTTACCCTTTGGCGGCCAGTAACGTACGAATAAATAATTTTACTTATTTGGCTGACAGTAACACACATAAACAGAAGTTATTTGACCCCCTTAACTGCCTCTCACTTCTTTCTGCTCTATAATTGTATAACATTTAGACATAGGAGGCCTTTTACATTTGGCAACTACTAAAGGACATTTAAGTGTCCAGTAAGTTTGTGAAGTTCACTGGATAACCTGCTAAAGTACTGGACAGTGCAGTTGAATACTGAACACCTGGCATCCCTAGCTATGAAATACAAATCCAACTTTTATTGTGTTATAAAACACACACAGACACATTATATTTATATATATATACACACACACACACAGTAAAAACCCCGTTTCTGCTATTTCGGTAATCGCGGTTTCACTTATCAGCGGTTGACCGCAGTCCATACATTCAAAATTTAATTTGTGTCCTGTTCTCGCGTAGCCTCACCTTTTTTTTCAGCATATCCACGCTATCAGCCGTTAGTCACTTAGTAGCCATCTTGGTTATGAGACCAACTCTCATGGTATTACAGTGCTTGTGTTCAAGTAATACTTATTTTGCTTAATTCACCTAATTTTTATTATTATAATTGTACAATTTTATTATTAGTTATTGTTAATGTTTTATTGTGCCTAATTTATAAATTTAACTTTATCATAGGTATGTACAGCATGTACAGTATATAGTGTTCGCTACTATCTGTAGTTTCAGGCATCCACTGGGGGGCTTGGAACCTATCCTCCACAGATATGTGTATATACATATACACATACACATATCTATTTATCTGTCTATATAACCCATTACAAAAACAAAATTATTAGAATTATGTGTTAAAAATGTTAAAATGTATGTAAAAAATACAGGAAAGGGTTTGTTGTATATATATCATTATTTGAAACTATATTTTTGAGTGTTTAACTAAGCTAAATGCAAGAAACACTCATAATCACATAACTAGTTAAAAAGATGTGCATCAGATAAATGGGAATGACTTATCAGAGAAAGCCAAAACATACTGGACTCAAAGTTTTCACATAAGAAACTTAAATAGTTTAGAAGGGGTTCCTGTATGCTTTGTATAATTATCATTAATATAAAGTAACCCGGCTTTCTAGAAGCCACATTTAAAAAGAAAAAATAATAATATACAGATATTATACATAGGAGAAAAATAGATTGAATAATAGTAAAAATAACTGACATGCGGCTAGATTACGAGTTTTGCGTTAGAGGCTATGGGGTGCTAACAAGCAGTTTTCCCTCACCGCTCACTTACCTATAGCACTGGTATTACGGGTTTTTACAAACCCAGCGTTAAAAGACAAAAAGTGAGCGTTGAGCAAAATTTACCGCACTACAATACCAACGCTGCTTAAGTCAGCGGTGAGATGGTCTTACGTGCTCGTGCACGATTTCCCCATACGAAACAACGGGGCGAACCGGCTGAGATAAAGCCTTACACCTGCCAAAAAGCAGTGTAAAACTCCTTAACGCAGCCCCATTGATTCCTATGGGGAAATACATTTTATGTTTACACCTAACACCCTAACATGAACCCTGAGTCTAAACACCCCTAATCTTACACTTATTAACCCCTAATCTGCCGCCCCCGACATCACCGACACCTACATTATATTTATTAACCCCTAATCTGTCGCTCCGGACATCGCTGCCACCTACATTATACTTATGAACCCCTAATCTGCTGCCCCCAACATCGCCAACACCTACATTATATTTATTAACCCCTAATCTGCTGCCCCCAATGTCACCGCCACCTACCTACACTTATTAACCCCTAATCTGCCACCCCCAATGTCGACGCCACTATAATAAACATATTAACCCCTAAACCACTGCACTCCCGCATCGCAAACATTAGTTAAATATTATTAACCCCTAATCTGCCATCCCTAACATCAACGCCACCTACCTACATTTATTAACCCCTAATCTGCCGCCCCCAACGTCGCCGCCACTATACTAAATGTATTAACCCCTAAACCTAAGTCTAACCCTAACACCCCCTAACTTAAATATAATTTAAATAAATCTAAAGAAAATTATTATCATTAACTACATTATTCCTATTTAAAACTTAATACTTACCTATAAAATAAACCCTAAGCTAGCTACAATATAACTAATAGTTACTTTGTAGCTATCTTAGGATTTATTTTTATTTTACATGCAAGTTTGTATTTATTTTAACTAGGTAGAAAAGTTATTAAATAGTTATTAACTATTTAATAACTACCTAGCTAAAATAAATACAAAAGAACCTGCAAAATAAAACCTAACACTACACTATAATTAAATAAATTAACTAAATTAACAACAATTAAATCAATTAAATTAGCTAAAGTACAAAAAAACAAACACTAAATTACAGAAAATAATAAATAAATTTTAAGATATTTAAACTAATTACACCTAATCTAATAGACCTATCAAAATTAAAAAAGCCCCCCCCCCCACAAAAAAAAACCCTAGCCTAAACTAAACTACCAATAGCCCTTAAAAGGGCCTTTTGCGGGGCATCGCCCCAAAGTAAATAGCTCTTTTACCTGTATAAAAAAACTAAAACTACAAAAAAACTGAAACTACAGATAGTAGCGAACACTATATACTGTACATTCTGTACATACCTATGATAAAGTTAAATTTATAAATTAGGCACAATAAAACATTAACGATAACTAATAATAAAATTGTACAATTATAATAATCAGTATTACTTGAACACAAGCACTGTAATACCATGAGAGTTGGTCTCATAACCGAGATGGCTACTAAGTGACTAACGGCTGATAGCGTGGATATGCTGGAAAAAAAAGGTGAGGCTACGCGAGAACAGGGCACAAATTAAATTTTGAATGTATGGACTGTGGTCAACCGCTGATAAGTGAAACCGCGGTTACCGAAATAGCAGAAACAGGGTTTTTACTGTGTGTGTGTGTGTGTGTGTGTGTGTATATATATATATAAATATAATGTGTCTGTGTGTGTTTTATAACACAATAAAAGTTGGATTAGTATTTCATAGCTAGGGATGCCAGGTGTTCAGTATTCAACTGGACTATCCAGTACTTTAGCAGGTTATCCAGTGAACTTCACAAACTTACTGGACACTTAAATGTCCCTTAGTAGTTGCTAAATGTAAAAGGCCTCCTATGTCTAAATGTTATACAATTATAGATCAGAAAGAAGTGAGGGGCAGTTGAGAGGGTCAAATAACTTCTGTTTATGTGTGTTACTGTCAGCCAAATAAGTAAAATTATTTATTTGTACGTTACTGGCCGCCAAAGGGTAAAATTATACATGGTGGGATCAAGAGTGGGAGGATTTTTGTGTGACCTAGCATTATGCCCAGTTACCAACAGTGTCCAGTATTTTTATGGAGGACAGCTGGAAACCCTATTCACAGGCTGAGGATTCAATAAAACCAGGTTAAATTTTAGATGGGCCACCCATGGGTGGCTTGGGAACTCTAAGCCATGGCACTAGGGCCTAATTTTAAGGAGCCAGTGGCTCTTTGGTGCTTGTGTTTGTCTAGCCCCGACTTTAAAATAAAATGTTCTTTATTTTAGGGCAATTTATTATTAAACAAAATCCTTTGTTTTACTCTGTATTTAACCCTTGCAAAATTATTAAATACAAAGTAAAGAGTCTATCTATTGGGTTCTTGTAAAGCGAGGCTATTCACTCGTAAGGGTCTCAAGGCTCTGAGGGTTGCAGTTCAGTCAAAGAGCCAGGTCTTGAGGTCCTTTCTCAACTTAGTTAGGGCGGTAGCTTGTCTGAGGTGCAGCGGGAGGGTGTTCCAATGCCCATCCAAATGCCCTTTTCAGGGCAATGGGGAGCTTAGTTTTTTTTAGATAGTATTTTATTTGGGGCGTTGGTTGTGTGGGTGGTGGGTTTTACTTTTGGGGTGGTTGTTTGTATCCTATTGGCTGATCCAATCAGCCAATAGGATTGAGCTCGCATTCTATTGGCTGTTCCAATCACCTTGGATGGTACCTTCATTCGTCTTTAGTCGTCGGATGAAGAGGATGCTCCACGTCGGATGTCTTGAAGATGGACCCACTCCGCGCTGGATGGATGAAGATAGAAGATGCCATCTGGATGAAGACTTCTGCCCGTCTGGAGGATCACTTCGCCCGGCTTGGATGAAGACTTCTCCCGGTAAGTCGATCTTCAGGGGGTTAGTGTTAGTTTTTTTTAAGGGTGTATTGGGTGGGTTTTATTTTTAGGTTAGGGTTTGGGCTTGCAAAAGAGCTAACTGCCCTTTTAAGGGCAATGCCCATCCAAATGCCCTTTTCAGGGCAATGGGGAGCTTAGTTTTTTTTTAGATAGCATTTTATTTGGGGGGTTGATTGTGTGGGTGTTGGGTTTTACTGTTGGGGGGGTTGTTTGTAATTTTCTGTACAGGTAAAAGAGCTGATTACTTTGGGGCAATGCCCCGCGAAAGGCCCTTTTAAGGGATATTAGTAGTTTAGTTTAGGCTAGGGTTTTTTTTTATTTTGGGGGGGCTTTTTTTATTTTGATAGGGCTATTAGATTAGGTGTAATTAGTTTAAATATCTTGTAATTTGTTTATTATTTTCTGTAATTTAGTGTTTTTTGTTTTTTTTGTACTTTAGCTAATTTAATTTAATTTAATTGATTTAATTGTTGTTAATTTTGTTAATTTATTTAATTATAGTGTAGTGTTAGGTTAACTTAGTGTTAACCTAACACTAACACTACACTAGTTACACTTAGTGTAACTTAGGTTAGGTTTTATTTTACAGGTACTTTTGTATTTATTTCAGCTAGGCAGTTATTAAATAGTTAATAACTATTTAATAACTATTCTACCTAGTTAAAATAAATACAAACTTGCCTGTAAAATAAAAATAAATCCTAAGATAGCTACAATGTAACTATTATTTATATTGTAGCTAGCTTAGGGTTTATTTTATAGGTAAGTATTTAGTTTTAAATAGGAATAATTTAGTTAATTATAGTAATTTTCTTTAGATTTATTTAAATTATATTTAAGTTAGGGGGTGTTAGGGTTAGACTTAGATTTAGGGGTTAATAACTTTAATATGTTGGGGCGGCAGATTAGGGGTTAATAAATGTAGGTAGGTGGCGTCCGTTAGGGACGGCAGATTAGGGGTTAATAATATTTAACTAATGTTTGCAAGGCGGGAGTGCGGCGGTTTAGGGGTTAATATGTTTATTATAGTGGCGACGACTTTGGGGGCGGCAGAAGATTAGGGTTTAATAAATATAATGAAACAAACAGCTAAAAATTCTATGCGCTGGTGGTAGACAAAACTACACATAAAAAAACAGACACCCCAAGTGATCCGGATGGTTAGTTGTATGTGAAAAAATATTTTAATCTAATTTGTGTGCGCCTGTGTTTATAGAAAAACACTGGCTAAAAATCTACCAAAAAACAATGGGATAAAAAAGTAATTTGATAAGTTTTCTATATAGAAAAATATACAAATGGAATAAAAATGAACACAAGTGATTTCATAAAAAATATAAATAATAATTCACTAGTAAAAAATGGTTAAAATAAATCAATTTATTAGATAAGAAAATAACAATTTGATAGGTATAAAAAACTAATATTTCTAATATAAATAGCTGTTGGTACCAACCACTACAAAAATGTATGTTGTTAGTCTAAAATTCAGTATATTTGCATTTAACAAATAAATATATATTTCTGAGTCAATATGAACATCTGGATCAGATCGGACTGGAGTAAAAACATAAGAATGATTAATAAAACAGATATATAATCATTATTGAATGTCCTCAAAAAATATCTGTTATCTTAGTTCATGTATATATATTTGTCGAAAACGCCTATTTTTTTACTTGTATTTTAGGCTTCCTTTGTGGTATAACAGGAAGTTCCAATAAGATCCACTGGTCTCCGTTAAGTTAGTTGTAGTTTTAGTTCGAAGTCACAGTGAGAAATGGTATGATTGGATTTTTCCACAGTGTAAGCTTTTATATATATATAAAGTACCTTATGATTAGGAATCCTGCTTTAGCGTTAGCAACGCGTTTCAGCTCATAGCTTGAAAAAGGCTCTTTTGAGCTGAAACGCGATGCTAAGACACAGACTGCTATCACGGAACAGGTGTTAGAGGATGCTCTACATGATCTGCACACACGCTGTTTGCTAACTTGTCATCCCGCAATTGGTGGGCGTGACTGGAACCGGGAGACGGATTGACAGAGGAGTTTCTCAGGGGCTACATATGCCGGAGCAGTGCTCGGATTTTTCTGAGACGTAGTTACCACAGTTTCCTTTCCTTCACCGGTGCTTCAACTGATTAACCGGGTGAGGAGATCTAATGCTAAACCAGGATTCCTAATCATAAGGTACTTTATATATATAAAAGCTGACATTGTGGAAAAATCAAATCATACCATTTCTCACTGTGATTTCGAACTAAAACTACAACTAACTTAACGGAGACCAGTGGATCTTATTGGAACTTCCTGTTAAACCACAAAGGAAGCCTAAAATACAAGTAAAAAAATAGGCGTTTTCGACAAATATATATACATGAACTAAGATAACAGATATTTTTTGAGGACATTCAATAACGATTATATCTCTGTTTTATTAATCATTCTTATGTTTTTACTCCAGTCCGATCTGATCTAGATGTTCATACTGACTCAGAAATATATATTGCACTTTATTAGTTAAATGCAAATATACTGAATTTTAGACTAACAACATAAATTTTTGTAGTGGTTGGTACCAACAGCTATTTATATTAGAAATATTAGTTAGTTTTTTATAGCTATCAAATTGTTATTTTCTTACCTAATAAATTGATTTATTTTAACCATTTTTTACTAGTAAATTATTATTTATATTTTTTATGAAATCACTTGTGTTCATTTTTATTCCATTTGTATATTTTTCTATATAGAAAACTTATCAAATTACTTTTTTATCCCATTGTTTTTTGGTAGATTTTTAGCCAGTGTTTTTCTCTAAACACAGGCGCACACATATTAGATTAACATTTTTTAATAAAAATAATGTAGGTGTCGGCGATGTTGGGGGCAGCAGATTAGGGGTTCATAAATATAATGTAGGTGGCGGCGGTGTCTGGAGCAGCAGATTAGGGGTTAAACATGTTATTATAGTGTTTGCAATGCGGGAGGGCCTCAGTTTAGGGGTTAATAGGTAGTTTATGGGTGTTAGTGTACTTTTTAGCACTTTAGTTATGAGTTTTATGTTATGGCGTTGTACCACAAAACTCTTAACTACTGACTTTAGAATGCGTTACGGATCTTGACAGGGTAGGGTGTACCGCTCACTTTTTGGCCTCCCAGGACAGACACGTAATACCGGCGCTATGGAAGTCCCATAGAAAAAAGACTTTACGAAGTTTACGTAAGTCGTTTTGCGGTAAAGCCAAAGAAGTGTGTGTGCGTAAAAAAGCAGCATTAGGACCTCTTAACGCTGCTTTTTTACCCTAATGCACAACTCGTAATCTAGCCATTTGATTTTGAGACAAACAACATGTTAAGTATCTGAAAATGTTACAGTAGATTCCATCTTTTACAGTAGATTACACCATAGTTTCCTAGATTTAAATAGATGTAAAAAAAAAACCTCTAAAATGTAAATTTCTGATTTCTAAATTTCTTAATTTTGAATTTAAAAAAAATATTATTTTAGTAATTATTTTACTGATTGCAGAATATCAATAGATTTTATTTAGCTCTGCTTTTTGCAATATAGTCAGATTTCTGAAATTATCTTGATTGTCCTATAGGTATTCAGGAAAAATCTGTTTTATAAAAATACTTTCATGATTCAGATAGAGCATGCAATTTTAAGCAACATTCTTATTTACTCCTATTATCATTTTGTCTTCATTCTCTTAGTATCTTTACTTGAAAAAGCAAGAATGTAAGCTAAGGAGCCAGCCCATTTTTGGTTCAGCACCTGGGTAGCGCTTTTAGACACCAATCAGCAAGCGCTACCCAGGTGCTGAACCAAAAATGGGCCAGCTCCTAAGCTTACATTCTTGCTTTTTCAAATAAAGATACCAAAAGAATGTTGAAAAATTGATAATAGGAGTACATTAGAAAGGTGCTTAAAATTGCATGCTCTATCTGAATCATGAAAGTTTAATTTTGACTAGACTATGCCTTTAGGTATAAGTTTAAAAGTACATAAGTGAGCCATTTAATCTCAGGTTAAAGGGACATAAAACTAAAATGTGTGCTTTCTCTGTCTGTATTCTGCAATCTGCTTCAGTACTTCAGTTCAATTATTCATGTGACTCTTGGTGCCAATGAGCAACAGATGGCATTATGGTAGAAGGAACGATTGAAACTATTATTGATAAAAGTAAATAGTAATACTTACACCTATATTGCTGTATATATCAATCCTGCACAACAATTCTGTCATGAAATGCAGTTCACAGTATGGTAAGTACAACTCAATTTTATTGAGGGGTATAGGATTAACAGACTGCACACACTACATCCAGCTTAGTTACTGCGACACAGGCACTAGGATACGCCCCTTCCTGTGGTGTCACACCCACACTCTCATCACAAAGTCAATGTGATTTTTTTTCTTAACTAGAAACAAAGGCCGAGATTACATATGTGTCGTATTTTTCAGCTGGTGAAACCCACGTCGCCCATAAGTTCACCTTGCATTCCGGTAGTGGAGGCGGAGTCGCAGAGTTGGAGAGGTAATCTGCGACGTCCAGGCGACAGAGAGGTCCTCTTCATGCGGTCTCTAGCCGCACACCGAAGATTGAATGCAAGGTACCCCTTTTATATGGCATATTGGTATTATGCATCCATAAGGTGTTTATTAAGGCTTCCAGGGAGTTACTGTGCTTTTTTACTGTGCGCAAGGGTTGCTGCGCCTGCCTATGTGTGGCGAGCTGAAAATGGAGTAAAATATCTCCATTCTGCGTACATAAGTCCTTGCGCTGCATATGTGACATCGACTGGTGACGCCATTTCTGCTAGCATCACCACACCCACACACACACACACACAAACACACACACCCACACACATACACACACACACACACCCAAACACACATAAACACACACCCACACCCACCCACCCACTCACACCCCCCCCACAACCACACACAAACACACATCCACACACATCCACACCCACCCACCCACATACTCACACAAACACGCACACTGTATATATACCATTGCTGTTATTATTATTATCAGTTATTTGTAGAGCACCAACAGATTCCGCAGCACTTATTGCTGTATATAGCAATGTATTTCCATGATATGAGGCAGTCTGCTGTGGTAATTTACAGGCACAGCCATTTGGGTTCTCCTGTCATTCTATCATTTAGCAGGTTACATCAGTTGAACAGCCTGCAAAATGTAGGAAAACGAGCAGTTATCTCAGACATCTAATAATTCACTCATTGTTTTGGGGTAAATAGTAGAATAACTACTAGATACAATAAATCAAATAGCCTGTCTCATAATAGTGGTAAAGAGCCATTATTGTCAATATCTCAAGCTATTTGCAAAACCATTATAAGATAGATAGTGAGAAAGAAATGCCAGAAGTAAAGATAACTGAATAGAATGTCACTGCAGCTGTCAGGCAATGGGTAAATAATATAAATTAATCAATATATTGCTATTAACCATTTGCTTTCGTACATATGCAGATATGGAGGAATATAATATTAAAATACATACGGCTAGATTACGAGTTTTGTCGGTAAAAACTTGCGTTGCTAACGAGCCTTTTTTTTCCAGCGCACACTTTAAACAACGCTGGTATTACAAGTTTTCTGAATGGCTGCGTTAGCCTCAGAAAAGTGAGCGTTGAGCAAATTTAGCGCCACTTCTCCCTGTAATACCAGCGTTGCTTACGGTAGCGGTAAGCTGGTTAAAAGTGCTTGTGCACGATTTCCCCATAGGAAACAATGGGGCTGAGCTGGCTAAAAAAAAACCTAACACCTGCAAAAAAGCAGTGTTCAGCTCCTAATGCAGCCCCATTGTTTCCTATGGGAAAATACTTTCTAAGTCTACACCTAACACCCTAACATGAACCCCGAGTCTAAACACCCCAAACCTTACAATTATTAACCCCTAATCTGCAGACCGGACATCGCCGCCACTATAATAAATGTATTAACCCCTAAACTGCCGCACTCCCGCCTCGCAGACACTAGTTACATTTTATTAACCCCTAATCTGCCCCCCCAACATCGCCGACACCTACCTACAATTATTAACCCCTAATCTACCGACCCCAACGTCACCGCTACTATAATAAATGTATTAACCCCAAAACCTAAGTCTAACCCTAACAACTCCCTAACTTAAATCTATTTTTAATAAATCTAAATAAAATTACTATAATTAAATAAATTATTCCTATTTAAAACTAAATACTTACCTGTAAAATAAACCCTAATATAGCTACAATATAACCAATAATTACATTGTAGCTATTTTAGGATTTATTTTTATTTTACAGGCAACTTTGTATTTATTTTAACTAGGCACAATAGTTATTAAATAATTATTACCTAGATAAAATAAATACAAATATACCTGTAAAATAAACCCTAACCTAAGTTACAATTACACCTAACACTACTCTATAATTAAATTAATTACCTAAACTACCTACTATTAAATACAATTAAATTAAATAAACTAAATTATGAAAAATAAAAAAGAAATTACAATATTTTAAACTAATTACACCTAATTTAATCCCCCTAATAAAATAAATTTTTACCAGCCCTTAAAAGGGCTTTTTGCGGGGCATTGCCCCAAAGTAATCAGCTCTTTTACCTGTAAAAAAAAGAAATGCAATACCCCCCAAAATTAAAACCCACCACCCACATACCCCTACTCTAAAACCCACCCAATCCCCCCTTAAAAAAAACTAACACTAACCCCCTGAAGATCACCCTACCTTGAGCTGTCTTCACCCAGCCGGGACGAACTCTTCATCCAATCCGGCAAGAAGAGGTCCTCTAGAGGGTCCGAAGTCTTCATCCTATCCGGGCAGAAGAGGACATCCAGACCGGAAGAAATCTTCATCCAAGCGGCATCTTCTTTCTTCATCCTTCCGAGCGGAGCGGCACCATCTTGAAGACCTCCGACGCGGAACATCCTCCTTGCCCGACGACTAGACGATGAATGACGGTTCCTTTAAATTACATCATCCAAGATGGCGTCCCTCGAATTCCGATTGGCTGATAGGATTCTATCAGCCAATCGGAATTAAGGTAGGAAAAATCCGATTGGCTGATTGGATCAGCCAATTGGATTGAACTTCAATCCGATTGGCTGATTAAATCAGCCAATCAGATTTTTCCTACCTTAATTCCGATTGGCTGATAGAATCCTATCAGCCAATCGGAATTCCAGAGACGCCATCTTGGATTTTTTTTTACAGGTAAAAGCGCTGATTACTTTGGGGCAATGCCCCGCAAAAAGCCCTTTTAAGGGCTGGTAAAAGAACTGATTACTTTGGGGCAATGCCCCGCAAAAGGCCCTTTTAAGGGTTATTTGTAATTTAGTGTAGGGTAGGGAATTTTATTATTTTGGGGGGCTTTTTTATTTTATTAGGGGGATTAGATTAGGTGTAATTAGTTTAAAATATTGTAATTTCTTTTTTATTTTCTGTAATTTAGTGTTTGTTTTTTTTGTAATTTAGTTTATTTAATTTAATTGTATTTAATTGTAGGTAGTTTAGGTAATTAATTTAATTATAGAGTAGTGTTAGGTGTAATTGTAACTTAGGTTAGGGTTTATTTTACAGGTATATTTGTATTTATTTTATCTAGGTATTTATTAAATAGTTAATAACTATTTAATAACTATTGTGCCTAGTTAAAATAAATACAAGGTTGCCTGTAAAATAAAAATAAATCCTAAAATAGCTACAATGTAACTATTAGTTATATTGTAGCTATATTAGGGTTTATTTTACAGGTAAGTATTTAGTTTTAAATAGGAATAATTTATTTAATTATAGTAATTTTATTTAGATTTATTAAAAATAGATTTAAGTTAGGGGGTGTTAGGGTTAGACTTAGGTTTAGGGGTTAATACATTTATTATAGTAGTGGCCACGTTGGGGGTCGGCAGATTAGGGGTTAATAATTCTAGGTAGGTGTCTGCGACGTTGGGGGGTCAGATTAGGGGTTAATAAAATGTAACTAGTGTTTGCGAGGCGGGAGTGCGGCGGTTTAGGGGTTAATACATTTATTATAGTGGCGGCGATGTCCGGTCGGCAGATTAGGGGTTAATAAGTGTAGTTAGGTGGCGGCGACATTGGGGACGGCAGATTAGGGGTTAATAAATATAATGTAGGTATCGGCGATGTTAGGGGCAGCAGATTAGGGGTTCACAGGTATAATGTAGGTGGCGGCAATGTCCGGTCGGCAGATAAGGGGTTAAATAATTTTATTATAGTGTTTGCGATGTGGGGGGGCCTCGGTTTAGGGGTTTATAGGTAGTTTATGGGTGTTAGTGTACTTTTTAGAACTTTAGTCAAGAGCTTTATGTTCCGGCGTTAGCCCGTAAAACTCTTAACTACTGACTTTTATATGCGGTAGGAGTCTTGGAGGTCAACACTGCTTTTTAAGGCTAACGTCGAACTCGTAATCTAGCCGATAGGTTTTTTTATTTGAGCGAAATTAAGACAGATGAAAAATCACAACTAATCTGGTGTCAAAACAAATGCCCAATTTTACTCTCATAAGCAGCCTTCAAAACTAAGCTAAATGCACAAATTAATTTTAATTTTTCATTGTATCTCTTTTGCCTACAACCTCCTTCAGTAGATAAAGTCCATGGTTTCAGCATATGGTTTGAATTTAAAAAAAAAAAAAATCAATTAATATTTATAGTTCGTTTAAAGAAATAATCACAAAATATTTTGAGTATATAATCACAAAATTGTTTAGATTTAGTTTTAAGTATGTGCCAGCACTTTCCAACATACTACAGAGGATTTCATTCAAAATATATCTGCGTAATGGAATATATCTGCGTAATGGGCAAGGTACAGGAAATTTTATTTAGCATATAAAACTAGATTTGACACTTTTCTTGGAAAAAATACCGGCAATCCTCATTAGCCTATTTTTTTATAAATGACTATACAACTTAACTCAAAAACTAAAGCTGCTAAGACTGATATTAAATAATTGTTTGTTCATAATTAGATTCCAACACACTTGGTATCTGTATCACTATGATATGACCTTTATTTCCATATGGTTTCTTTATTTTATACATTGACCTGAACCTTTAAAATACCAGCCATGTTGGTAAAATGCTGGCTGGGTGGCAACCCTAGATGAAACATAACACACTTTATTTTACTTAAAGGACCGCTCAATGCAATATGACTGCATAGTTTACAAGTGCCTAAAAAGACAATAATTTAACATTTACTCTGAATTCAAACAAGCAGTAGATTTTTTTTCTGACAATTTTTTCCTCTCGTCATGTGAACGACATCAGCCAATAACAGACTAGTACATATATACTCTGTGAGCTCGTGCACACGCTCAGTAGGATAGGAATGTGTCTTAAATAATGCATGCTCTTTCTAAATCATAAAATTTTACTTTGACTTGAGTGTCCCTTTGAATAATAACAAAAAAGTCTACATTTTTATCTGGTCTCTGTACTTTGTGATTTATTTTTTTTACTGTTTAAATGAGTTGATTAATAAAAAAGTTTGGGGAAAATATCAACATCTCCTAAAAACTTGTCTCAAAACTAAGCTATCGAAACTAGCAATAGCCCATTATGTATAGCATATGTACAAATTATTTTATGACTTTTCTTGTATAAAAGTCCTGGCTTATGTGTGTGAAAAAAGTCAAGATATTGTTGAAGCACATAAAACGTACATAGTTTTGCGGTACTATGGTATGCACTGCACTACTTAATGTCATAAACCCAAAACGACACAGCTCTACAGGAAAATACTTACAAATTTTTAATATCTACCGCTCCCCGAAATGCCTTTCTTGGGATTGCCTGGATCTGGTTCTCGCTGAGATCACTAAAAGAAATAAAAAAACAGAGGTGAATTTCAAACCATCAATTTTCCTGGTGGAAAAATACTAAATTTTCCAATATCATTAATAGACACACACAAAACTGAATACATATCATGAAGCAGGCACATTTCTTGGAAAATATTAACCAGAAAAAAAAATCAATGTGAATTTGTAGGATACATATATTTTTTTTAATCCATTTGTGTAATAAAGCACATGACATTACAGGATGTCATTGCTATCTATCTATCTATCTATCTATCTATCTATCTATCTATCTATATATATATATATATATATATATATGTATGTATATATATATATATATATATATATATATATAAACACACAAATATATATGTAAAAATATTAACGCGTATAATCTGTGTTTGTTACCCATGGATTCTTAAAATATTTTTAAACTATGAATCAGTACTTAGCAAAATAAACTATTCAGATGTCCCCTAAAATATGCTGGCCTGATTATGGGCCAGATTACGAGTGGAGCGCAAACGTTCGTGAATGCATACATCGGACTAACCGCTAGTATTATGAGTTGAAAGTAAACGCTTGAGCGCCATCGTGATTTATGCTACGATTATCATAGCTCTGGTTAACTGTTTCGCAAAACTAAAAAGTGTCACAAAACACATCAAAAATACATTACAAAGTATAATTACAATCATAATAACACTATCTTATAAAAACTATTACAACAAATATTGCACAAAAGAGTTATAAAGGCTCAAAGATATGAGATCTCAGGTGTTAGAAAAAATAAAAGCCAGGCAAATGGCTTTAACCCCTTAATGACCGAGGACGTGCAGGGTACGTCCTAAAAAAAAAGGCAGTTAACGCCTGAGGACGTACCCTGCACGTCCTCGGTGTGGAAAGCAGCTGGAAGCGATCCTGCTCGCTTCCAGCTGCTTTCCGGTTATTGCAGTGATGCCTCGATATGGAGGCATCCTGCAATAACCTTAAATGGCCATCCGGTGCAGAGAGAGCCACTCTGTGGCCCTCTCTGCACCGGACATCGATGGCCGGTATCGTTGGTGGGTGGGAGCGGACTTGTGAGGCGGGTGGGCGGCCATCGATGCGCCGTGTAATGTGCAGGGGGGGCGGGATCGGGGGGCGGGAGCGACGGGGGCGCGCATGTGAGCGCGCGCGTGCACGGGGGGGCGGCGGGCGGGCGCGTGCACGGGGCGGGAGCGGGAGGGAACCGCTGCACTACAGAAAAAAAAATCTGAAATAGCTATAATAAATAAGAAAAGAATAATGTTTCTAAGTGATCTGCAACTGGTGGGAGGTTGGGGGGGGGGGGGACAGCTACACTACAGAAAAGGGGATTTTTAAAAAAAAAAGATTTCTTTTTTTACTAAACTGGGTACTGGCAGACAGCTGCCAGTACCCCAGATGGCGCCCGCTAAGGCAGAGGGGGAGGGTTAGAGAGCTGTTTGGTGTGGGATCAGTGAGGTTGGGGGCTAAGGGGGATACTACAAAGCAGCATATGTAAATATGCTAAAAAAAAACTAAAAACCCCCACAAATATACCTTTTATTTTAGTACTGTCAGAGTTTCTGCCAGTACTTAAGATGGCGGGGACAATTGTGAGGTGGGGGAGGGAAGAGAGCTGTTTGGGAGGGATCATTGGGTCTGATGTTTCAGGTGGGAGGCTGAGCTCTACACTAAAGCTAAAATTAACCCTGCAAGCTCCCTACAAGCTACATAATTAACCCCTTCACTGCTAGCCATAATACACGTGTGATGCGCATCGGCATTTAGTGGCCTTCTAATTAACAAAAAGCAACGCCAAAGCCATATATGTCTGCTATTTCTGAACAAAGGGGATCCCAGAGAAGCATTTACAACCATTTGTGCCATAATTGCACAAGCTGTTTGTAAATGATTTCAGTGAGAAACCTAAAATTGTGAAAAATGTAACGTTTTTTTTAATTTGATCGCATCTGGCGGTGAAATGGTGGCATGAAATATACCAAAATGGGCCTAGATCAATACTTTGGGTTGTCTACTAGACTACACTAAAGCTAAAATTAACCCTAGAAGCTCCCTACATGCTCCCTAATTAACCCCTTCACTGCGGGGCATAATACACGTGTGGTGCGCAGTGGCATTTAGCGCCCTTCTAATTACCAAAAAGCAACAACAAAAACCATACATGTCTGCTATTTCTGAACAAAGGGGATCCCAGAGAAGAATTTACAACCATTTATGCCATAATTGCACAAGTTGTTTGTAAATAATTTCAGTGAGAAACCTAAAGTTTGTGAACAAAATTGTGAAAAAGTGAACAATTTTTTTTATTTGATTGCATTTGGCAGTGAAATGGTGGCATGAAATATACCAAAATGGGCCTAGATCAATACTTTGGGGTGTCTTCTAAAAAAAAATATATACATGTCAAGGGATATTCAGGGATTCCTGAAAGATATTAGTGTTCCAATGTAACTAGCGCTAATTTTGAAAAAAAGGGGTTTGGAAATAGCAAAGTGCTACTTGTACTTATGGCCCTATAACTTGCAAAAAAAGCAAAGAACATGTAAACATTGGGTATTTCTTAACTCAGGACAAAATTTAGAAACTATTTAGCATGGGTGTTTTTTGGTGGTTGTAGATGTGTAACAGATTTTGGGGGTCAAAGTTAGAAAAAGTGGGTTTTTTCCATTTTTTCCTCATATTATATAATTGTTTTTATAGTTAATTATAAGATATGATGAAAATAATGGTATCTTTAGAAAGTCCACTTAATGGCGAGAAAAACGGTATATAATATGTGTGGGTACAGTAAATGAGTAAGAGGAGAATTACAGCTAAACACAAACACTGCAGAAATGTAAAAATAGCCTTGGTCCCAAACGGACAGAAAATGGAAAAATGCTGCGGTCATTAAGGGGTTAACATAGAGATACATACATATACATGTCTAAAGATGGATATGTGTGTGTGTGTATATATATATACTGTATATATAGGTATATATACATAAATATATATATATGTGTGTACATATGTATTTATGTATTTATATGTGTATATATGTATTTACAGACATATAAAGAAATACATTTGTATACATATATAGACGTCTATAGAATTGCATTGGAGCCCTTAGCAGTTAAGTAGAACATATAAAAAAGCATATTTATGCAATATTCAAACGTAATAAAGATTTTAACTTTGTATTTACTGTAAATATATCACATTTCTATGTTCTGCACATAGGGGTATATGTTCTAAGTATTTTTAAATAGATATTCCTACCTATATATATCTGTATTTATATTTTCCCTTTATATAATTATAATTTTATATATATATATATACACATATACTGTATTCTGAAACGGTGTAAATTGAACCGTTGTAAAACGAGGGCCACCTGTATATATATATATATATAACACAGAGAAAGTCTAGCACTCACTTACAAGCTCTCAGCTAAGATTTAAAAGCAAAAATGGAAAGGTTAGTTACCGCATTTGGCCAAATGGGACAAGCCCAGGTAGCACATCAAGTTCCTTTCCAATACCTAGGACCCTAAAACAGCCACACAATGCAAGCTCTCAAATCCAAACAAACTGGGAACAAGGGAAGGGTGCACAGGCTTATGTAATCAACCTAGACATATACAAAACACGGAAGGGGACTGCACTCTCATACCGGACCAGGTACACATCACATGACCCTGCAACATGCTCAGCCCTGGGTGCTCACGGGCACTCACAGGAAGCTGTGCTGTCCCCAGAGTCACAGGCAGTTAACCCCAGACAGGTCTGGGTGCAAGAACAATAGGGAAAATTACAAAACAAATTAATACAACACACAGAGAAAGTCCAGCACTCACTTACAAGCTCTCAGCTAAGATTTAAAAGCAAAAATGGAAAGGTTAGTTACCGCATTTGTCCAAATGGGACAAGCCCAGGAACCACATCAAGGTCCTTTCCAATACCTAGGACCCTAAATCAGCCACACAATGCAAGCTCTCAAATCCAAACAAACTGGGAACAAGGGAAGGGTGCACAGGCTTATGTAATCACCCTAGACATATACAAAACACGGAAGGGGGCTGCACTCTCATACCGGACCGGGTACACATCCCATGACCCTGCAACATGCTCAGCCCTGGGTGCTCACGGGCACTCACAGGAAGCTGTGCTGTCCCCAGAGTTACAGGCAGTTAACCCCAGACAGGTCTGGGTGCAAGAACCATAGGGAAAATAACAAAACAAATTAATACAACACACAGAGAAAGTCTAACACTCACTTACAAGCTCTCAGCTAAGATTTAAAAGCAAAAATGGAAAGGTTAGTTACAGTATTAGGCCAAATGGGACAAGCCCAGGTACGACATCAAGGTCATTTTCAATACATGGGACCCTAAAACAGCCACACAATGCAAGCACTCAAATCCAAACTGGGAACAAGGGAAGGGTGCACAGGCTTATGTAATCACCCTAGACATATAAAACACACCTGGGCTTGATCCTTTGATGTAACTGACTTCCTCCAGTTTTGCTTTTAAACACTACTGAGTATCTGCTGGCGAGTGCAAGGTTTTCTGTGTGTTGTATTTATAATGTTTGTAATGCTTCCCTGTGGGCCTGTCACCCAGGCTGTTCAGGGGTTAACTGTCTGGGTTGCTGGGAACTGTGCAGCTGTCTGTCAGTGTTCAGGGCTGTGGAGTTAACAGTGGCTTAGGATGTGTACCCAGTCCAGTCTGTGAGTGTGGTCCATTCCTGTGTTTTGTATTTACATAGGAGAGGTTACAAAAGCCTGTGTCACCCTGGGAGGTTCCCAGTTGGTTTGTTTGAAAGTATGTATTTTGTGGGTGCTGGTTTAGGGTCCCAGGAAGGGGGAGACCTTAACGTGGTCCTGGGCTTGATCCTTTGGCGCCAAATGTAACTGACTTCCCCCAGTTTTGCTTTTAAACATTACTGAGTATCTGCTGGTGAGTGCCAGGTTTTCTGTGTGTTATATTTATAATGTTTATAATGCTTCCCTGTGGGCCTGTCACCCAGGCTGTTCAGGGGTTAACTGACTGGGTTGCTGAGAACTGTGCAGCTGTCTGTCAGTGTTCAGGGCTGTGGAGTTAACAGTGACTTAGGATGTGTACCCAGTCCAGTCTGTGAGTGCGGTCCATTCCTGTGTTTTGTATTTACATAGGGGAGGTTACAAAAGCCTGTGTCACCCTGGGATGTTCCCAGTTGGTTTGTTTGAAAGTATGCATTGTGTGGGTGCTGGTTTAGGGTCCCAGGAAGGGGGAGACCTTGACGTGGTCCTGGGCTTGATCCTTTGGCGCCAAATGTAACTGACTTCCCCCAGTTTTGCTTTTAAACATTACTAAGTATCTGCTGGCGAGTGCCAGGTTTTCTGTGTGTTATATTTATAATGTTTGTAATGCTTCCCTGTGGGCCTGTCACCCAGGCTCTTCAGGGGTTAGCTGCCTGGGTTGCTGGAAACTGTGCAGCTGTCTGTCAGTGTTCAGGGCTGTGGAGTTAACAGTGGCTTAAGATGTGTACCCAGTCCAGTCTGTGAGTGCGGTCCATTCCTGTGTTTATATATATATATATATATATATATATATATATAGCTTAAGAAGGAAAGAACACTCCACAGGTCTTTGACAAAAAATGATCTTTTACTGTTAACGTTTTCGGACTAACAAGTCCGTCTTTAGAGAACGGACTTGTTAGTTCGAAAACGTTAACAGTAAAAGATCATTTTTTGTCAAAGACCTGTGGAGTGCTCTTTCCTTCTTAAGCTCTATACATACATTTGGTGCACCAAGGGCGTCATCCTGAATTCTGCACCCAAAAAAACTATCATATAAATATATTATATATATATATATATATATATATATATATATATATATAACATAATTTATGTAAGAACTTACCTGATAAATTCATTTCTTTCATATTAGCAAGAGTCCATGAGCTAGTGACGTATGGGATATACATTCCTACCAGGAGGGGCAAAGTTTCCCAAACCTTAAAATGCCTATAAATACACCCCTCACCACACCCACAATTCAGTTAAACGAATAGCCAAGAAGTGGGGTGATAAAAATGGAGCGAAAGCATCAAAAAAATGAGGAATTGGAATAATTGTGCTTTATACAAAAAATGATAACCACCACAAAAAATGGTGAGCCTCATGGACTCTTGCTAATATGAAAGAAATTAATTTATCAGGTAAGTTCTTACATAAATTATGTTTTCTTTCATGTAATTAGCAAGAGTCCATGAGCTAGTGACATATGGGATAATAAATACCCAAGATGTGGAACTTCCACGCAAGAGTCACTAGAGAGGGAGGGATAAAATAAAGACAGCCAATTCCGCTGAAAAATTAATCCACTACCCAAATCAAAAAAGTTTCAATTTTTATAATAAAAAAATCTGAAAATATAAGCAGAAGAATCAAACTGAAACAGCTGCCTGAAGTACCATTCTACGAAAACTGCTTCTAAAGAAGAGAAAACATCAAAATGGTAGAACATAGTAAAAGTATGCAAAGAAGACCAAGTCATTGCTTTGCAAATCTGATCAACTGAATTGTGGGTGTGGTGAGGGGTGTATTTATAGGCATTTTAAGGTTTGGGAAACTTTGCCCCTCCTGGTAGGAATGTATATCCCATACGTCACTAGCTCATGGACTCTTGCTAATTACATGAAAGAAATATATGTATTAATGAAAAAATAGAAGACATTCTTATATGTGAAAAACATTAGAATGTGAAATAATCATATTTTCATGTTGGGTTAGCGCAAATAAGAACATGTGATCAGGTTTTTTTTCTCCATTAACTTCTATGGTGCTTTTTGCACTTGCTGGGTTAGCGCGCGAGCGACAACATTTTACTTTCAACTCATAACACAAGCGCAACTCAAAGCATGCAAAAAGCTTACTTCTAGTGAAATTATATTTTTATTTACTTTTGTTGATTTTTACCATTATTTATTGTAAATTCTAATCCACAGCTTGGCAAATCCCAGGAACCAGGTAGCTATGCCTCCTTTAATTTTACTATTTGGATTACTTTGTATATACCAATTGATACATTCTACCCATGACTCCTAAAAATGCCAATATGCTTGTGCACCGTAACTTTCCTCTTTCTAGATGTTCGCCAAATGCATTACTAGTCACTTATCAGCAAGAACACATTTTTTTAAAGTAAGCAGCGTTCCCAGCAATGCATGGAGGTTGATGCACACTAATTTTAAAACTATATATATATATATATATATATATATATATATATATATATATAGATATATATAGATATATATAGATATAGATAGAAAGATATATACACAGTATATATATGTGTGTGTGTTTTCGGGACAATGGGCTTTGGTGCCAAATCAAAATAGTCCTTCAAATTCTGGGACACTTTGGAAATATATATATATATATACAAGAGATAGATAGGGTTGTAAATTAAATATGCTAAGGAAATCCAATATATGGCTGGATTTACATAATTAAAGAGAATTAAGGAAATAAAAATGTTGATTAACGGGACCATTAGACACAATATCCTATCAGAAATGGCACCATTAAATACAATTACTCAGAATATAACATATGGAAACTAAGAGGATTACAGTGATACATAATGTTATGTATTGTGCAATATACAAGATACCATATGTTGTAAAAGATCTTTCTCAATGCTCTGAAATAAAAAAGGGAAAATGTTCTCTACTTAACTTTAGCTGATGTCTTTAGAGCTGACAGACGAGAAAGACCAGTAAAGATTTTTCGAAAATACTGCATCTAGCCATTACAATAATGTCTCTGCAGTAATGACATTTTATTTATAGATTCATTTATGGCTATTCTGTAAATGCTGTTTCAGCATTCTAAAAAAGGACAAAGCTTAATTATGTAAAAGGAAAAACCGACTATGTTTTCCCTTTGGCTTGCTCATTTGTGTTTTGAAGGGATATACCTTTTTCAACTGAGAAGCAATAAATCTTTTTGTGGATGGGAACCTGCTTGCAAATTTAATTACCAGTAATTTTATTTTCCCCTATGGTTTAACCTTCCTAAAAGTCTGTCTGTGACATCATAAATCTCCAGGGCCATCCACTTCTTTGAAAAGCACTGACTAATGGCTAATGACTAATGTGTCCTGATATATTTTAAGGGAAAAATAAAACGCTGAGATTCTGATTAGAACAGTAAGAGCTGACGCATACCGATTTAAGAAAAAGGCACTTCTCAATTTAATGGAACCACTATGATAAACTGGATTGAAAAGTGGAATAATGTTTTGAATAAGGTTACAGATTTTTAGGAAAGAAAAAAAAGGTCAGATAATGATTTAGACACTTATAAAAAATAGAAAAAACAGCCAGCAATAAAATAATATATTGCAGCAGCAATCACATTTTCCATGTAGTAGAAGTTCAGTAACGGCATGATGTATGTAGAAAATAAAATTATGTTTTCATACAAAAAGGCACAGAAAATGGTATCAAAAACATAAACCTTGAGCTCTGCTTCTGAAAATAATAAGAAAAAAAACAAACACAGTTTGTAATGAAAGGCTCAATGTAATTGGGATTGGTATATATACATCATGGTGGGATTATAGTACTTTAAATAGTTTCTCTCTACATATTGGATATATAATACAATAAAGTACAAATCTGGTGCTGTAGAAGTCATTTTCATTGCACATAATACAATGTTTTCCCTTCCACCTATAGTATAAAAAAGTAATCCCATCTAATTCCTTAATGCATTTGCTATGCGTTTTTAGAGAATTTGAGTCGCTCTAAATGTTTAAAGACAACCAAACCACTAAAAGAGTTTGAACCTTATTTCAAATGAGTTTGGCAAGTGAAAACTTCACTATCCTTTTGTATAAAATATATTTTAAAAAAAAAGGAATTTGGCGGTGCTATACAAATAAATGATAATAATAATATATGTATGTGATTATTTTAAATGTAATATTATACTTATACTGTCAAATAATACTCATAATGTAATATAGCACACAAAGTTAAAAATATCTTACTATCTGTTCAAGCACACATATTCCATGGTCTATGTCATATTAGAATAATAAGGAGAGAAAGTATTGGATGCAGTTTAAGATAAACTGGTGTGTGATTTGTAAGTTTATTCATAAACCATTAAAAATACTCTTAAAACCTAGCAGGTATCATTTTTGTCATAAAAGAGAACATACTGTCACTATGCCTTTAGTCTGTCCAAATGTAGCTCAATAAATGAAACAGTGATAGATAATGCATTATCTATGTGTGCAACAATAGTTCAAGGCTCTACAGATCTGTTCAAAACCTAGGAGCTCATAAATGTAAGAGCTACCAACTTTAAGCTATTTTTATGTGTTGTTTGATGGGAGACCTGTTGCATTGCAGAACAGGGATATATATATATATATAGTGTTACTGACAGCTCTGGCTGCTATTATATGTGAAATCAAGTGACATTAACATCCCCTGCGTTGTATCATTGGTAAAGAGGTTTTGCAGGAGCTATTAGAGGGAGAGCTTGACCAAAGTTGGATTGGAATTTTATAGCTTTGAGACCTAGAAAAAATCCAGCCGCACTGGAATAAATTTTAGTTTCAGCTGGGCTAAGGAAGTGGGGGCTACAATGGGGTTCTTAGGGGCTCTAAACCAGGTAACCAGGGCCTAGATTTAAGGCATCAGCAGCTTCCTGGTACCTGTTTCATTTTGAGACCTGCCATAGACTATTGTACTGCAATAATTAAAATTCATTGTAATAATTAAAAACACTTTGAGTCAATTTTTTCACACAAGTTAACAGGGTGCAAAAATCCATATTCAAAACTGGAGCATCTTAATCCATTTGTAAAACAGGTTTACATACAGATTTATTTAATTACTTTGTGTCCCATTAACAAGGCAAACATTTTGAATGGACAGTGTACACAAATTTTCATATAACAGCATATAATAGACACTACTATAAAGCAGAATATGCACACATACTGATGTAAAAATCCAGTATAAAACTTTTTCAAAAACTTACATAGAAGCACTAAGTTTAGTATTGTTGATGAAGCTAGGCTGGGACACCAAGTGAAATCAGGAAGAGAAACATTAGCATATACCTGCTTTTTACAAAGATGTCAAAGGGCTACTTTGTGATGTTGCCAAGAGGCCTCTCCTTGCAAAGGTGAAATCATATTAAAAATTAATTGAGCATCACTTCACCTATGTTTTCCACAGATTCATTTAAAGCTGAAGGAGGTGCCCAATACATAATATTGCACACACTGAACCAATAGCAATACAGAAAGCAATGATTATACCCGCAACAATTTAAAAACACTCCGACAAAAGTTTTATGTAAACGTTTGTAACTGTAAGATATTCACATGTCTCACAGATGCGAATGAGGGTCTGGTCTTGGGTGTTCGGTGTTCTAGAGTATTCTATTGATGTGGTCAAGTGTTTTCCCCTACACATAGTGATCCATGTACTAAGCAGCGTAAGCTGCTCCGGAGACCTTGCGGGGCAGGTTAACACATGTGAGCCTGTAATTTAAGAAGTAGCAGTCATCAGACCACAACTTCTAACAATCACCGCCACATTTGAGGTGGTAGACAGAAATCACCTCGAACTGGTTCGCTCTGGGTGATTGACAGGCCCTTCTCTGAGAGAAGGGGGGTAGCATTATACGCTCACTTGAGTGTGTAATGATACATATGGGCAGCGGGCAAACAGGATCTGCTGCCTGTATGATGCAAAGATGTGCGGACAACTTCTCAAGTTATAAAGCTTATCCGCACACAATTTAGTACATGGAGGAATTAGACTCAGCATGTGGAATTAATAAAGACTCTATTGCCTTTCAAACTCATCTTGCTATTTCACTGCTGACAAAGGTTGTATCATTTTCATTTATTTTTCTTTAACTGTTATTAAGTTTTAGGGGGGGGGGTTATACGCTAATGTGAACTGTTTTATAGAGTTTTTGTTTTAATTTTTGATTTGTGACTTTTAAAGGCATTTTTTGTGATGCTGGTATCCGTCACAGTGAAATCTGTTCTATGAAACGTGAATGGTTACAAGTTCCATTGACTATAACTGAAAGATGTGACAAAGGGCAGGTACAAACATTTTTAAGTTGCAGTTATTTATTGAATCCAGGCCAATAACGTGACTGTTGTACTGTGACTGTGATTGGCTGGAATAACACACCCCAGAATTTAAAGGGCCAGTATAGTAAAAAAAAAAAAAACATGCTCTTATTCGTTAGAGCACTGCTGGTTCTGAGCGTAAAATTCAGCTGAACTAATCAGCAGCTCTACATGCACGACCGAGCTGTATTTAACTCTTTTACTATAATAGCCCTTTAAGAAAACAATGTCCAAATAATTTAAGTACAATTTTGCCTAAAAATCAAATGCATAAAAAAAACTGATATGTTTAAAACTTACATTTAAAAAGGGACATAAAAGTAAAATTTTAAATGAACAGTATTTTGTTTCAAAATAAATAGAACTAATCTGCAATAAACATCTATTTGCAAAAACTTGGAACATGCATGAGAGGTAAAGGTGTGTACATGTTACCTACAGTGGAATACTTTGTAGATATCATTCACAGTAAAAGCTATCACAAAAGCTGTGATCATTTAAAAAAATATATAAAAAACAATTTGTGTTATAATATCTATCTATCGATAGATAGATAGATAGATAGATAGATAGATAGACAGATAGATAGATAAATTGTAGAGAAATAATATGCTTCTATTCAAATTTGAAAAGAAATTGAGAGATTTGTTTAATGTCCTTTAAAATGAACAACATAAAAATTTAGCTACATGTCCCTTTAAAGGGATATGAAACCCAAAAAAATTCTTTCATGATTCAGAAAGAGAATACAATTATAAAAAAAATGTTTCCAAATTTACTTCTATTATCAAATTCTCTTCATTTTCATGTTATTCTTTGTTGAAGAGATATCTAGATAGGTAGCGTGCACATGCCGGGAGCAATACATGACAGGAAATAGTGCTGCCATCTAGTGCTCTTGCCAAATTGCTGCTTATAGTACTGTAGACACGTGCACACTCCTGAATTTACCTTCCTGCTTTTAAAAAATGATAACAATAAAACAAAGAAAATTTGATAATAGAAGTATATTGGAAAGTTGTATAAAATGGTATGTTCTATCTGAATCATAAAATAAAAAAATTGGGTTTCTATCCCTTTAACGTACTTTATCTAACTGAAAAAAAGAAAGGGTTTAGGATGACACAATGTTAATAAAGTCAAATAAATGCTCTGATGATCAAATGCAAAACTGAGATTTTACTGGATATTACAACTATATCACATTCAATAAATATGATAAAGTTCAGCATAAAATGTTCTACAGCACAACCTTTATTTTTATTGTACTCCCCACGATCAAAGCAAACTGAATCAGACCTAATAAAGCCTCTTGTGTCATCTGGTTTGTATTTAGATGACACAGACAGCCATGAAATCAGTGTTTTCGAAAAGGAAAGCTGCCTATATGTATGTGAGAATCTAATTAAAAAGTCATTTTGTAGCTTCACAGCAGATGTTTTGCAGATATATGCGGTAAAACAAAATGTAGCCTTTCGCTGTACAGAAGTGAACATAAAACAAAATAAAATTATTTACTTTTATATCTAAAAAGCTAAATAACTGTATTATACATTATTACAAGTTACCTACAATTTAATTTCTTCTTCCTAAGTGGACTAAAGCAGAATGTTTCCCATATTAAATAAAAGGTCATCGATAAACCTCAAAAACATACAAAAGGTTTTAAATTGCCATCTCCTCACAAACATTTAATTTATACAAAATGTGTTATTGAATAGAGTAAGAAAATAGACTTCATATTATTTTTTTTAATTTCTGACATTGTGACTTTTATAAGGAATATAAGCGATTGTTGTGTGTGTTGTGCAAGTGAATTAGTGTATTATGTAAGTACAAGGGAGTTTGATTCTTTGTGGGTTTGTGCGTAGGTGTGAGAGTATATATAGTGTAAGTCATTCAAGGTTCTAGAATAGAGGGCTAAGCAGCTCCCTCTCTCAAAGGTGCCTGGAGCCCTGAACTTTCAAAACTGACCCTTTTTTATGTTCATTGTTCTTCTTAGGATGTTTAGGTTAAAAAAATAAAAGCCAGGACAAAATTGTAGAAGATAAGGTCCACCACCTGTGCAATTCTGCATCCATGATATTTAGTTTTGTGGTGGTGAAATCAGGAACTAGAGATGTAACGACAGTGGTATCTGAGGTCTAAACTGAGACCGGGCACACACCTCTCAAGGTGGTGGCCTGAATTCAATACTGGCTACGCTCCACCTACATCATGTCTGATCCTCTGTGTGCCCACTTGCCAACCAGACTCACAGTCTAAGCAAAGTAAATAGACTTGCCTATACAATATGGTGTCAGGGTTTCCAAAATGGCCACAGTCTACAGAAAATCCTACCTCCTTATTTGTTCAGGAAGACTGTTCATATCAGTTGGCACACACAAACCAATAGGTAAGGATGATTCGCATTCATAGGGAAGCAGCTCCTATTTTTACTATGTAGCTGCTGACTCTTCTGATTACAAACAGCCAGAAAGGGCGCTTTAGAAATAAGGGGGCTCACAACACCCTTTGCCATACGGCCATTGTCTAGTTACACCTCTTTGAGAAGCATGAGTCGCAGTAAGGGACTTGGGTAGTCGTACTAAGTATATGTGGGTAATGGAACAGCTTTTGTTATTTACATTTCAGTAAAACCCTGCAACTACAAGAATTATTTTGCATGTTTTACAATTTATATATTATTTCATTGTTCAGTTATAAAGTTATCAAATATATCCATCTAGTAATAAAAGGCATTGGTCCATGTCTTTTAGCACTGCAAAAAAGTTTTTTGTTTAGAGCTTTCTCTGGTGTCGGTGTGATTGTTTTTTTGCATAACTTTTCAAACTGAATTGAAATATTCTAGAATAAAGGCCTTATAGGTTTAGCAGCCTAAAGTAGATTTCTTATGGAAATGAAAATCAAAAGGCATCAGTCACTCTCCACGTGAATAAGATTATGTTTGCTTGTTAGCATAAAAACCTCTCAAACGTACAGCTCATCATGGAATTGAATTCATTGACCACAAGATCAATTCTGCCCTGCTATCCCTCCAAAAGTGCACTTAAATCAATTTGTTACAAGTGCACCACATAAAATTAGATGTGAGCAAACTATGCCTTGTTCTGATGTCATTAAGATCAACCTAGAAATTTGCAGTTAAAAATACATAAAAAAATGTAGCTGTCCTGTTGTCATTTTTTATACCAGTTAATATTTACAATACACAACATCTCTGGTTACATTTTTGCATGTGTTATAAAAGGAAATATGAAAAATCTTAATATAATATAAGCACTTTGCATAAAAGTCTTAAAAATGTCTATCAATATAATGTGAGGCTGATGAATGAAACATAATATTAAATATAACAAAATCAATTCTGAAGAAAATTGCAGACTTGACGATAAAATTATTTTAATAGGAAAAAAGGGTCTATATATTAGACTCTCCTTCATAAAATAGCTGCAATGACTCATTTTTAAGGTTTTATTAAGAAAGAAAAAAAAAGTTCTGCAAAATCTAAGAAGCGTACGTGAATCACAAGCAAATTTCAAGGATATATTTAATACCTAGAATTCTCAAGGCTAACAATAAGCAAGAAAGAGAACTTTCAATCAAGCTAATATGGGGCACAATTTCCAATAATGTGCAACTTTAGTAATCATATGTACAGACTTTTGGATGCTCTAGTTGTATACTATCTTTTACCTTGTTTATTATGAGGACAAGAGGAACAAAGAAGAGCACATTTTCAAGTTATTTATTATACGAATAGTGGGATTCTGAACCAATAAAAATGTATAATAACCTCTACATTAACAAGACAGACACAAGGTATATATATGTACAAAAATATTGACACAAAAAATATGCTAAAAATGTTTCAAATTAAGCTGAAGGTATGCAATGGTTAAACACGCAGTTATAGTCAAGCAACAGTGCAAACAGAAAATGCAATAGCATTAGAACATTTTCTTAATTTAATTTTTAAATCCCTTTGAATGGATATTAAACAGTATGATATTTTAATATAACATTTTTTAAATATGTGTATTCAGTTACTATATATTAATCTTCCACAATTCTACATATATTTTGTATTTAAGTTTTTTTTTCTGTTCTAAAATGGTGCCCTCTTTTAAAACATCCTGTTTGGGGCAATGACTGGTGGGACATACTTCTGGCCTAATTGCCTGCCCAGTGATTAACATGTGACAGCCAGAATTTATACATATGTGCATCAACACAAGTGCACTGCTCTTAATGGAGTAAGTCTTCCTCTAGCAATGTATTATGTCCGAAACCAGTGGTGTAAAAAGAGAAAATAATTGTATACCATAACAGCTACATAATGAGGTATAAAGCATTAATTTTAGGTATTTATTTTTAATTTATCATATAATTTTAAATGTTGATCTTTTTACATAATTAAAATCAACATATTAATCATGTCATGTCAAAAATGTGTCTCTTTAAACTATTACATTAGTGACTTTTTTTATATTTATATTTTTATGAATCTTATAACTGCATAAAAAAATCTAAAAGCAACTTTGATGATCTATTACACAAATTAACATAATTTAATTTCAATTACAGAAATCACATATTTATTTTAAACTGAACAATTCATTTTTATTTATTTTTTTTGCTATTCAGACGCACACTGGTAAATTCCACGTTTTAATTGTAGAGAGTAACTATATATGAGGTGTAAAGATTTTTCATATCCTGTTACCTCAACACCTAATCTCCAACTGTAACCTAACCCCGAGATATTATTCTTGCGGCATTTTCATTAGAAATGGTCTGAGTTTTCACTGAGAAAAAATGTTACTGGTTCCTCCTTGTAAATGCTACTGTATATACAAAAATATTATATACCTTTCTCTAAAATAAAATACAAAAAATACAAAAATATTAATAAATAAAACTAGGCTAGATAAATATTTATCTTTTTCAAGTTACAACACCCTGTGAAAGCTGTTTTTTTTTAACTAAATATTACCAAAAAATAAAATAAAAATTAAATTAAATTAAAAAAAATATGGGGATGCTTCCACGAGAGAGCTTATTTTTATTGGCATGCACTTCTAAAAATATTAATTATTTATTTTTGATATAGTTCATATGGTTATGTTCTGTACATGCAGGCAGAATTGAGATCTTATTACGTTATTATATTTTCTTTCTCTACCTTAGCATTTACATTTCAACTTGGTTGTAGATACACTGTATACAATTTGCCCTCTTTTTTCTTTTATTTAAGTGGACACAAAATAAATGCTATATATAATGATTTATGCCATGCAAAAATAGTCTGAAAATAAAATAATGAGCACCATGTTATCTTATCTTTCCTTCTACTGAGGTCAGTTATGACAGTTATAAATTAGTTACTAGAGTAACAATCTTACAGTTTATTATGTCTCTATAAGCGTAAACAGTCTTGGGGACTTATACATACACCTTAAATTTGTGTTCTGTTTTTTTTATTGTTCACAATGATATTACTATTGCAATATATATATATATATATATATATATATATATATATATATATAATCCTGATATAGAGGTGAAGTGATATATAGAAATGTAGCATTAGTTGCAAAATTTAAAATATTATTCAACTTGATTCAATGTAGAAGGTTTACCAAGTGCAGCTGAAAGGTAAGAAATGCATGTGAGGTGTCAAATAACACAAATTATAAGAAATGTGTACATAGACAGATCTAAAGGTCTGAGTCATTGGCACTTCCATGCAATCTTTATACATCTCTTTTGTAATGCCATATGGTTCATTCAATCTCAATCTTGTATATCAGTGGCAGTTCTCATTACAGTTCAGCATGTTACACAGTTGTAAGAGCCAACATCTGTAGGGAAGGTCCTTCAAATTGATTTAAAGGCTGCAACATAAGCATATCAAATCCTACTTCTACCCAGAGCAATATATCTTTGCTGGAAGAGTGACACATGGTCCCCACATGGACCTGCGATAGCATAACCCCTTCTGGCAGAGATGCAGTTACAGCACATGGGGGATGCAATCTAATGATGGATTGAAATAACCCAATCATTTGAACGTCTGTAGTTGTATTCTCTACAATGTAACATTCACAATATTTTACTCAGCTCTGACACTTTTCCACAAGGATATCAAGATGTTCCAAAACTAGGAGAGACATATGATGGAATTTTATGGTAGAGCACAAAGACAAACTACTTACAGGGTAAAATGTAATAGTTGAGCTTAACAAAAATGAATTGCTGGTCTGGCAAACCCCTTGAAAATTAAATTAAATTACTAGAACTTTTTCATTATAATTGTTTGGCTGAATAAAAGTAAAGACAGAAAGCTTTTTACAATTAAAACTGACAGGTGTTCTGCTTTCTGGATGATTTTAAATCAAATCGATAAGCTCCTCTGTCTAAACCTTTTTAAAAAAAAAAAATAAAGCCCTAAATTATTTTTATTATGTAGTCTGTTAAAATGTGTAAGCAGAATCTTAATAAATAAAAAAAATATTGAATTAAACTGCAAAAAAATTATTTAAAAAGGACTTAAAAAATTAACATATAGTTAAAAAAATAACTACAAAAGGGCATGACAATTATTTCAGAATATAGAAGCCAGGTCATAAATATATGTCAGATTTTTTTTTTTATTTTTTTTTTAAGTTTTCATATTTCTATACTTTTCCGGGCAAGGGAGATAAGGGGGACAAGGGGTGGGTCGAGGGAGTATCATGGGTAGGATGAGTAATGGGTAGGGTTAATGTGATGTGGGCAGAGGCAAGGCAGTCCCTGGAAACTGGTATATTTGTCCCAATGGGGAAGCTGCAGGAGAGACAGCAGGTAGAGAGCCTAACCAGTGACAATGCCACAATATTCAGGATGGTTGGGAGGTACATAGCTGTGGTAATGGTTAGGATTTATCATCTTGAGCACAATGCACACAATGAAAATTAAAAAAATATGTTTATTCATACAATAAAATAAATACTCCTAGTAATATTTATACAAAGCATTTGTGTAAGAACTATACCAAGAATGTCTAATCTTCTCAAATGACAGGCCACATTGGATTTGGTATCCATTTAATTGCCAATAATATATATATTCTTCATATTCTTCAGCCGGGTGCGGTTAGTGTTATACTTTGCAATATTATAACATTTTCTGTTAATTATAAATGCTATTTAAGCCACCCAAAGAACAAATGAATCAATTAAAGGGACATGAAACTCAATATTTTTATTTCATGATTCAGATAGATTAAACATTTAAAAACAATTTTTCGAATTAATTTTGCTTTATTCTCTTAGTACCTTTTATTGAAGAAGCAGCAAAGCACTCCTGGGAGCTAGCTGAAAACATTTGTAAGCCAATGCAAATGGACATACATGTTCAGCCACCAATCAGGAGCTAGCTCCAAGCTCGAGTATATCTAGATGTGCTTTTCAACAAAGGATACTAAGAATGAAGCACATTAGATAATAGAAGTAAATAGTAAAGTGGTTTAAAATGGTATGCTCTATGTGTATCAAGAAAGAAAAAAATTAGTTTTCATGTCCCTTTAATTAAACACCATTTGATTAAATGACAATGGGCTAGATTGTGAGTGACAGTTATGCACAAGCAAAAAGAAGTTGTTTGTGCGCATCAGGTTTTTTGCTCGTATTACAAGTTTATATATAAATATGTTTATTTGTGTGTACATAAGTATTTATGTATTTATATGTGTATATCTGTATTTATATACATATATACACATACATATATACACATATAGACACATAAATACATATGTAGCCCTTTGCAGTTAAGTAGATGAAAACAGGTAAAAACATATTTATGCAAAATTCATTTGTAATAATGGTTTTAACTATGCACCTACTGTAAATATTTCATATTCCAATATTCTGCACATTGTAGAATATGTTTTATGTATTTATAAATAGATATTCCTATATATATCGGTATATATCTATACCTTTACATAATTATATATATATATATATATATATATAGATAGATAGATAGATAGATAGATAGCTATAGATATACTGTATATTGTACCAAAATATCATCAGATATATGTAGAAATATGTGTTTATGAAGGAATAGAACATAATCTGCTATGTGAAGAACATTGGAATGTGAAACATTCATATTTTCATGTCGGGTTACTGCATTTTGCTCAATTTACATCTATAGGGGAATAAGTTATTGCATGCGTGATATCCTAAGTTTAGCTTTATATGCAAAAAGCTTACTTCTAGAACAATTAACACTTAAAGTAAAAGTAAAGTTATAGTCATTGTTCATTTGCAATGCAAAGTATATAGAAAATAAAGTGTACTTTAATTCATGATTACTTATAAATGGATTTGTAGCTCTTTTTATTTACTTTGTTTGTTTGCCGAAAACTATCGGCATTCCTCCACCTGCATAAAAAATTTCTAATACCAGAGTGCCGATTTCATCTGTATCTAACGGATTGGTTTCCCCACTGGCATCTAACTCGCCATGATAACATCCCACTTGTTCTAATGCGCATGCGTGAAACCCTCAACTGTATGTCACTCAACTGGCGCGTTCACGAAAGCCACCAAGCCGCATGCGCATTTGGAAATGGAATTCCCATATTGATCCTCATCGTTGTTACACAGACATTGCTAGTATGTATCTAAGCAGAGAACATTAGTTAGCGCATGCGCATATATTATCAACTCGAGAACGTGCACGCTTACTTACGCATGCGGCGAGTGGGACAGCCGAAATTATTTCAATACAGAAACCCGGAACAGAGCGGTTGGGGGGGCGGAGGAAGCAAAATAAAACGCTGATCGTAAATATATAAATTATCTAATGTATAATATATTTTATGAAAAATGAAGTTAGCGACTACAATGTTTGTCACTATATTATACTATACTACTATTCACAAATCTATAACTTTACTTTCACTTTAAGCAGGAGGGTTAAATAGTGTTCCACTTGTAATCTGGCCAAATATGTGCAACAAACATTGCACGAGGTACCAATATTACACCTAAAACTGTTTCTCCCCCATAAAGTGAATGTTGCAATGTGTGTTATTATAGAATACTTTTGTTTTTAAAGGGAATATAATTTAGCACTGACCTAGAATTATCAAAAAAGTACAAAAGACAGTCCTGATTCGCATCAATATCATAAAATAAAACATACATCTTAAAAACCTTATAGCCTAAGTATGTAAAATTATTAACACATTTAATTCCACAGTATATATATCCCTGATCATATGACCTATATGATCTATTCTTCTTTATAGCTCTAGTGAGGAGCTTTGAAAAGTTAGGGGCAGGTAAAGGTCAACAAAAGTAAGAGCAACTGACAGCAACTGTTTTACCTCATACTAAAAATAGAACAATAGAAGGTAATGCTTTATTGCCAAAGGAATTAATATACATGTAGTTGTGCATAGGCTAAACAGTTCAATATATTTAGTCTGCCTGATGGGATAACAAAATAATACACATGTTCTGTAAATATAAATATATACATGTAGACTAGTGAAAAGTCTAGTCATGTTTGTATATGTGTGTTTGTGTATGTATCTTTGATAGATGTATAAACAGATAGAGATAGATAGATAAAACACCCTAATGTGTGTGTGTGTATATATATATATATATATATATATATATATATATATATATATATATATATATATATATATATATATATATACAGAGAGTGCAGAATTATTAGGCAAGTTGTATTTTTGAGGATTAATTTTATTATTGAACAACAACCATGTTCTCAATGAACCCAAAAAACTCATTAATATCAAAGCTGAATATTTTTGGAAGTAGTTTTTAGTTTCTTTTTAGTTTTAGCTATTTTAGGGGGATATCTGTGTGTGCAGGTGACTATTACTGTGCATAATTATTAGGCAACTTAACAAAAAATAAATATATACCCATTTCAATTATTTATTTTTACCAGTGAAACCAATATAACATCTCAACATTCACAAATATACTTGAAGGATGCAGACTTCTTCCTGTACCACTGCTTGAAGAAGGTGTCTTCCAGAAACTGGCAGTAGGACTGGGAGTTGAGCTTGACTCCATCCTCAACCCGAAAAGGCCCCACAAGCTCATCTTTGATGATACCAGCCCAAACCAGTACTCCACCTCCACCTTGCTGGCGTCTGAGTCGGACTAGAGCTCTCTGCCCATTACCAATACCATCCATCTGGCCCATCAAGACTCACTCTCATTTCATCAGTCCATAAAACCTTAGAAAAATCAGTCTTGAGATATTTCTTGGCCCAGTCTTGACGTTTTAGCTTGTGTGTCTTGTTCAGTGGTGGTCGTCTTTCAGCCTTTCTTACCTTGGCCATGTCTCTGAGTATTGCACACCTTGTGCTTTTGGGCACTCCAGTGATGTTGCAGCTCTGAAATATGGCCAAACTGGTGGCAGGTGGCATCTTGGCAGCTGCACGCTTGACTTTTCTCAGTTCTTGGGCAGTTATTTTGCGCCTTGGTTTTTCCACACGCTTCTTGCGACCCTGTTGACTATTTTGAATGAAACGCTTGATTGTTCGATGATCACGCTTCAGAAGCTTTGCAATTTTAAGAGTGCTGCATCCCTCTGCAAGATATCTCACTATTTTTGACTTTTCTGAGCCTGTCAAGTCCTTCTTTTGACCCATTTTGCCAAAGGAAAGGAAGTTGCCTAATAATTATGCACACCTGATATAGGGTGTTGATGTCATTTGACCACACCCCTTCTCATTACAGAGATGCACATCACCTAATATGCTTAATTGGTAGTAGGCTTTCGAGCCTATACAGCTTGGAGTAAGACAACATGCATAAAGAGGATGATGTGGTCAAAATACTCATTTGCCTAATAATTCTGCACTCCCTGTATATATACATATAAATTTATTAAAATTATGGTGGAGATAAAAGCATGAGATTAAAATCCTCCATATTGCAAAAGTAAATCAATACAAATTATTGAACAGGCAATTAGCACATCTAGGCAAGTATCCCCACTTGCCTTCACCCAAAAAAGCTGCACCAAGCGGGGATACTTACCTAGATGTGCTAATTGCCTGTGCAATAATTTCCATTGATTTATATATATATATATATATATATATATATATATATATTTATATATATATATATATATATATATATATATATATATATATATATATACATGCATCATGCTATAATAAAAAAAACTTCACTCACTATAATAAAGGGGACAACCGACTTTCATTCTTTAATGAATAATGCAGCTAAAACAATTGGCTACATTGAATATTTTTTGTTATGCCCCCCTTACAGTTGAAGGTGAATTTGATTGTATACACATTTGAGTCATATTCTATTAAACTGCTGGGCAGTTCATTAAAGCAGCCCCTGCTGATTTCCACTTTTAACATGATGGAATTCTAGCTGACACAGTATACAGGTCAGGTCAAAATGAACTCTTTGATCAGGTCATTTGTTTGTGAAAAAAAGAGTCTAAAATATGGACAGGAACTTTGAAATGCCAAGATGGGTGAGTAAAATGCATTTTTTTTGTAATCAGTAAGGAATACTATAATACTAACATGTATAAAAGCAAAATCTTCTTTAAATAGTTAGACATTCTGTAAGATTGTATATGTACATTTACTTTGTGTATAATAAAGTTTAATGAATACCATTTATTTATAATGCACAATTTGTTACAATTATTATAATGAATCACAGGCCTCTTTCATAATGTGGAAGAGGAGCCTCATATATCAAATAACTGAATGAAAAAAAAGTCTACTAGATGGGATATCCTTTTAACGTTTCTCTGAAAACCCTGAAAAAGAAGAGACAGCTTTTTATTATTTTCAATAAACTGGAGGTGATGTGTTTAAGTTAATGCACCACTTCTATAGTATGTCCCTTTATTATCTCTGCCGGGAACTGAGTTTTTTATTGGAGGTGAATCAATTATTGTACAGCACCTGTAGAAGTGTAAAGTTCTCACCAGTGTACTAAAAGATCTGCACTATACAATATAAATGTATTGAGAAAACCCCAGAATTGAAGACAAGTAGAAGCACAACAAATTATAACTGATTTTTCAAGAAAAAATAAAAAAATACCATTCCCCAGTTTTGCATAACCAACACGGTTATATTAATATACTTTTTTCCTCTGTGATTACCTTGTATCTAAGACTCTGCAGACTGCCCCTTATTTTAGTTCTTTTGACTGACATGCATTTTAGCCAATTAGTGCTGACTCCTAGGTAACTCCACGTGCCCTGAGATAATAGGCGGCCTTCAAGGGCTTAGAAATTAGCATATGAGCCTTACTAAGTTTAGCTTTCAACAAAGAATACCAAGAGAACAAAGAAAATTTGATAATAAAAGTAAATAGGAAGATTGTTTACAATTGCATGCCCTATCTGAAAGTTTAATTTTGACTAGACTGTCCCTTGTAAGGACTATTAAATACAAGTGGATATTAAAAAGACAACGCAATATCACCAAGCAAATTTTTTTTTGACAAACTTGAAAATTTAATATAAATTGCTGCCCCCTGTATCATGTGCCATTAGCCAATCACATAATTCGTTATGTATACACTGTGAAATTTGAAATTCGTCCCCCAAAAAATCTGCTGATTTACAATTTTGAGTAACTACTATCCCATTGTCTTTATTGCACTGTATTTAATGGTCCTTTAAATATAAAAATCTGATTGAAAATGATGAAGGGGTACTCTGTATAAACTAGACTAACTAGTCTATTTTAGTACTTAAAGGGACACGAAACCCACATTTTTTCTTTCATGATTTGGAAAGAACAAGCAATTTTAAACAACTTTTTCATTTACTTCTATTATCTAATTTGATTTATTCTCTTGATATACTTTTCCAGTCTAACAAATAAGTTACCGTATTGTATTGATGAAATAGGTTAAAAAGAGTAAAATATTTAGGGCTAGATTACAAGTGGATTGCTAATTTGCTGCATGCCCATAAACGGGCAAATGCGTCAATTTACGGACATGCGATAAATAACCAGCCATTACAAGTGGCTGGTTATTGCTACCAATTAGAGCTCAGAAAATTAACCAGAGACCAGATTGCTAGTAAATTTTTTAAAAGTGCTCCGCTCCAATTGCCCCCCAAATAAAGTATATTTTAGTTATTTATTAAAAAAAAGTATTTAGTTTTTTAAATAAAAACAACTGTACTTCACAATTTTTGGGGGCTAAAGTTGGCGGGTGTGGGGTGTTAGAAAAAAAACGGCACTGAAAAGTGCCTTTGCATTGCAGTCTATGGGGACTGTGTGTTCCCAGTAAATATAAAGTATATGTATATGCTTATATACATATATATTTATGTGTTAATATGTGTATTTATATTTGCTGCCAATCGCTGCGCGACTAACCCCATTCGCTGTGCTGGTTCTCATCAACCACTGATAAGAATATAAAAATTTTACATTTAAGTCACGGTATTACAACATTAATACTATATTAGAGAGTTTATAATATTATTGTATTTAATGCAGTTGTGTTAAATACTATAGTGTATGAAAATAAAACACATTAATAAATGTTAAAGCTACATTATTATTGGATAAATATAAGAAGACAATTCTACAAGATTTAAGGTTGTGCAGTATTCAAAACCAATCTGCTACATATGTCTCATATATTGTTGCTGTGCACATTCTTTACAGGAACTAAAGCAAATATACTTACTGACGCTAGCGTAGCAGGTGATATAAAGGAGTGACAAGTGTGTATTTAAGGAAGATTTTCATTAAATGATTCTTCCAGCTGGGTAGCTAAACACCCGTTGGTTCCATATTACATTGCACAGACCTATATATCATCTAATGTACTGAGTGACTGCAACCTTTACTAGGCCTTAAATTAACTTCCCACACATTTTCTAACAAATTCGGTCTGCTTTTTCTCAGAAGCATTGACATTGCAGGTTAAGGAGTAAACTAATTATCCTGTTCAGTTTCCTTTGTAACACCCCGAAGCCTATTAGTTGTAAGAATGTGTGAATACTGAGAGCACATCTTAAAAAAGTCCAGAGTGGCATGATCCATGATTAGCCTTGGAATAATTCAGTTGACACTGACTTGAGTGGGCAGTTAAAAATGTTCTTGTATCGAAAAGGCATTCTTGAACAAAATAAAAGAGTGATTTTAGACTTCTTGATGTCAGCAGTCTTATCATTGTATATGTCTTCAAGGGTTCTATTAAAAAAAAAAATACAAAAGAAAAACACTTTTTTTTTTTTTAAATTACATTTAACCTTGACCGGCACTTACAACTAGAATGTTTTTGCCTTCATCTTTTCTAATAAAGATCTTAATGAACAGACTGACAAAATTACAATGTGTCAAAGAAGTCATAAGAAGAACAGGAAATGAATAATTATTATTCCCTGTTCCTTAAACCTTTGCAATTATTTTCTTTTTTTCCAAAGAACCCTGAAGGGTACTATAGGGCTTTCCTGCTCTCATCATAGCCCACAGAATTTCTGGGATTGTTGCCTTCTCTTGTCTAGTCCTGAGTGGACTTTTATCAATTCTACTATTCTGGTAACACTGGGGAAGAAGCCAGGCCCTAGTAAAAGAATTGCAGTCACAGTAGATGTTAAAATGCATGAAATTTATCTGACTTCCAAAAAAGAAAAAGTGAATTAGCCTTCCATTCCTACTTTTTCTCATCTAGCTGCTCTGGGGACTGGCTTTTCTTCCTTACAAAAACAAATATTTGCTTTAATTGTGGATGGGCAACTATCCTAGGAGCATCATTATACAGTTTTCTTATTTATTTCTCACTTAATTGTATCATCTTTTGTTTACATGCACAATGAACACTTGTTGCCTTGGGAAAGAAACTCAGTTTATCATTTAGACATACTGTTTTGCTAATAAGCATTAAAATCATGCAAAGGGCAACTGTTTTACATGGATGGTACACATTGCCTGATTGGTTACTATAGCTGCAGATTCTCTGGAATTTGCAGGGAGGAAGAGATAAATTCACCTATTACCTCTATATCCAACAAAAATGCCCATTATTGAGCTTTTTAGTAGAAAAGCTCAATGTAATAAATTACTATGAATGTTTTGCTCCAAAATCTACAAAGCAAATTAAATACAAGCAACAGTAACACTAACATGCCTTGAAAGATACATTTTTTGTTTTCCAGCTGCAAATCTGCGATGGAAAAAAAAATCTATTGTATTTTGTTTAATTTCCGTCTGTCATAATCTGATAACTAAAGTGATCTGTATGTTGTGCTTTGATTCATTTACTTCCATTATCTAAAAGTGCACAATCTGGTTATATGCACCTGAGGTACAAACTCCAAATGAGCATGTGCAAGAATTCACAGTGTATACGTATATAAATTTTGTGATTGGCTGATGGCTGTCACATGATGTCAGGGGAAAGAAACTAACTAACTTTGAAATTGTCAGATTTTTTTTTATTTATGCTTTTAGATTGGGATAAAAACACTCAGAAAGTAAAACCTATGGGATAGTGGCATGCTAATGTTAAAATATTGTGCCCGTCTTAACTTGTGCACATATTACCAGTTGAAAGTAAACGTGACTGCACGAGCGCAAATTAAATTTGCACTTGTTGGGTTAGTGTGACTGAAGACCTTGAGCAAGGCCGCATTGGCCTACCAGGACACCTGGAGATTTCCTAGTGGGTTGCAGCAGCTACAATTTAAGTGGGTAGTGCTGCTGGTGAGGAGATTTAGCTGTATCATCTCTCTTCCTCTGAGCTATTCATATTTTCCTCTGAGCTATACGTATTTCCTTTTAAGTTTTATATCCTAGACCAGTGATGGCAAACCTTGGAACTCCAGATGTTTCAGAACTACATTTCCCATGATGTTTAGGAATTCTGTCTAGTCGAGCATCATGGGAATTGTAGTTCTGAAACATCTGGAGTGCCAAGGTTCACTATCACTGTCCTAGATCATGTACCATTTTAGTATTCCACCTTTAAAAGTTTTCTAATGTCTAGTCAAGTCACATTGTGAGTAAGAGTAACACCTTGTTTTAAGTGTCTTCTCCAGATCATTCTATGGATAATAATTTTCAAACTGGTCGAAACTGAGTTGTAGTGTGCCTATACAGGGAGTGCAGAATTATTAGGCAAGTTGTATTTTTGAGGATTAATTTTATTATTGAACAACAACCATGTTCTCAATGAACCCAAAAAACTCATTAATATCAAAGCTGAATAGTTTTAGAAGTAGTTTTTAGTTTGTTTTTAGTTATAGCTATTTTAGGGGGATATCTGTGTGTGCAGGTGACTATTACTGCGCATAATTATTAGGCAACTTAACAAAAAACAAATATATACCCATTTCAATTATTTATTTTTACCAGTGAAACCAATATAACATCTCAACGTTCACAAATATACATTTCTGACATTCAAAAACAAAACAAAAACAAATCAGTGACCAATATAGCCACCTTTCTTTGCAAGGACACTCAAAAGCCTGCCATCCATGGATTCTGTCAGTGTTTTGATCTCTTCACCATCAACATTGCATGCAGCAGCAACCACAGCCTCCCAGACACTGTTCAGAGAGGTGTACTGTTTTCCCTCCTTGTAAATCTCACATTTGATGATGGACCACAGGTTCTCAATGGGGTTCAGATCAGGTGAACAAGGAGGCCATGTCATTAGATTTTCTTCTTTTATACCCTTTCTTGCCAGCCACGCTGTGGAGTACTTGGACGCGTGTGATGGAGCATTGTCCTGCATGAAAATCATGTTTTTCTTGAAGGATGCAGACTTCTTCCTGTACCACTGCTTGAAGAAGGTGTCTTCCAGAAACTGGCAGTAGGACTGGGAGTTGAGCTTGACTCCATCCTCAACCCGAAAAGGCCCCACAAGCTCATCTTTGATGATACCAGCCCAAACCAGTACTCCACCTCCACCTTGCTGGCGTCTGAGTCGGACTGGAGCTCTCTGCCCTTTACCAATCCAGCCACGGGCCCATCCATCTGGCCCATCAAGACTCACTCTCATTTCATCAGTCCATAAAACCTTAGAAAAATCAGTATTGAGATATTTCTTGGCCCAGTCTTGATGTTTCAGCTTGTGTATCTTGTTCAGTGGTCCCTCTGCAAGATATCTCACTATTTTTTACTTTTCTGAGCCTGTCAAGTCCTTCTTTTGACCCATTTTGCCAAAGGAAAGGAAGTTGCCTAATAATTATGCACACCTGATATAGGGTGTTGATGTCATTAGACCACACCCCTTCTCATTACAGAGATGCACATCACCTAATATGCTTAATTGGTAGTAGGCTTTCGAGCCTATACAGCTTGGAGTAAGACAACATGCATAAAGAGGATGATGTGGTCAAAATACTCATTTGCCTAATAATTCTGCACTCCCTGTATAGCAACAATCTGGTATTTTATTACAAACTAATATAATTAAAAGAAAATATACCAGTAATCTTAGCACTGCGGAATCTGTTGCCGCTCTACAAATAACCAATAATCATAATAATAATAATCTTCTTGAGCAAAATGGGGCTCGTGTATTCTATGGACCCAACAGAAAATAGGACTTGTGTTCAAATTTTTCCAAGGTTGCTTTTTATTCCCTATCTGATCCTGACCTTGAGTAAAGGGTTAGGGCTATAAAAACTTTACACTAAACCCAACATAAATACATTAAATGCATCAGTTATATTCATATACACATTATCTAATAAAAAATATTTATAGAAGTGTATATATATATATATATATATACATATATATACATATATATATATATATATATAAAGATATAAGGGTTCAAATGTATATAGTAAAGGGCTATAAAGTATATATGCATGCGTATGTATGTATATATACAAATGTATATATGTGACATGTGTATTTATGTTTATATGTCTATATACATACATATATACACATATAAACACGTACAGTATATTCAAATGTATACACATATGTATATATATATATATATATATATATATATATATATTCTTTGAGCACATTCCACTCAAATACCTGGGGGGAAAAAATTTAATTAATATTTAAAAATGTGTTTAATTGTTTATGTACTGTAAATATTTTACATTCCAATTTTTTTCACATAGGGGAAAATGTTCTATCTATTTTTAATAGATATTCCTATATACATCTATTTACCTATACACACACACACACACATATATATATATATATATATATATATACAGGGAGTGCAGAATTATTAGGCAAATGAGTATTTTGACCACATCATCCTCTTTATGAATGTTGTCTTACTCCAAGCTGTATAGGCTCGAAAGCCTACTACCAATTAAGCATATTAGGTGATGTGCATCTCTGTAATGAGAAGGGGTGTGGTCTAATGACATCAACACCCTATATCAGGTGTGCATAATTATTAGGCAATTTCCTTTCCTTTGGCAAAATGGGTCAAAAGAAGGACTTGACAGGCTCAGAAAAGTCAAAAATAGTGAGATATCTTGCAGAGGGATGCAGCACTCTTAAAATTGCAAAGCTTCTGAAGCGTGATCATTGAACAATCAAGTGTTTCATTCAAAATAGTCAACATGGTCGCAAGAAGCGTGTGGAAAAACCAAGGCGCAAAATAACTGCCCATGAACTCAGAAAAGTCAAGCGTGCAGCTGCCAAGATGCCACTTGCCACCAGTTTGGCCATATTTCAGAGCTGCAACATCACTGGAGTGCCCAAAAGCACAAGGTGTGCAATACTCAGAGACATGGCCAAGGTAAGAAAGGCTGAAAGACGACCACCACTGAACAAGACACACAAGCTAAAACGTCAAGACTGGGCCAAGAAATATCTCAAGACTGATTTTTCTAAGGTTTTATGGACTGATGAAATGAGAGTGAGCCTTGATGGGCCAGATGGATGGGCCCGTGGCTGGATTGGTAAAGGGCAGAGAGCTCCAGTCCGACTCAGACGCCAGCAAGGTGGAGGTGGAGTACTGGTTTGGGCTGGTATCATCAAAGATGAGCTTGTGGGGCCTTTTCGGGTTGAGGATGGAGTCAAGCTCAACTCCCAGTCCTACTGCCAGTTTCTGGAAGACACCTTCTTCAAGCAGTGGTACAGGAAGAAGTCTGCATCCTTCAAGAAAAACATGATTTTCATGCAGGACAATGCTCCATCACATGCGTCCAAGTACTCCACAGCGTGGCTGGCAAGAAAGGGTATAAAAGAAGAAAATCTAATGACATGGCCTCCTTGTTCACCTGATCTGAACCCCATTGAGAACCTGTGGTCCATCATCAAATGTGAGATTTACAAGGAGGGAAAACAGTACACCTCTCTGAATAGTGTCTGGGAGGCTGTGGTTGCTGCTGCATGCAATGTTGATGGTGAACAGATCAAAACACTGACAGAATCCATGGATGGCAGGCTTTTGAGTGTCCTTGCAAAAAAGGTGGCTATATTGGTCACTGATTTGTTTTTGTTTTGTTTTTGAATGTCAGAAATGTATATTTGTGAATGTTGAGATGTTATATTGGTTTCACTGGTAAAAATAAATAATTGAAATGGGTATATATTTGTTTTTTGTTAAGTTGCCTAATAATTATGCACAGTAATAGTCACCTGCACACACAGATAGCCCCCTAAAATAGCTAAAACTAAAAACAAACTAAAAACTACTTCCAAAAATATTCAGCTTTGATATTAATGAGTTTTTTGGGTTCATTAAGAACATGGTTGTTGTTCAATAATAAAATTAATCCTCAAAAATACAACTTGCCTAATAATTCTGCACTCCCTGTATATATATATATATATATATATATATATATATATATATATATATAAAACAAATAATACAATGTAAAATATTCAACCTTCACGCAGTAGGTTTAACTCTTGCCGGGTTAGCGTGTGAGCAATAAGTGTTAGTTTTTTTTAAGTTTGTGTGTGAAGTTTATGGGAAGAAGAAGTTAACGTAGTCGCAACATCCGAACTCCTAAACATTTTACTTTCAACTTGTAATGCGTGCGCTAATCCACGTGCGTTAAAAGTTTACTGCTGGCAGTGTTTGCCACTTCTAATCTGGCCCTATATCTGCCATATTTTGTATCTTGTAATTTATCTTCTGAGCTTTGATTTTATGATGTGTATAAATAATATCTGCAAAAGCAATTCTCCTACTTATTCTCTATACCTTTTTAAAGTGATCTCTAGCCACAACATTTCCCAGTGAACATTTAAAGGAACACACATATATTAGAGCAGCAATGTAGTGAAATAGTTAACTTCCTTATTCTATTAATCCTCTGTGAAAAGTTTACAAGATTGGAGATAAAGATTAATTATACTGCACCTTTATTATGTTGTTAAAATGGCAATAAAAAGGCTACTGGGAATCGTGATCTGAAAACTAAACTCTCATTCCGCAAAATTCATGTCAGCAACAGTATTATCACATCAGCAATGCAATGTAAATATTCCATAGTTTCTTCTAACTGCTGAGTTCTTCTTTCTCAAGATCCTGTGATAGTAAACATGTCTGCTGTGACTTTCCAACAGATCCAACTACCGTAAATCAGATACATTAGACATTGAGAGAAATCTCTTTGAAAGTGACATTTGGAAGCAATCAATACTATGAGGTGTGCATTCAAGTTTCAGACTAATGAAAATTTGCCGAGATGTTTAATACACGAAACGGACAAAAAAAAAAATGATTGCTTGACGAAATTGATTTGTTCATTCGTTCATATTTGTAATGATGTACAGGGGTCTTACTATTCATTTGTTCATCGTCCCCTGTAAAATCCTGCCATATAACTAAAGACTGGTGTTAGGGACAGTCAGTCAGGCACTATATGCTGGATTTTAGTTTAGTCATGTTCTTTTAACATTGAAAGATAGGTTATTTAAATAGTTTAAATCCTATAATGTAAGATTTATGTTATTGTCTATAGTAGCTGTTTCTATTGGAAATAACAGTAATGAGCCTAAATCCAATATTCCTCCGAACCGTATTCCTGCATGGATGAAATCTGGCTGAACCGAACATTTAAAAAAATCTAAAACAAAATTTTCACATGAAACTAATTGTTCGTCCGTGCATGTCTAGTACATTTTAAAAGCAAACAGTTATATGTCACTAACTATGGCCCAGATTACGAGTTTTGCGTTAGAGGCTGTGCGGTGCTAATGAGCAGTTTTCCCTCACCGCTCACTTACATGCAGCGCTGGTATTAAGAGTTTTCAGAAACCCGTCGTTAAAAGACAAGAAGTGAGCATTGAGCAAAATTTTGCCCATTACCGCACTCCAATACCAACGCTGCTTAAGTCAGCAGTGAGCTGGTCGTACGTGCTCGAGCGCGATTTCCCCATAGGAATCAACGGGGAGAGCCGGCTGAAAAAAAGTCTAACACCTGCAAAAAAGCAGCGTAAAGTCTTTAATGCAGCCCCATTGATTCCTATGTCGTAATAAAATGTATATCTACACCTAACACCCTAACATGAACCCTGAGTCTAAACACCCCTAATCTTACACTTATTAACCCCTAATCTGCCATCCCCGACATCGCCGACACCTGCATAATATTATTAACCCCTAATCTGCCACTCCGGACACCGCCGCCACCTACATTATACTTATGAACCCCTAATCTGCTGCCCCCAACATCGCCGACACCTACATTATATTTATTAACCCCTAACCTGCCACCCCCAATGTTGCCACAACCTACCTACATTTATTAACCCCTAACCTAACACCCCCTAACTTAAATATAATTACAATAACTATAAATAAATATTCCTATCATTAACTACATTATTCCTATTTAAAACTAAATACTTACCTATAAAATAAACCCTAAACTAGCTACAATATAACTAATAGTTACATTGTAGCTAGCTTAGGGTTTATTTTTATTTTACAGGCAAGTTTGTATTTATTTTAACTAGGTAGAATAGTTATTAAATAGTTATTAACTATTTACTAACTACCTAGCTAAAATAAATACAAATGTACCTGTAAAATAAAACCTAACTTAAGTTACGCTAACACCTAACACTACATTATAATTAAATACATTAATTAAATTAAATACAATTAACTAAATTAAATTAGCTAAAGTACAAAAACAAACAAACACTAAATTACAGAAAATAATAAACAAATTACAGATATTTAAACTAATTACACCTAATCTAATAGCCCTGTTAAAATAAAAAAGCCCTCCAAAATAAAAAAAAACCTAGCCTAAACTAAACTACCAATAGCCCTTAAAAAGGCCTTTTGCGGGGCATTTTCCCAAAGTAATCAGCTCTTTTACCTGTAAAAAAAAAATACAAACAACCCCCCAACAGCAAAACCCACCACTCACACAACCAACCACCCAAATAAAATACTATCAAAAAAAACCTAAGCTCCCCATTGCCCTGAAAAGGGCATTTGGATGGGCATTGCCCTTAAAAGAGCAGTTAGCTCTTTTGTGGCCCAAACCCTAATCTAAAAATAAACCCACCCAATACACCCTTAAAAAAACCTAACACTAACCCCCTGAAGATCGACTTACCGGGAGAAGTCTTCATCCAAGCCGGGCAAAGTGGTCCTCCAGATGGCATCTTCTATCTTCATCCATCCTGCGCGAAGCGGGTCCATCCTCTTCATCCGACGACTAAAGCTGAATGAAGGTACCTTAAAGTGACGTCATCCAAGATGGCGTCCATTAGATTCCGATTGGATGATAGAATTCTATCAGCCAATCGGAATTAAGGTAGAAAAAATCCTATTGGCGGCAGATTAGGGGTTAATAAATGTAGGTAGGTGGCAGCGATGTTAGGGACGGCAGATTAGGGGTTAATAATATTTAACTAATGTTTGCGAGGTGGGAGTGCGGCAGTTTAGGGGTTAATATGTTTATTATAGTGGCAGCGACATTGGGGACGGCAGATTAGTGGTTAAAAAGTGTAGGTAGGTTGCAGCGACATTGGGGGCGGCAGATTAGGGGTTAATAAATATAATATAGGCATCGGCGATGTTGGGGTCAGCAGATTAGGGGTTCATAAATACAATGTGGCTGGCGGCGGTGTCCGGAGCCGCAGATTAGGGGTTAATAATTTTATTATAGTATTTGAGATGTGGGAGGGCCTCAGTTTAGGGGTTAATAGTTAGTTTATGGGTGTTAGTGTACTTTTTAGCACTTTAGTTATGAGTTTTATGCTACGGCGTTAGCCCATAAAACTCATAACTACTGACTTTTAAATGCGTTAGGGATCTTGACAGGGTAGGGTGTACCGCTCACCTTTTGGCCTCCCAGGACAGACTCGTAATACCGGCGCTATGAAAGTCCCATAGAAAAAAGACTTTACGAAGTTTACGTAAGTCGTTTTGCGGTAAGGCCAAAGAATTGTGCGGTACACCGAAACCTTCAAGACTAGTAATACCAGCGGGCATAAAAAATCAGCGTTAGGACCTCTTAACGCTGCTTTTTTACCCTAACGCACAACTCATAATCTAGCCGTATATTTGTAAATGAATAAATACAGAAATTGTGCAATATTCAATTTAAAGGGAAAATAAACACCTTGAGATTTTAATATAAAATGTTCTCGTATGCATAATAAAACAACTTTGCGGTATAATTTGAATATTTATTTTTCCCCCTTTTCATGTAATTTAGCTCTTAAATTTAGAGAGCTGGGTATACACACTGCTGCCAAGGCTATCCCTGAAACAGATCTGTCCCTAATTGGCTTTAACTGATAACAACGGAAAGACAATTCACTTTTTACTAACATAAAGATAGTGGCTAGCCTTGTTGCCTGGAGACTCAAGTCAAGATTTGCTTATTCAAATAAGATAAATGGTGGGTGGATTTTGGCTATTGAAAAACTATTGCAGTAAACAAGACGTTATTTTGTTTTAAAAATGTTTAAGCTTGGATGATATTTTATTCTTTAGAAAGAAAACATAAATATCTTGTAAAATCAAGGTGTATGGTGTCCTTTTAAAATCTTACTGTTTTAATTAAACTCTCTAATGCTTTGCAAATATTATAAATGTGTTTTTTAGATGTATACTGTCCCTTTAAAAACCTTAAAGGGACACTAAACCTAATTTTTTTCTTTCATGATTCAGATAGAACATGCAATTTTAAGCAGCTTTCTAATTTACTCCTATTATTAAATTTTCTTAATTCTCTTGGTATCTTTATTTGAAATGCAAGAATGTAAGTTTAGATGCCGGACCATTTTTGGTGAATAACCTGGGTTATTCTTGTTGATTGGTGGATAAATTCATCTACCAATAAAAAAGTGCTGTCCAGAGTACTGAACCAAAAAAAGAAGCTTAGATGCCTTTGTTTTCAAATAAAGATAACAAGTGAACGAAGCAAAATTGATAATAGGAGTAAATTAGAAAGTTGCTTAAAATTGCATGCTCTATCTGAATCACGAAAGAAAAAATTTTGGGTTCAGTGTCCCTTTAACCCCTTAATGACAAGTGACGTACCAGGTACGTCCTGCAAAAACTTGCAGTTAGTGACAATGGACGTACCTGGTACGTCACTTGTCTAAGAGAGTGCTGGAAGCGATCGCAATCGCTTCCAGCAGCTCTCAGGGTATTGCAGTGATGCCTCGATATTGAGGCATCCTGCAATACCCTTAGAAAGCATCCGATGCAGAGAGAGCCACTCTGTGGCCCTCTCTGCACCGGTAGCGATGCGGCCGGTTCGTTGGTGGGTGGGAGCGCAACTGGGAGGCGGGTGGGCGGCCCATCGCTACCCGGCATCCGGCTCCTGTTAGTGCAATGTGCACGCCGGGTGCCGGGAGCGTGCGGGGGGCGCGCTGTGCGCGTGCGCGGTGCGCGCGCGGGTGCGCGCGCACGCCCGCGATCACCTACCCACACTGACACCAATGAGTGGGAAGAGGGGGGGAAATATATATATATGAGGATCTGGGAGGGGGAGGGGGTTGGGGTATTGTGGGGGGCTGCTACACTACAGAAAAAAATAAATTAGTAATAAAAAATAATTAAAAACACTTTTTTGGGGGGCAAATTGGGTACTGGCAGACAGCTGCCAGTACCCAAGATGGCGGCAATTAGGTAGGGGAGAGGGTTAGATTGCTGGGGGGGGGGATCATGGAGGTTGGGGCTAAGGCAGGAGTCCATCACAGCTAAAACATTTTATTTTTTTTTATTAAAAAAAATAAAAACTCCTTTTATTTAGTACTGGCAGACTTTCTGCCAGTACTTAAGATGGCGGGGACAATTGTGGGGTGGGGGAGGGAAGAGAACTGTTTGGGAGGGATCAGGGGGTGGGATGTGTCAGGTGGGAGGCTGATCTCTACCCTAAAGCTAAAATTAACCCTGCAAGCTCCCTACAAGCTACCTAATTTAACCCCTTAACTGCTGGGCATAATTTACGTGTGGTGCGCAGCAGCATTTAGCGGCCTTCTACTTACCAAAAAGCAACCACAAAGCCATATAAGTCTGCTATTTCTGAACAAAGGGGATCCCAAAGAAGCATTTACAACCATTTGTGCCTTAATTGCAGAAGCTGTTTGTAAATAATTTCAGTGGGAAACCTAAAGTTTGTGACAAAATTTGTGAAAAAGTGAACTTTTTTTTTATTTGATGACATTTGGCGGTGAAATGGTGGCATGAAATATACCAAAATGGGCCTAGATCAATACTTTGGGTTGTCTTCTAAAAAAAAATATATACATGTCAAGGGATATTCAGGTATTCCTGACAGATATCAGGGTTCCAATGTAACTAGCGCTAATTTTGAAAAAAAGTTGTTTGGAAATAGCAAAGTGCTACTTGTATTTATGGCCCTATAACTTGCAAAAAAAGTAAAGAACATGTGAACATTGGGTATTTCTAAACTCAGGACAAAATTTAAAAACTATTTAGCATAGGTGTTTTTTGGTGATTGTAGATGTGTAACAGATTTTGGGGGTCAAAGTTAGAAAAAGTGTGTTTTTTTCAATTTTTTCCTCATATTTTATATTTTTTTTTATAGGAAATTATAAGATATGATGAAAATAATGGTATCCTTAGAAAGTCCATTTAATGGCGAGAAAAACGGTATATAATATGTATGGGTACAGTAAATGAGTAAGAGGAAAATTACAGCTAAACACAAACACTGCAGAAATGTAAAAATAGCCATTGTCATTAAGGGTAAGAAAATTGAAAAATGGTCCGGTCATTAAGGGGTTAACTTAAACTCTGATGTTTTCAAAATGTTTTTTTAGGGGGTGGGGGGGGTTGCCTGGGAAAAAAAGTATTGTATGGCATAATAACCCTACGGATCCACTCTTTTCCAAAATGTTGGAGTCTGTTACAACCATGAATAGTGATATGAAATTCTTTTATAACTGTATAAAAATCGGGCTTGGATACCTCCGTTTGTCGGCCTACCAGCATGTGAGTATTACTGCATTAGCAGTCATCAATAATCATATGGGTATTTGTCATTGTCTAAATGTATTCTGATCAGAATCTGGTAAAAAGACATCCTATATAATTGTTTCCAATCTCTTGATGTTCTCTAGAAATAATCAGATAATGACTGCTTGGGTTTTCAATTGCTGCGCTTCTATTTCTGACCACCTAGGGGCACTCAAAGGCTTTATAATCATGTTAATTTTCTTTAATCTGATTAATCAATAACTTGTACATCTATGCTTAAAAAAAATGACATAGCTCACAATAGAAATTATTTCTGTTGGAGTTCTGCTAGGTCAAATTATTACTTACACAGCACTAGAAAAGTTAAACACTAAAAACTAAAAGAGATTCTCAAGTATTATGATTAAAGGGATATTCAAGTGTTAAAACAAAGTGTTCTCTTTTGTTACAGCAAATCCTTCTTTTACTATATGCTTAATCCTTTCCACTATCACTTAAAAAACAGGCCAGACGGTGCAGGCATAGGCACATAATCAGAATCACTGACTGTATTTGTTTTTTTTTTTTTCTGAATTAAAATAGGTGGTATGAGAGAAGCATAACTTTGATTATGTTTTAGCCCCCATAGGAACATATTAAATTAATTATTCAGTTTAAACAATAAAAATCCTTTTGCTTGTATGAAGCATTTTTGCAAGCTAAAGTTATAATGACAAGCTTGATTATATTTGCATGGTGTTCTTGATTATAAGTGGGTACTGTACTGTCACTGCACAGTTACAAAGCAAATGCGTCTCTGGTTAACTTATAAGCAGACAGAAAATGCTGAAACCAAGACAAAGTTTTATATCTCAAAACAGATTCATTTATAATGACTTATAAGATATATTTAACTTTTAAATGTTCTTTAAAGTGACATAATAATGCTGAAATAAGAAAATGCTAAAATGTCATATTTTCTTATTACACACAATTGAAAAGACACAAAAGTGGAAAAAATGCTTTAAAATGTTACTGCATTTTATTATTGCATAATTTTTGAATATTAAAGGGACAATCAACACTAAAATTGTTATTGTTTACAAAGATAGATAATGCCTTTACTACCCATTCCCCATCTTTGCACAACCAATATTATTGTATTAATAAACTTTATAACATTTAAACCTCTAAATTTCTGCCTGTTGCTTTTTTATTTGATTTTCACAACAGGAGACTGCTAGTTCATATGGGCCAAATATATAACATTGTGCTCATGCCCGTGGGTTCTGCACAACACAGCTAAAATGCAAGTCAATAGATAATAAATAAAGTCATGTGATCAAGGGGTTGTCAAAAGAGGCTTAGATACAAGGTAATCACAGAGGTAAAAAGTATATTTATATAAACATGGTTTCGATGCAAAACTGGGGAATGGATTATCTATCTTTTTAAACAATAACACTTTTTTAGTTGACTGTCCCTTTAAGTAGTTGTTTAATCCCTCCAAAGTAGTTAAACAAAATAGCTGAAGTGGCATTAAAAACTAAATACATTTCACAAACCTCTCAAAACCTTCCTCTAATTATGGGTGCCAAAATTGTGCAACCTAGACTACACTGTGGGTATCCAGAGAAGAGTTTCAGCACTTATGTAAACACATGTCAGCACTGGTATGCAGTGAAAGCTCAATTTCAACATGGCAGGACCCATGACTAGTGGGAGGTGAGGAAGAACCTCAATACTATGTTTGGAAGATACATTTTAGTGTCCAATGTCCCTGTAGTCAGCTCCAGAGTAGCAACACACTACTAGGATTTAGCTGAACACATCTTGTGAGCTAAACAGGAGACGTATATATCCACCAATCACCAGACAGCTCCCAGTGGTGCATTGCTGCTTCTGGGTCTACCTAGGTATGCTTTTTTAACAAAGGAAACCTGCAGAACAAAGTAAATTTGACAACAAAAATATATTGAATAGTTGTTCAAAAACACATGCTCTTTCTGAGCCATACAAGTTTAATTTTCATGTCCCTCCAATGTCAGAGCCAGAGACACTGCAGCGTTCTCTACAGAAAACCTTGTCAGCCAGGTGGCATTATGAAGTAACTGTATGGAGGCCGTGTAAAACTTTGCAATATTATAACATTTTCTGTTATTTATAAATGATACTTAATGGGATATGAAACACAATTTTTTTTCTTTCACGATTCAGATAGAGCATGCAATTTTAAGCAACTTTCTAATTTATTCCTATTGGTATCTTTATTTGAAAAAGCAGGAATGTAATCTTAGGTACCGTCCCATTTTATGTTCAGAATCTCTGGGTACCGCTTACTGACTGGTGGCTACATTTAATGAATTGCATAATTTAACATAAATTGATTTAATGATAATTTGTGCAACAAACATTGGAGAAAAAAATATTAGCTACTCACATATGATGCATCTGATTAGCTCATAGGTGAAGGCAAACAGTAGTGCAATAAGAATTTTTTTTTAACACATTATGACATTTTGTTATTGAAATTTGATGCCTATTTAAATTAATCTAGCTTGTTTTTAATATGTACAACCATTTCAAATTGAAAATGATTTTATATATTCTAAAAATTTTATAAAGCAATTCAAGATTAAAGGGACACTGAACCCAAAAAAAATTATTTCATGATACAGATAGAGAATGACATTTTAAAGGGACAGTAAACCTTATCGCTGTTTTACAGACCCGCTCTCTGTACTCTGCTGAGCGGGTCTGTTGTTTTTACTGAGTGCATCGGGCTAGCTGTATAGTCACAGCCCGGCCCGACCGCGCCATTAGACACAGTGCAGCTCGCTCCTGCTCTATCTGACAGCGGGAGCGAGCTGCACTGTGTCTAATGGCGCGGTCTGGTCGGGCTGTGATTATACAGCTGGCCCGATGCGCTCAGTAAAAACAACAGACCCGCTCAGCAGAGTACAGAGAGCGGGTCTGTAAAACAGCGATATTTTTCCAAAATAAAAAGGAAATATTATGTTTTAAAAAGTTTGGCTAATGTAATATTATATAATTCTGCACTATGTGCAGAATTATATAACATTCTTTTTAAGGCTTACTGTCCCTTTAAGTAACTTTCTGATTTACTCCTATTATCAAATTTTCTTCGTTCTCTTGCTATTTTTATTTTAAAAGCAGGAATGTAAATCTTAGCAGTCAGCCCATTTTAGGTTCAGCACCATGGATAGCGCTTGCTTATAGGAGGCTTACATTTACCCACCAATAAGCAAGCATAATTCAGGTTCTTAACCAAAAATGGGCCGGCTACTATGCATCACATTCCTGCTTTTTTAAATAAAGATAGCAAGCGAACAAAGAAAAATTGATAATAGCAGTAAATTAGAAAGTTGCTTAAAACTGCATGCTCTATCTGAATCATGAAAGAGAAAATTTGGGTTTAGTGTCCCTTTAAGTGATAGTAATTAATGATAAAATCAACAAAAATGTGGAATTGGTGACAACTCACTCAATACAAGCCTACACAGCCTAATGCTATTTGCATTGCTAATTGTAATGATCAGTGCTATACTGCCACATCAATCATCACCTATTACTGATCACCTACGTTCTATCTGATCTCTCCCCTCTCACTCATCATCTCCAACTCCAGTGATATCCTAAGCTGCGTGTTTTCATAAGCTTCTCCCTCACGCTGGTCACGAATCACTGAACTGAAGTTATGTATTCTAGCATGCACAAACCTGAGAAAAGGTAAACTTTAGAAAATGCATTTGATGTGTATGAGTTTTAAAAATGCAGCAACTGTGCTTAATATTCTTAAATGATAAATATATATATATATATATATATATATATATAGACAAAAAATTATCAGAGGGAACGCAATTGCTGTTTAAGAGCTATTATATGAAGTTACAAGCTGACAATAACTTTCCTAGTTTTGTCAGTATAATAATTGTGGTGGTGCAGACCCTTAAAATTTTTGTTATGGTTTAAAAAAGGGAGAAATGACTAGGAGTGTAATCCTAGTTATAAAAAGACAGGGATTTCAGCACTCTTTTTGAAAAAATAAAGCTCATAAGACCAAAGTACGTTTTTAGACAGTGAATTTTTAATCCAATTGTGAACAGGGAAATCCTCCAACTGTATGCACACCACTCCCCAGATGAGAAAGATACAAAACACTGTATCACATTCTTTATAGGAAGTTAAAAAGAAAACAAAAGTTACTTATATACATACTAGAGTTTATATTCAAAACCTGACCGGTCAGGGGTACACAGCTTGTACAGAGAAAAAAGGCAGCCAAAGCTTAGTAGGATTGATATGTGATACCTTTATAGAACCTCTACACCAGAGCTTTCCAAACTTTTCATGTTGGTGACACACTTTTTAGACCTACATAATTTCGTGACACAGTAATTCAGTTGTACTAGCAAAAAGGAGATTAAACTAACTTGTTTTAAAAGATACGGACACATACATAAATTATATAATAACAAAATGCATTTACAAGTAACAGCATGTACAGTATGTGCAAGAATTTAAAACAGTTTAATACCACTAAAAGCTACTTACTATTTTAATGGGATGTATGAGGTTGATGGGATGAACACAGTTTCTGAATATTTGGTGTAATATTAGATAAAGACACTCACATTTCATCATCAAGCATTTTTAAGCTTCCACTTCCTATCCATATATCAGGAGCAGCAATGCACTACTGGGAGCTAGTTGCAAAAAAATCCCACTGACTTCTGCTCAGCATTTAAGCTGCCACCCTCAGAGTTCTGTGAGTCCGACTGACTACTGCCTGCACTGCAAACACACTGCTGTCCTACTCACTGGCTACACTTGCAGTCACGAGCCGATTGAGGAGACTACACGTGCAGTCAGGAGCCAATGTGCCGCCAAATCCGCCAATGGGAATAGTTCCTACTGAGCTGTGCCAATTGGTTAAGATGATCTGTGACCCACTAGGTATCAATCACGTGTCAACCATGTGATATGCGTAGCAGGCAGATGGAAAGTCAGAAACCAAAAAACAATTTAAATTTTTTTTTTTTTTTAAATTTAATAAAATTTGTGCTGAAGCAGGGACACACCTACACACTGCTGCCGACACACTAGTGTGTCCCGACACACAGTTTGGAAAGCACTGCTCTACACCCTGCTGCACACAGAACCCCTTATGAAGAGGTATATCCTGGGCAGGTATGAGAAAGTGGGATCCAAGAGGTCAGATAGGGGTATCATAAACAGAAGCAAGTCATAACTTATTGTCACAGTCACAATATGGTATACAATTAATAGCGTATTTTTATATATAATCAAGAATATAAAGCCTTATTTTTAGACTCACTACACCCAACTGCTCTCAGTACTCCAAACAAGGAGAGTATAATACCGGGCAGTACATAAAATGGTAATTGTTACCAGGATCTAAGTGGTCTCTAAGTTAGGCTTTCTTGAATTAGACAATATGCATGTAGAACGACATTTATAGGCAATAATAACAGACAGTATGTGCCATTTTAGTGCTTTTTTTGTTAGCTCTTCATGCAAAGCTTGCAGTAGGAAAAAGTAAGCAAAAGTAGAGGGTTATAGCATAAAGCACAGTAGGTGATATTTCCTCAGTATTGCTGGGATCCTGAAATGCTGACAAGTGAGGCTGCATGCAAAGAAGATTGTAGCAAGCAAGAAGAAAAGCAGTTCACAATGTTGTTACTATGAGGCCAGCGTAGCATATAGGTAACAATATTGCTATCCTCTGCAAATGTTATAGCAGTACCCAGAACTGACGAAGCCCGGTCTGTCTATCAGCCCTGCGGGTGAAACGCGCGTCGGCATTGGCTAAGCCGACCGGCCTACGTGGTGCACGCTACTAACACAGCCTCCAGACCGCATGGTTGATGGTACCTGCGGTGAATACAGAAGCGCAACAAATGTAACTTGAAGATCAGATAAGTAAGTATGTCTGAATGAAATAGCAAGGTTGTATATGTTATATCATGGTTCACTAATATGGACTGTATCACGGTCACATACAATTACGGATACAATTGCCCTTTACCTGTGAAAACTTGCATGTCTAGTTGATCCGTGAGCAATATATTTACAAAGCTAGTTCTGGGTACTGCTATAACATTTGCCGAGGATAGCAACATTGTTACCTATATGCTACGCTGGCCTCATAGTAACAACATTGTGAACTGCTTTTCTTCTTGCTTACTACAATCTTCTTTGCATGCAGCCTCACTTGTCAGCATTTCAGGATCCCAGCAATACTGAGGAAATATCACCTACTGTGCTTTATGCTATAACCCTCTACTTTTGCTTACTTTTTCCTACTGCAAGCTTTGCATGAAGAGCTAACAAAAAAAGCACTAAAATGGCACATACTGTCTGTTATTATTGCCTATAAATGTCGTTCTACATGCATATTGTCTAATTCAAGAAAGCCTAACTTAGAGACCACTTAGATCCTGGTAACAATTACCATTTTATGTACTGCCCGGTATTATACTCTCCTTGTTTGGAGTACTGTGAGCAGTTGGGTGTAGTGAGTCTAAAAATAAGGCTTTATTTTCTTGATTATATATAAAAATACGCTATTCATTGTATACCATATTGTTACTGTGACAATAAGTTATGACTTGCTTCTGTTTATGATACCCCTATCTGACCTCTTGGATCCCACTTTCTCATACCTGCCCAGGATATACCTCTTCATAAGGGGTTCTGTGTGCAGCAGGGTGTAGAGGTTCTATAAAGGTATCACATATCAATCCTACTAAGCTTTGGCTGCCTTTTTTCTCTGTACAAGCTGTGTACCCCTGACCGGTCAGGTTTTGAATATAAACTCTAGTATGTATATAAGTAACTTTTGTTTTCTTTTTAACTTCCTATAACGAATGTGATACAGTGTTTTGTATCTTTCTCATCTGGGGAGTGGTGTGCATACAGTTGGAGGATTTCCCTGTTCACAATTGGATTAAAAATTCACTGTCTAAAAACGTACTTTGGTCTTATGAGCTTTATTTTTTCAAAAAGAGTGCTGAAATCCCTGTCTTTTTATAACTAGGATTACACTCCTAGTCATTTCTCCCTTTTTTAAACCATAACAATATATATATATATATATATATATATATATATATATATATATATATATATATATATTCAGACACAAACAGCTGCACGCACAAAAATAAAGCTCAGGGCTGTATTTTAAGTGCAGAATTGCAAATTTTAAAATGTCAGTTTAATTAATAGGTGTAAAAAGCTCCATTTAGTAAAAATGCATCACACACACAGCCCATACCTACACATGCACACACTATACACCCACAAATACCCAACATATACACACACTACAAAAACACACGTACTACATACCTATTATACACCCACACTTACTACACACCTATACACACACTACACACGTATACATACACTTACTACACACACACTACACACCTATATACACTTACTACACACCTATACACACACTACACACCTATATACACTTACTACACACCTACAAACACACTACACACCTATACATAAACTTACTACACACATTACACACCTATACATACCTTTACTACACACACTACACAACTTTACACACACTACACACCTATACATACACTTACTATAAACCTACACACACACTACACACCTATACACACACTACACATCTATATACACTTACTACACACCTACAAACACACTACACACATATACACACACTACACACCTATACATACACTTACTAGACACATTACACACCTACACACACTACACACCTATACATACACTTACTACACACCTACACACACACACGCACACACACTACACACCTATACATACACTTCCTACACACCTAAACACACACTACACACCTATACACACACTACACACCTATACATACACTAACTACACACACTACACACCTATACATACACTTACTACACACCTACACACACTACACACCTATATACACTTACTACACACCTACAAACATACTACACACCTATACATACACTACACACCATACATACACACACTACACACCTATACACACACTACACACCTATACATACACTTACTGCACATCTACACACCTATACACACACTACACACCTATACATACACTTACTACACACCTTTACACACATTACACACCTACAAAAACACTTACTACACACCTATATACACTTACTACATACCTACACACACGTACTACATGCCTCCACACTGGTGAACAAGACCTCACAGGATATGTACATATGCCGCAGAAAAGCAGTAATAACTTTTATTAAAAGCATTTTTGCTAATAGAAGTATATTGCAAAAATGCTTCTATTTCAAATTAAAAACATAAATTATGCTTACCTGATAATTTTCTTTATTCATTACTTATGGGAAATAAGAACCTGGCCACCAGCAAGAGGCAAAGACCCACCAGCCAAAGGCTTAAATACTCCTCCCACTTCCCCTATCCCCCAGTCATTCAGCCGAGGAACAAGGAACAGTGGAAGAAGCATCAAGGTGAAAAGGTGCCAGAATACGAAACAACAACAATGCCTCCAAAACGGGTGGGGGGCTGTGGACTCTTTCCCACAGAAGAAAAGAAAATTATCAGGTAAGCATAATTTATGTTTTTCTTCCTAATGGGAAAGAGTCCACAGCCGCATTCATTACTTATGGGAAATTTATACCTAAGCCAAAGAAGACACAGAATGCCAAAATGGGAGGGTAAGAGGCGGACCAATGAAGGCACCTACCGAAAAACATATTCCCAGAAAAACAAAATCCCATTCTGTCCGAAAACCGGGAACAACATTATTGAAAGAAAAAACAAAAAACGACCCCGGGGACGCAAAGTCATCGACAGTCCAAAGGACATGAACAGTTACCACGAGTAGATGCAACCGAGACACAAGCCTTGAAGACCCCACTCTCAAGGGCAACAACCCAGTCACAGCCCCTGAAAACAACAAGGGGACCCGACTAATAGGACAGAAAGACCAACTCAGGTCTTCAAGAAGACAACCAAGATCCGCTCGCTAGGCTCACCTGGACAAATATCAGGACAGAGAAAGACAGCAGCAGAAAACGGAAAAAGGACCATAGAGAAACCAAAGAATCCTAAGGACAGACGGATGCATAAACCGCTACACAGCATGGACAAGCGACAACCACCGATCAGGATTGCAAAGGGAAAATCCCTTACCGCAAACAAGACCCACCCCCAGGCCACAATAGACTGAGGATGTCTCACAAGCTAGGAAAAACATCCGCAGCTGGAGAAGATTGAGAAAAAGATGATCATGCTAAAGGCGTGAGAGAGGAAGCACAGCCGCCACCTGAAGGAACGCAAAACATCACGCTCCTTTGCAACATAGATGGTGTAGACCAACACAACACCCCTATAGGCCGCAGAGCAACCGAAACTCCTCTGAGACCAATCCTTTTGATAACCGAGAAATCCCTAAGTATCCCCCATCTCATGAGGGAGCAAAGAAACTCCTCTAATGGACCCATAAAGTTTGTTAGCAACCAAGGTGCAATAGCATCAGCATAGCCGAACTGCAAACCCACCGCTCGCTAGGTAGCGAAGCTAACCAACAGTCTCGTAAGCTGACATAAAGCCCCACCCCCACACAAGGAGAGTGAGAGAAAAACAACAAGGCATGCGTTGGAGAAAAAAATGACCAGAACCCAGGGATAATTCCCACAAAATCCCAAAGGGCGAGCCCACAAGGCAACATAAGTGTAGAGAAACCAGTCAGAATCAAACCTTGATCTGAAAGAGCCATACAATGGCTAGAACTAAGTCGAGCATCCAAATTAAAAAGAGGTATTCTCTGAAAAAACACTAAGCACCAGCGTGAGTCCCCCAGATGGAAAGACTGTAGGACATGTCCCCAAGACACCTAACCATCTACCGATGAATGCACAGGCACTGAAAGTCTCAAAGAGCAGAGGCGGCAAACCCAAAAGGCACCCCCCTCCAGGAGAGTCTGCCACAGGCCATAGGATAAAGGTCAGACAGACCATCCAGAGCCCAACCAAAAAAGGAATAAGATCTATGAGAAACAGCCTCTCAAGCCCCCATAACACCAGCACAAGGCAACTAACGTGCAACCACCATGTGCCGAGCAAAGTTCCACAAAATGCAGAGACCAGAAAGGAAAAGGTCAAATAGGCTAGAGTCAAATCCTAGACCGAATGAGGACAATAGGGCAACTAACCCCTAAGAAAGGAAGGCCCAGAAGCCCGACCTCACCACAAGTACCCAATCTCCAAAAAATTCCAAGCCCCCCAAGGAGAACAATGGAACCCATCCTAACCCAACCCCTAACACCCAAGGGGATAACAGGGACAAGGAGAGATAGCCAGAACTTGGACTGACAGAACCCTAGACTCCCCTCCCAAACCTACGATGAGATCCGAGAAGAAGGGGTCAGATTCCACTAGTCAGAACCCGAAGCGTCACACGCCCCAAACCGGACCAACAAGCTGGCAGACTAATTCGTTGAGGAAAAGGAAGACCCCGAACAGCAAGCACCGAAGGACACAGGATATATACTGCAATAAAACACGCAGCCAGAGTCCAAGATGAAAAACCCCAGACCAGCAGTCACGAGGCACGGGATTCCGAGGGTCGAGCTCACTTTGGTTCTCGACCATTAAGGAGCGGCAGAAACAATCCCGGAGAACACCAAGTGAGCTGCAACCCAAGATCCCATCAGAGCATCAAAAGCTCCCCGAAGCAGAGGTAGGAGTAAGTAGCCACCTCAGCATGACCCGACCTATACTAGCCACCCAACGGCACCTAGTCTAGAAGAACCACCCCAGCCCAAAAGGCCAGAACTGCACACAGCAGCAAGGACCTCACCCCTCAGGCCAAGGATGCGAAGGGATGCGGTGGAACTCCACCGGCCCATGTCTCTGGAGCAGACTGACACTTCCAGCCCAAGTGCTCCTGACATCCAGACCCGAAGGTTGCGATAGTGTAGTTTATAAAAACAGACAACAAAAACAAGTGAACCAGTAGGTCCCGCCGGACCAGCCAGGTGGAACATGCGTCACTAACAATTAACAGTGCACACACCAACTCCGGATGAATCCAGTAACTACTTCCGTGGAAGAACTAAATCCAAGCAATCCCAGAATTCCCATAGGAAAAAATATAAAGTAAATAAATCCGACTCGGATAAAATAAACAAGGGCACCCGAAGGCATCCGCCCAGAAGGAACTATGTCTCCGCAGGACCTGCCAAACAGAGACAGGAACCCTCAGAAAAAGAGGCTGGGAAAGCTCATAATAGACCGACCAGAGATAAAATTAAACCATCATCTATTCTGAAGAACCGTGCGAGAACTGAGAAGTCCCCAGACAAAAAAGGAGTGGATCCCCCAACAAATCAAAAAGATGCCGTAGGCCCATACTATACTGTCATAATAAATCCCATTACAGACAATGTAATAAAATTAAATGATCTTACCGGAATCTACTCTGTGGAACAGGAACACGGCCCTTCAATCGTGACGAATAGTGGCAGCGCCTCCGTCATGGATTTGAGAGAAGACAGCAGGTAGCGAAGCGAAGTTCAACAACGCCAAGTGCTGAAAGGAGCTGTTATAACGAGTTGGCATGGTGTCACAGGGGAAGCTCCCACTGCATCTTCGGACTCTGCAACTTTCGCCCAGGCCCTCCCCTCCACGAGAGGCTAACAGGACTACTTAAAACTCCTGTCCCATGTCGAAGGGTAGCACCCTCCATAAGAGACATATTAAAATAAAATAAAAGTAGAACAAATGGAAAAAAATAAAATAAAACAAACTTCTGACACTTCTCTGCCAACCTTCTGGGACGAAAGGCAAAGAATGACTGGGGGATAGGGTAAGTGGGAGGAGTATTTAAGACTTTGGCTGGTTAGTCTTTGACTCCTCCTGGTGACCAGGTTCTTATTTCCTATAAGTAATGAATTCAGATATGGACTCTTTCCCATTAGGAAGAAAATGCACCCATGCACATTTCATTTTTTACCTTGCTATACCTTTAAAATTATTTTATATTTTTTGTTGTGGACAGTTAGGTACAGCTATACTATACAGAATGTTGCAGGGTAACATTTTCTGAATCCTGCAGGATGTACTACAGCCTCACTGGGGGCAGTGGAAATACCATAATTTAAATTACAGAAAACACAAGCAAAATAAAGCTTCCTTTTCAATTTTTTCTTTCTTTTTTTTTTTTTTGCTATACATATTTATATAATGAATTCATAATTGAGTTTAATTTCCCTTTTAAGGAACTAGGCAAATATAATCATTGTAGAGCTGCATTGTGGCCCCTGTACCTTAGATTGGACAAATCTGTTTACAGGATAAATGCAACACAATTACATTTTTTTCTGTGTCTGGGGATGAAGTGAAAGGTAATAAACACTGTTTTGTAGGCACAAGTATATTTTATGAGAACTCATATCTGTTGACTGGACCCATATGCCATATTTAGGTGCATACAGCCATCTGCATTTGCTTACCAGTATCACAATGAATCCTGAATATCTGGCTATAAATACACAGCACTCAGCATTTTTCCCCCATATTCCCTTAGGTCTTTTTTACTCCCTCTATTTATTTTTTTTTTTTAAAACAGTATTTTAATAATTTTACATTCTAAGTTTGATATCAGTGTATTTTATAGCAAGTAAATGGAAGTGCTGGAATACTGAATAAGGAATGTGGTTGTGTTCTTTACAGCAAACCACAAATCATTTCATCACTTCAATGTTTTCTAAGTTTCTGTCACAAAAAAAAAAAAAGTCAAGCAAGGCTCATTTAACAAGCATTTTGTAGTCCCCGCTGCTATCCCCTGTGGTCACCTTAACTTGTTAAATGTCTCAAAGACGCTTGACACACTGTGACTGTTTAGGTTCAGAAGGAACTTTGCCCTGCAGCTGTTAATAACTAGACCTGGACTAGTGGACCTCCAGTGACATACAGTATACCTCATGTTGGGAAAGGTTTAAAAATTGGTACCATATGCGTCAGCCATTTTTAAAAAAAAAAAATTTTTATGATCTTAGCTCTATAGGCTAAAAGTTAACATAAACTTCATATCTCTCAATTACCTCTAAATAATAATAGTAACATTGTTTTTAAGGATAATTAAATACTGTAGAATTGCAAAATTAACAAATGCACGGTATAAAGAAAATACTAAGGCCTCTAATTATGAAAGTCTGGCGGACCTGATCCGCCAGTGCGGATCAGGTCTGCCAGACTTCGTTGAATACGGCGAGCAATACGCTTGCCGTATTCATCATTGCACCAGCAGCTCACAAGAACTGCTGGTGCAACGCCGCCCCCTGCAGACTCACGGCCAATAGGCCGCCAGCAGGGGGTGTTAATCAACCCGATCGTACTTGATCGGGTTGTATTGTTGCGATGTCTGTCCGCCTGTTCAGAGCAGGCAAACAGGTTATGGAGCAGCGGTCTTTGTGACCGTTGCTTCATAACTGCTGTTTCTGGCGAGTCTGATGACTCGCCAGAAACACGGGGCATCAAGTTCCATACGGATACATATGCCCCAAAGGCTCTTAGTCTGAATTTCAACTGAGTTGCTGATTTTTTTAAAATACATTTCAAAATTAGTTCTTTTTTCCTTCCCCCTTGAATCATGTGACAGCAAACAGCCAATCACAAAATGCATATATGTATCTACTGTGAAATCTTGAACATGCTTAGTAGGAGCTGGTGCCTCGGAAGGCGTGCATATGAAAGATTATGCACATTTTGATAATGTAAGCTTATTTGAAAGTTGTTTAAAATTGCATGTTCTACATGAATCATGAAAGTTTAGCTTTAACTTAAGTGTTCCATTAACTACATATTTTGAAGATTTTGTATTTTTTATAACAATAAATTCAAATCTCTATCACTGAAACAAAGTTGAATTAAATACTTTGAGATGGTAATAATAAAAAAAACAACAATAAATGTTTATAATTTATATTGTCCCTTTTCCTGTAAGTTAGCTCTAAAATTGTGGGTCAATTAGGGACATATTAACATTTGCAAACAACGGCTGTGTGGAATATAGCAATGCCAAAGGGACTTTAAACCGCATGCACAAATGACATTGTTTTCACACTTTATCCTGACCCTGTCATCAGCACAAGAGATTAGATCATGGAAACCGAAGATCTCAAAATGTTAACTGGGGTACTTTATAGAAACTAAAAAAAAATCTTATAAGTATTTAAACTAATATAATTTAACAAATGCCTATTATTCTCAGGCTAAGCGTTGCTTTGTATACATCATTAAATTTAGAATTGATTCAAAGACAATTTTACTCGCTGGCTGTCAGGCTGATAAACAGGGCTCCTGCTGCTTTATTGGTTGACAGTGAGGTGACACACCTCCCAAGCTTACATTTTTATTCTCAGTTCAGGAACAAACATTTTACAAAGAAATTCCCTGTTTTGGGCCACCACCAGTGAAAGTGATATTTGTGCTCCACTGAGTAATACAAGCGCACAATGAGGCCTATTTATGAAATGTCTGTCGGACCTGATCCGACAGTGCGGATCAGGTCCGACAGATATCGCTGAATGCGAAGAGCAATACGCTCTCCGCATTCAGCATTGCACCAGCAGCTCTTGTGAGCTGCTGGTGCAACGCCGCCCCCTGCAGACCGCCAGCAGGGGGGTGTCAATCAACCCGATCGTACTCGATCGGGTTCAATTACGGCGATTCCTGCTCGCCTCATTAGAGCAGGCAAACACGGTTAAGGAGCAGTGGCTCGCCAGAAACAAGGGGCGTCAAGCTCCATTCGGAGCTTGATAGATAGGCCCCAATGTGCACTGGTATTACAAGTTGACAGCAATTGCTGGGAAGCATTGTGCTCATACGAGTGTGCTTCCATAGGATCTTATGGGAGCCTTGTTCTCATGTCATGAGACATGGCACAGAACCAAAGCACAGCGAAGGGGATAAGTCGCACAGTGATGGGCAACAAATTGTAAATATATATGTACATAAATATATACATAAATATATACATAAATATATACATAAACATATACATAAATATATACATAAATATATACATAAATATATACATAAATATATACATAAATATATACATAAACATATACATAAATATATACATAAACATATACATAAATATATACATAAATATATACATAAATATATACATAAACATATACATAAATATATACATAAACATATACATAAATATATACATAAATATATACATAAATATATGTATGTGTTAATATGCGCATATACACATAATAACACAAACATATACTGTATGTATATACGCATATACATATATATTTACAGAGAACACACAGTTCCCCTAGATTGCAATGTAAAGGCACTTTTCAGTGCTGTTTTTTTTTGTTTCTAACACCCCACTCCCGCCAAATTTACCCCAAAATACTGCCTTGTGCAGTTATTTTATTAAAAAATACAAATGCTACCATTTTAATTTTTTCATAAAATACACACCACTATATTTTGTGGGCATTTGGCTTAATTTATAAAATTAACCAGAGATCTGATCTAATTGCTACCGCAAGCTCCCAGTTGCAATAACCAGCCACTTGTAATGGCTGATTATTTATTGCGCGCTCGCAAACAGTCAAATTTGCCCATTTGCGGTTGTGCGATAAATTAGCGCTCCACTTGTAATCTAGCCCTTTATATGCAACAAAGAAACAAATATATGTGTGTCCCTTAAAACTTTTATTTAAAGGGACAGTTTAATACAATAGTAAATTGCTCCGTTTCGTTAGAGGATTGTCTCATTGCACAAATGCTCCCTGTAAATTATTGGTTTAACACCATGAAAATTACTAAAAAAAAAAACACCCAAAACATTGCACTGTTGTAACCCCGGTCCCCAAGTAGTTGTACGTGACCTGGTAATTACAGGTGCAGAGGTTAAACACATAAGTTTCCAACCAGCATTATATTTTCTCATTCCATTAAAATGCAGAAGGATTTGAGAAGTTTCAGTAATTCCTGGATTCCAAGGGGTTAAAACTGAAGTATTTGCTGAAGTTTGTTTAAACAACATGTTTTTAGACTTGTTAATTTATAGTTTGCACTCTGAAAATGTGTAAGTCTTCAAAACCACTTAAAAGCAAACAAGTTAAGTGGGGAGTATTTGAGTAACAGTGGAAAAAATAAACTGTAAGGCAAACTGTCAATGGAGAGATTAGGGGAACAAAATATTTCCTGCTTTAGGAATTATTCAGGTATAATAGCTCTATAGGGAGCACTAACCAGCTTTGGATTCTCGCACCATGCAGGTAGACAGACATCATGCTGACTGACTGTTTGCTTTTAGTCAGTATTCACTAAGTGACACATAGCTTAGCAAGTAGGAAAGCCGATGACGTAAATACCAATCACTTTATTGTCACCTGTGCAAACAACTGGCTGAAACACATTTAAAGGTACAGAGCTTCCTAACCCCCAAAAACAGCAGTATATCGTTTTATTGACTATGTCCCATTTTATTTAATGACTCTGCATCCTTTGCTGTGAGATGCATTCATTTGTTGTCTTGATTTGATAATAATTTAACTGTTCAAAGAGTCAGAATCATTAAAGGGACATTCCAGCCAAAATTGATATCCACATGGATGCATTTCAGCTGGAATAGAATATGTTTTGCAATATATATGTATTAGCAAAAATGATTCTTATAAAAGCTATAGGTGTTTCAAACTAGCATTTAAGTATGCACCGTGCACCAGCATTTTAAACACAGCACTTATTCAGAGAGCTTAAGGTTATTGTACCATCTGGTAATGACTCAATTTGTTAATTACTAACATGATACAGGCCCCACTGGTGCTATGAGCAGCTACAGCATTTGAAATGCTGGTGCACTGAGAATATCTAGCTATGCTTAAAGGGACACTGAACCCAATTTTTTTTCTTTTGTAATTCAGAAAGAGCGTGCAATTTTAAGCAACTTTCTAATTTACTCCTATTATCAATTTTCTTCGTTCTCTTGCTATCATTATTTGAAAAAGAAGGCATCTAAGCTTTTTTTTGGTTTCAGTACTCTGGACAGCACTTTTTATTGGTGGATGAATTTATCCACCAATCAGCAAGGACAACCCAGGTTGTTCACCAAAAATGGGCCGGCATCTAAACTTACATTCTTGCATTTCAAATAAAGATGCCAAGAGAATGAAGAAAATTTGATAATAGGAGTAAATTAGAAAGTTACTTAAAATTTCATGCTCAATTTGAATCACGAAAGAAATTTTTTGGGTACAGTGTCCCTTTAACATACACATGTGTGTCCCTTTAAAGAACTTGTAATCCATATTATCTGAAACAAACTGTAGAATACCATCTTTGAGTTTTTACAGCTGCTATTTCTAATTTTCCTTATACCATATCAGAGCCATCATTTAACATGTTCCTATTAACATAAAAAAAAATAAGACTTATAACACTCATCCAATCTACCTTGCCTTATTAAAGGGACAATTATGCATTTAATTATTTTTTAAATGACAGAGCCTTCTGAAAGGCAAGCCAGAGATCCATATAGTGGTTAATTAAATGGGCATTAAACACATGTTTTTTTATTTCCAGAATTAGAAAGAGCATGGTATTTGAAACAACTTTCCAATTTACTTCTAATACCAAATTTGCTTAATTATTTTGATATCCTTTGCTGAAGGAGCAACAATGTACTTCTGGGAGCTAGCTGAACACATCAGGTGAGAAATGACAAGAGGAATATATGTGCAGCCAGCAGCTGCTAGCTCCCAGTAGTGCATTGCTACGCCTGAGTCCACCTAGTTATGCTTTTCAACAAAGGATAACAAGAGCACAAAGCAAATCAGATAACAGAAGATGTGTAAAGGGACAGTCTAGCCAAAAAAAAACTTTCATGATTCAGATAGAGCATGTAATTTTAAACAACTTTACAATTTACTTTTATCCTCAAATTTGCTTTGTTCACTTTGTATTCTTAGTTGAAAACTAATCCTAGGTAGATTTATATGCTAATTTCTTAGCTCTTGAAGGCCGCCTCTTATCTGAATGCATTTTAACCGTTTTTCACAACTAGAGGGTGTTAGTTCATGTGTGCCATACAGATAACAGTGTGCTCATGTCTGTGGAGTTACCTGGGAGTCAGCACTGATTGAGTAAAATGCAAGTCTGTCAAACTAACTGAAATAAGGGGGCAGTCTGCAGAGGCTTAGATACAAGGTAATTACAGAGGTAAAAGGTGTGTTGGTTATGCAAAACTGAGGAATAGGTAGGAATAGGTAATAAATGAATTATCTATATTTTTAATCAATAAAAATTCTGGTGTAGACTGTCCTTTTAAAAGTGCATGCTCTGAGTCATGAAGGAAAAACAACCAGCAATGATTTAACAAGATTTAATTATGAATGAAAACAAACAAACAAAACAAAACAAAACATTATTATTGAAAACTTGGTGTTGGATACACTATGAATAAGAGAGGAGTATGATTACTCAATGTCATTAGCAAGTAAGATTAGACACATATAATAGCAGCATAAGATTTCTCTCTTTTTTTATTAAATATGAATAAATATGCAGATAAAACACTATATAAAATGTGAATGTAGTAATTAGTCACTCAATACAAAAATAATTAAAAAACCATCAGACTAATTATATATATAAAAAAACAAGATGAAACAACTATCCACAATATTTATTTCATCAAGTATTAAAAGGGACATGAAACTCAATGTTTTTCTTTCATGATTCAGATAGAACACATGATTTTAAATGACTTTCCAAATTATTTCTATTATCTAATTTGTTTTGTTCTCTTGGTATCCTTTGTTGTAAAGGTTAGCTAGACTCAGGAGCTGCTGATTGGTGGGTGTACATATATGCTCATGTTGCTGGCTCAACCATTGTGTTCAGCTAGCACCGTGTAGTACATTGCTGCTACAACAAAGGATATAAAGAAAATGAAGAAAATGAGATAATATAAGTAAATTGGAAAGTTATTCAAAATTATATTCTCTATCTGAGTCATGAAAGAAAAATATTGGGTTTAAAGGCCCTTTAAGAATATATTTCTAAAAGTTGCTCTACTAGATCACTTTATTTACTAGTAAGGTAATGTGGGATTGGTATATACATATTATGAAGGCAAACACATTGCTACAGGAAAGGTATGAAGAGAAATATAATGTAAACAACCAGTACATGAAAGTAACTGATTATTACCCATGCCTATAGAACACAAAGTGTCCACTAATACAATTTATACAGCAAAGCAGTATGGTCATAAATCATCAGACTATGGACAGCACTGTTACAAGGCAATTTAATGATGAACACAGGGGCCTAGAGATTCATGGGCATAATTAAAGTTCACTTGAACCCATGTGGGCTGGAAGATTATGACAAATTGCTTTAGAAAATGAAGTACAAATTAAATATCATTTTAACATGAAACTATATTATGTATGGTTATCTGCAATAACATTCAGCAAACCTATCCAATTAATTTAGTTTAAAAAAAAAAAGTAAGTCAATGTAATTTGAGGACTCTTTTTAGTTGTATATGGCAGGGGCGGAACTATCATTGGTGCAGCAGGTGCAGCTACACCAGGGCCCAAGAGCTTGGGGGGCCCATAACAGCCGGTGTCTTAAAGTAATCCCTCTACCATAGGCATTTGTATACTACGTCACTTCCGGTGACGTTTAATCAACTGGTGGAGGTTTGTGGCGCTCACTGCGCATGCGCTAGAGGCCCAAACTCCTTACAACAGCTGATGCGAAGATACAAAGAATGATGTGGCACGCGCACGTTACTGGTTACAAAATCCCAATGAACGTGTTTGTTCATTGGATTTTGTAACCAGAAAGGGTCGCAGAATATGTACACCGACAGCGACGAGGAGCAGAAGAAATATAGCAAGGGATCAAGAGCCCAGCGCAGCTCCTTAGGTTAGAGGAATTCAGAAACTGCGTTATTTATTTGCACATCCTGTGAGATGTTTTTTTTTTTTTTTACATCGTACTGTGCACTTTTTTTCAAATGATGACAGTTTATGAACAAGGATCAGAGAATAGAAAAGCACCAGAGATATAGTGTGAGATATAGTACGTAGCAGACGTATTCAATATATTTCCTACCGCATCTCACAATGTTAGTCAATACAATGTCAGTACCGTTTCTGGTTACAAAATCCAATGACACACCGCTTGTTCATTGGGATTTTGTAACCAGTAACGTGCGCGTGCCACATAATTCCTCATCAGCTGTTGTAAGGAGTTTGGGCCTCTAGCGCATGCGCAGTGAGCGCCACAAGCCTCCACCAGCTGACAAAGTGACGAGGTGTACACATTCCTACGGGTAGAGGCATAACTTTAGAACACCGGTCTAAACATAGGTGTGTACAATCATAATGTAGGGAAGCCTTTTTATTAAAGAGACTCTCAAGTCAAAATTAAACTTTCATGATTCAGATAGAGCATGCAATTTTAAACAACTTTCTATTGTATTTCCTTTAACAAAACATGCACAGTCTTTATTTATTTACACTTTTTGAGTCACTAGCTCCTACTGAGCATGTGCAAGAATCTACAGAATCTACGTATATGCATTTGTGATTGGCTGATAGCTGTCACATGACACAGGAGGAGTGGAAATAGCCATAATTTTGAAATTTGTCAGAAAAAAATCTACTACTCATTTGAAGTTCAAACTAAGTGCTAATGCATTGTCTTTCTATTATGCATTTCTTGATTATGCAAATCTACTGTATTTACAGGTCCTTTAATGCAGGTTGCAGGTCTATCTAGCTATCTATTTATATACTCAAAATCATTATACAGAGCTACATGTATATTGTTAGTATTAAATACTACTGAGTTACCGTTGGTGGGCCCATATAAAAAAATTGCACCAGCGCCCTGTGTTGGATTGGTCCACTTCTGGAATATGGTGTAAAAACGAAATAGGTTCCTATTTGTGAGATTTTTTTTTACAGCTCATCAGATTTGGGACTAAGGGTTTGATGATCAAAAAAAGGAGAGAAAGGGAGAAATCACACAAACTCTTTGGGGGCTTTGTTCTTTTTTATATATATATATATTGCAATGTATGTTTCTCTTCATCCCACCCAGAACCTTGCATAGCTCTTAAGATAAAATGTGCCTTTCTAGTTTTGCAGTACATGATTCAGCTAGTGCATGCAACTTTAAACAACTTTCCAATTAATTTCTGTTATCTGATTTGCTTAGCTCTCTTGGTATCCTTTGTTGAAAAGCCTACCTAGGTAAGCTCTGGAGCAGCAATGCTGATTGGTAACTGCTTATATATGACTCTTGTCATGGGCTTACCTGGTGTGTTCAGCTAGCTCCCAGTAGTGTACTGCTGATCTTTGATAAAAGAAGTAAAAAAAGTTGTTTAAAACTGTATGATCCATCAAAATCATTAAAGAGAAATGTTGGGTTTCATGTCCCTTTAAAGTGTCAGTAAACATTAAAAATAATGTTATATAATTCTGCACATAGTGCAGAATTATATAACATTATATTAGCACAAATGTTTTAAAACAAAATTTCCACTTTGAATTTTAAATAAAACTTGCTGTTTTACAGACCCGCTCTCTGTGATCTTCTGAGCGGGTCTGTTTTTTTCAAACAGCGCATCGGGCCAGCTGTATAGTCACAGCCCGGCCCGACCGCGCCATAGCACTAAGTGCAGCTCGCTCCTGCTCTGTCAGACAGCAGGAGCGAGCTGCACTTAGTGCTATGGCGCGGTCGGGCCGGGCTGTGACTACAGCTGGCCCGATGCGCTGTTTGAAAAAAACAGACCCGCTCAGAAGATCACAGAGAGCGGGTCTGTAAAACAGCAGGTTTTATTTAAAATTCAAAGGGGAAATTTTGTTTTAAAACGTTTGCGCTAATATAATGTTATATAATTCTGCACTAAGTGCAGAATTATATAACATTATTTTTAAGGTTTACTGTCCCTTTAAGCTTTTTTTTAATTTTTTTTATTTATTTATTTAAAATGAAAGAGTACAGTTAGGCTGAAAAGCTGATAAATATAACTTATTTTATCTGTGAGGTTTTGTTCCCCCCCCCCCCCTCCTACCTCACATTCTCTGTACTCATTTGCTTTTTAAGGTGGATTATCAGTTTTTCATCAGCAATCATGATAGCAAAATTAATTATTTGTAATAGTAAAGAGCATACAAGGTAGTTTAGGTGTTAATATAATTGTGTGCATATAAATATATATTTATATTTAGCTATTAGATAAAGATTACAAAGGAACATGTGTCTGTTTATTAAATACATGTTAAATACGCGTTTACTAGAGTTCATTCCAGAGCAGCTATTAGTCTGTCATTGATTAGTTAGGGGAAAGGGAAATTAGTGAAAAGAAAAAACATACAATAATATGCTCATTTGACAAAATAAAGCTGCATTATTCATTGCTAAATCTTCTTCACAGATATGAACGAACATTGTTATGTAGCTTAAAATGTGTTTAATGTCCCTTTAACTAGTGAACTGCTTACATGACAGATGTTGGGGCAATTCTAACAAAATACTTACGGCCAGATTACGAGTGGAGCGCAAACATTTGGGCCCAAGCGATAAGGGGTTTATATTAAGGGTTCACTGCTCGTATTAGTGTGAGTTGAAAGTAAACGTGATTGCTTGAGCACAATCTCAATTTACTATCGAATGATTACTTTGACTTCAGAGTTCTGGTTAACTGTTTTGCAAAACATAAAAGTTGCTTAAAACACATTAAACATACATTAAAAAAAGTACAGTTACACTCATAATAACACCAGCTAATAAATATTATTACAAAAAAATACTGCATACAAAAGTTATAAAGAATCAAATACATGAGGTCTCAGGTGTTGGGGGAAGGCAGCAAAAGGGCTTTAACATTGAGATACATACATATACATGTCTAAAGATGTAAACATGTCTATAAATGTGTATTGGAGCCCTTTGCCATTAAGTAGATGAAAAACGTGAAAAAACATATTTATGCAATATATATTTTTTTTAAGTGTTATACAGTGTATTTACTGTAAATATTTCAGATTCCAATGTTCTGCACATAGCGAAATATGATCAATCTATTTATAAATAGATATTCCGCTATATATATCATCAGAAATATGTAAAAATATGTATTTATTAATAAATAGACCATATTCTTCTATGTGCAGAACATTGGAATGTGAAATATTCATATTTTCATGTTGGGTTAGAGCAAATAAGAATATGCGATCAGGTTTGAGCGAGAGTGGGGTGTTATGTTTTTTCCTACTTTTTCTACCCCATTGATTTGTATGGGGGAATACGTGAACGCGCATGCAATATTCTAACTTCGGATTTTTGCGCTCGTCGGGTTAGCACTAGAGCAAAAACTGTTTACTTTCAACTCGTAATATGAGTGCAACCCGGCGAGAGCAAAAATCTCACTTCTAGCGCAATAAACGCTCAAGCAGAAGCGTTAATTTGCGCTTCACTCAAAGAGGACTATTTATCAAATGTCTGTAGGACCTGATCTGACAGACATCGCTGAATGCGGAGAGCAATATGCTCTCCGTATTCAGCATTGCCCCTGCAGACTGGCGATCTTTGTCCACCTCATCAGAGCAGGCGGACAGGGTTATGTAGCAAGCGGTCTTTAGACCGCTGCTTCATAACTGCTGTTTCTGGCGATTCTGAAGACTCGCCAGAAACACGGGCCCTCAAGCTCCATTCGGAGCTTGATAAATGGGCCTCATAATCTGTACCTAAATTGGTAGAATGTATCATTGGAATGTCGTTTTTAAGATGTATTTTCCACAGTGGAATGTCGTTTTTAAGATGTATTTTCCAAAAATGATGAGGGGTTTGACTGTTCTCCAATCGGCGCTCTAGAATGTCGATTGGAGAACAGTCAAAACAGTTGGCAAACAAAAAGAAAAAAAAGAACAAAAAGAAAAGAGTTTTGAAGTGGGTGCCCAGAGCGCGGGGTGTTAAAATTATTATTATCATTTATTTGTATAGGGCCGCCAAATTCCGTAGCGCTGGCTTGGCACGGCTAAACTAAAAAGTAAGTTACATTGCATCTTTATTAGAAGTGATCAATTAAAGTCCATCTAAAATATCACTTAGATTCCAGACCTGATTATAAAACATGTAAAGTTCACGATCACTTGACTAATATCAAATGTAACATTTCTGTCTGCATCACTAAACATTTTTGAAAAACATACACACAGCTAGTAGATACTTTTGTATACTTCTTCCATTTATAAACAGAGACCAAATACTTTAAATCTCGCTAATGCCAAAAGTACACATTGGAATCCAGGTGGATATCCAACTTGTAATGCCACTATTGTGTTGGTATATTGCATTTAACTAGCATACAATGACTGTTTAGTTTAAATAACAGGAAGGTTACAAATGTGTTTTCTTTTACAAAAGCAATTGCCTTTGATCCTGGTTGTGCACTTTTTCTACTTTAAACAGAGATTGCTGAAATAATATCATAGGGGCTTGCTATGGGCTGCACATCTATGATGCAGAGCTATTAAATTACAGCCCAGAAATTAGTAGATAAACTTACATATTCTCTTTATTGTTGTTTAATTAAATAAACCATGTAGACAAATTTTACTACTAGCAGTAAGATATAGATAGATAGATATATCTAAAAAAAATTACAGTAAATGTTACATATAACACATTTCAAATTAAATGGTAACTATAGGGAAACTCAACAAGCACAGGAACATTCATTAAAAATAAAATAAATGTACAAATCCTTCTCTTTTATGAAGTGCTTTGTTCATTGAAATGGTTCCTAGTAAGCTTATACCTTATCAAATACAATTAGCACAAAAATGCTGTTCGTTATATTTCTGTAACTAAACCCTTTTCATTTCACTCCATGTACAAGAACAGTTAAATGAAGACAATCTAAACATGTTTCTGCTTAAAAGAGAAAGAAAAAAATATATAAATTAAGCTTATCATACTAGCAGTGAAGTGATCAGAATCATATTATTTACAACACCAATCTACTTGTGGGAGCCATACCCAATGTGGCTGTTAAAATCCAAATACCACAAAGGGCAAGGGGTAAGGACAATAGTTCAAGAAGGTTAAGTGCACCCTGTTTTCTACAGACAAATATTCAACATGATTATAAGTCTATCATAATTATCTTTCAGATCTTTTTAAATTCACAGTGTAATCTATTTTCTTCTAAAAAGAAAACCCACAAAAAAAGTAGAACAAATATACTGACCCCCATTATGGCATTGGTGAACATATAAATAGCATTTTTATGTTTAAAAGATAAAAAAAATTGAAATGTATGTATTGTATTGATTTAATCTTATTTAAAGGGGCTCAAGTCAAAATTAAAATTTCATAAAATAAATAAAACTTTCATTAACCCCTTAATGACCAGACCATTTTTCAATTTTCTTACCCTTAATGACAATGGCTATTTTTACATTTCTGCAGTGTTTGTGTTTAGCTGTAATTTTCCTTTTACTCATTTACTGTACCCACACATATTATATACCGTTTTTCTCGCCAATAAATGGACTTTCTAAAGATACCATTATTTTCATCATATCTTATAATTTACTATAAAAAAATGTATAAAATATGAGAAAAAAAATGAAAAAAACACACTTTTTCTAACTTTGACCCCAAAAATCTGTTACACATCTACAACCACCAAAAAACACCCATGCTAAATAGTTTCTAAATTTTGTCCTGAGTTTAGAAATACCCAATGTTTACATGATCTTTGCTTTTTTTGCAAGTTATAGGGCAATAAATACAAGTAGCACTTTGCTATTTCCAAACCACTTTTTTTCAAAATTAGCGCTAGTTACATTGGGACACTGATATCTGTCCGGAATCTCTGAATATCCCTTGACATGTATATATTTTTTTTAGAAGACAACCCAAAGTATTGATTTATGCCCATTTTGGTATATTTCATGCCACCATTTCACTGCCAAATGCAAGCAAATAAAAAAAAATCGTTCACTTTTTCACAAATTTTGTCACAAACTTTAGGTTTCTCACTGAAATTATTTACAAACAGTTTGTGCAATTATGGCACAAATGGTTGTAAATGCTTCTCTGGGATCCTCTTTGTTCAGAAATAGCAGGCATATATGGCTTTGGCATTGCTTTTTGGTAATTAGAAGGCCACTAAATGCCGCTGTGCACCACACGTGTATTATGCCCAGCACTGAAGGGGTTAATTAGGGAGCTTGTAGAGACCTTGAAGGGTTAATTTTAGCTTTAGTGTAGTGTAGTAGACAACCCAAAGTATTGATCTAGGCCCATTTTGGTACATTTCATACCACCATTTCACCGCCAAATGCGAGCAAATAAAAAAAAAGTTAATTTTTTCACAATTTTAGGTTTCTCACTGAAATTATTTACAAACAGCTTGTGCAATTATGTCACAAATGGTTGTAAATGCTTCTCTGGGATCTCCTTTGTTCAGAAATAGCAGACATATATGGCTTTGGCGTTGCTTTTTGGCAATTAGGAGGTCACTAAATACTGCTGTGCACCACACTTGTATTATGCCCAGCACTTAAGGGGTTAATTAGGTAGCTTGTAGAGAACTTGCAGGGTTAATTTTAGCTTTAGTGTAGAGATCAGCCTCCCACCTGACACATCCCACCCCCTGATCCCTCCCAAACAGCTCTCTTCCCTCCCCCACCCCACAATTGTCTCCGCCATCTTAAGTACTGGCAGAAAGTCTGCCAGTACTAAAATAAAAGGTGTTTTTAATTTTTTTTTTTTTTTAATTATTCATCTGTGATGGACCCCTGCCTTAGCCCCAAACCTCCCTGATTCCACCCAAACAGCTCTCTAACCCTCCCAACCTACCTATTTGCCACGATCTTGGGTACTGGCAGCTGTCTGCCAGTACCCAGTTTTCCCCAAAAAAGAAAGGCTGGTTTTTTTTTGTTTTTTTTGCTTAAACAGCGGTTTTCTGTAGTGTAGCTGCCCCCCCCCACCTAACCCCATCCCCCTACCCTAGCAGATCCTATTATTATTATTTTTTTTAAAAAATGTTTTCTGCCCCCCTCTCTCTTCTCTAGTCATTGGTGGTAGTGGTTGCTGCGCGCGCGCGTACACACACACACATGCACGCAGGCCCCCCTCCGCACGCTCCCAGCATCCGGCGTGCACAAAGCACTTGAAGGAACCGGATGCCGGGGAGCGATGGGCCGCCCACCGCCTCCCTTGTAAGCTCCCACCACCCATCCACCAACGGCACCATCGCTACCGGTGCAGAGAGGGCCACAGAGTGGCTCTCTCTGCATCGGATGCTTTTTAAAGGGTATTGCAGGATGCCTCAATATCGAGGCATCACTGCAATACCCTGAGAGCTGCTGGTACGTCCATTGTCACTAACTGTCAGTTTTTGCAGGACGTACCTGGTACGTCAGTTGTCATTAAGGGGTTAATTAAGATAGAGCATGCAATTCTAAACAACTTTCCAATTTACTTCCATTAACAAAATGTGCACAGCCTTTTTATATTTATACTTTTTGAATCTCCAGCTCCTGCTGAACATGTGCAAGAATTCATAGAATGTATGTACGTATATGCATTTGTGATTGGCTAATGGATGTCACATGATACACAGGGGGAGTGGAAATAGACATAACTTTGAAATCTCACTTGAAGTTCAGGCTAAGGGGCCGATTTATGAAGATGCGGTCGGACAAGGTGGCGGACGAGTTAAGGAGCAGGAGGTCTTGATGGCTCGCACGGAAACAGCTGCATTTGCAGCTACATAAATTGGCCCCTAAGTGCTATTGCATTGTCTTTTTATCATGCATTTGTTGATTTATGCAAATCTGCTGTATTTACTGGTCCTTTTTTAACATGAATCACCAGCATCACGTAACCCTTCTCATGCACCTAGTACTACAGACATTGGCATTTAACATACATCTAGGGAAAATATTTTAGTTCTAAAAAGGCTTTGCTTCTTCTGCTGGAGGGACCAGTCGATTTACATTCTGCCATTAAAGGGACAGTCTAGGCCAAAATAAACTTTCATGATTGAGATAGTGCATGTAATTTTAAACAATTTAGAAATTTACTTTTATCACCAATTTTTCTTTGTTCTCTTGGTATTGTTAGTTGAAAGCTTAACCTAGGAGCTTCATATGCTAATTTCTTAGACCTTGAAGCCCACCTCTTTTCAGATTGCATTTTAACAGTTTTTCACCACTAGAGGGTGTTAGTTCACGTATTTCATATAGATAACACTGTGCTCATGCACGTGAATTATCTGGGAGCAGGCACTGATTGGCTAGACTGCAAGTCTGTCAAAAGAACTGAAAAAAGGGGCTGTTTGCAGAGGCTTAGATACAAGATAATCACAGAGGTTAAAAGTATATTATTATAGCTGTGTTGGTTATGCAAAACTGGGGAATGGGTAATAAAGGGATTATCTATCTTTTAAAACAATAAAAATTCTGGTGTAGACTGTCCCTTTAAGTGCACTGCGCAAAAGCACTTTGTGAAAGTGATAAACAACACATATTTTTTTAAAGGTCCAAAAATAAATCACCCTTTGTCTTTAAAGCAATAGTTTAGTCAGAATTAAACGTTTATGATTTAGATAGAGCAGGCAATTTTAAGCAACTTTCTAATTTACGTCTATTGTCAATTTTTCTTTGTTTTCTTGCTATCTTGATTTGAAAAAGCAAGAACGTAAGCGTAGGAGCCGGCCCATTTTTGGTTCAGGACCTGGGTAGAACTTTCTGATTGGTTTCCAAATGTAGCCACCAATCAGCAAGTGCTACCCAGGTGCTGAACCAAAAATGGGCCGGCTTCTTATCTTACATTCAAATAAAGATGGCAAGAGAACAAAGAAAAAATTATAATAGGAGTTAATTAGAACGTTTAGAATTGCCTCTATCTGAATCAAGAAAGTTTAATTTTGACTTGACAATTCCTTTAAGAAAAACACACTACACATTTAACTATTTGAGGTACCCAGTGCAAATAATTTAAATTCACAGTGTGTGTGAAAGAAAGTGAATCAAGCAGGAATAAGTATGAAACAAAAACGTGAAAGTGCTTTGATGGGTACAACAGAAGCTATGTATTTTCTGGAAACAATATGGAACAGGGGATGTTAAGGAAGTTTCTGAATATTACTTTCAGCCCCAGGGCACACCATTGCTAACCAAATTTAAAGGGACAGAGCACACCAATTTTTATATAACTGCATGTAATAGGCACTACTATAAAGAAGAATATGCACAGATACTGATCTAAAATCCAGTATAAAACCTTTTTAAAAACGGGCTGGGAAAGCAGGAAGAACAGACATTTCCCCTCCCCCCTTCCCTGCATATGTGTAGACATTGGTATACATCTAAAACTGTGGGGCTAGGTTAGTAGTCTGAAAATCAGCACAATATTATTAAAAATAAGCAAAACTATACATTGTTACAAACACTCCCATATGGGCTATATAAATACATCATCTACAAAACAATTATTAAAAAAAAAATCTAGTGTACAATGCCCCTTTAATAGCTATAGAGTACAAGCTTGTGGAAGAAAAATGTAATATACAATAATACACTTTACACCAGTATATAATTGTCCTTTGCAAATTCAATAACACATATACAATAATAATATATACAATAAATATAGGATAAAATCTTAGGTATTTCAGAATAGCAAGTAACACTTTACAGTTGTGCTATACAGTTACATGCACATGGGTTTTTAATTATATATAAAGCCCACCATGCTATGCATTATATTTAATAGGTTTTTCATATTGCTCTATAGGCTAATAAAACACAATAACTGCTCCAACTATAAGCTGTAGCGTCACATCAGGAAAAAAAAGTGTTTCTACACAGAATTGCTCATAAATTTGCAAACTCTACCCAGAGCAATAAATAAAAAGCAACAAAATAAATATAACTACATTGCTATTGACACACAGCTTATTTTTCACATAGTTTTGAAGTAAAGTTTTTCATATAAGAGGGGAAAAAAAATAATGAATTACTTCACAAGATTAAAGTGACAGGAGAGAAGAGAAACAATGAATAGGAAGTGTAGCGCGGTGCATGGACAGGTGTGTCTCCTGCGGTGTTGAACTGTAAACATTTAACAGTTCTCTAACTAGGTGCGTGGAATGCGTAGCTTCAGGCCAAAGACTCCTAATCACAGAACATGCATATCTGTGTCTGCTTAAATGGATAGAAAGGTCAAAAGTGATGTGCAGGGGTGCATTTAAATTTCAAATAGAATAATTTTTGCAACAACTATTGTTTTTCTGTGGCATACCTGTGCGGTCCGTGCACCAGTATTTAAAAGCCTCAACTTCTCAGAGAGTCAGAAGTGGCTTGTATTATACAAAATATGTCTTCACAGAAGAAACACACATCACCCCCAGCTCTTTGAGCAGACATTGGGGCCTATTTAACAAAGGTCTGTCGGACTTGATCCAACAGTGCGGATCAGGTCCGACAGACCTTGCTGAATGCGGAGAGCAATACGCTCTCCGTATTCAGCATTGCACCAGCAGCTCTTGTGAGCTGCTGGTGCAACACCGCCCCCTGCAGATTCGCAGCCAATCGGGTTGAATTGTGGTGATGTCTGTCAGAGCAGGCGGACAGGTTATGGAACAGCGCGTTCGCCAAAAACACGGGCCCTCAAGCTTGATAAATGGGCCCTATAATGTTTGAATACTGGTGCTAAGGCCTCACAGGATACGTATGTATGCTGCTGGTAAACAGTAATATCTTTACTAGAAGCATTTCTGCTAATGGAAGAATATTACAAAAATGCTTCTATTTCAAATTGAAATGCATCCATGCACATTTAAATTTTAACTTTTCTATCCCTATAAGTATTCCATCTTTACCTCTGTACAACTGTTTCATATAATACATTAATTTTAGTCAATAAGGATGTTCCTTTCCAATTTGAGCCACCTGGTGGCACAATTTTATTTTAGCTCATTAACTGTAAGATTATAGTAGAACTCCTTTTTCAATATGAGAATCCATTGATAACAAAAATATGTACGTTCAAAGAAATAAAATGTTAATATATTTCAAGGGTGATTGGCAATAAAGATAGTTACATACTACAATATAATGTATAGGAAAATGTATCTTTATATAAAATGGTTGCATTTAATTAGGAAGCCCATTTGGATATATTATTTACACTGCATGGATTATTTATCACAGGCACACAGAGGAGGCACAGCTTGAAAAATAGCACAATTGTGTTTAAACCAATCCTATAAAGTAATGAATAATTTACTACATGATGTACAGAATGTAACAGAATGGAATGAATATAGATAGATTAGATAGATGGATAGATAGATAGAAAGATAGATAGAAAGATAATAGATAGATAGATAGATAGATAGATGATAGAAAGATAATAGATAGATAGATAGATAGATAGATAGATAGATAGATAGATAGATAGATAGATAGATAGATGATAGAAAGATAATAGATAGACAGAGAGAGAGAGAGAGAGACAGATAATAGATAGATAGATAGATGATAGACATCTATGGATTATTGTCTATCAAACACACAATTTTGAGAAAACAACAGCTCTAGAGACAGAAGGACAAAACAAAATCTTCAAATTTGTACAGAAATATACTGTGAATTAAATGATTACGGAAAACACAAAGATGATTTCCACAGTTAAAATAAAATCTCCAATATTGTATGGATTTCCTTTTTCCTTCATAAATCTGTTCATTTCAGAATAAGCAGTACGGCAAGTGCACACTAGCTATCTTGACAATGAAACCCTTGAAATAGTTGAAAAGTTTTATTATTTTTTTATAACTTAAATTAAAAGGGTCCCATTTAATAGTAAGGTTCATTACATTTTCCTTTCTAGCTTCAATCTAAGGGCTCCATGTACGAAGCAGCGAAAGCTGCTCCGGAGCCTTTGCGGGGCAGGTTCGCATATGCGAGCCTGCTTCCCGCAATGTAAGAAGCAGCGGTCATTAGACCGCTGCTTCTTACACCCTACGCCACCTCTTAGGTGGCGAAGCAAAATCACAGAGAGCTCGCTCGCTCTCGGTGATTGACATCCCCTTCAGTCACGCGACTGAAGGGGCGGGCATTACACACTCCGCTGAGTGTGTAATGATACATACGGGCAAGCGGATCAATAGATCCGCTGCCCGTGTGTAGCGGAGGCGGGCGGACAGCTTTGCGAGTTAAGAAGCTGTCCGCCCGCCTCTTAGTACATGGAGCCCTAAAGAAGTACTATCATATAACTTTATATGATGTATTAAATAAGGATCAAAGTATATACGCTCACACCAGCAATTATCACACTTGGATATAAGAGTAGTGCACATGCGCAGGACACGTGCACACTTCTGAGTATGCTCTTCAATTAAAGGACACTAAGAGAATACAGTAAATGTAATAATAGAATTAAATTAGAAAATATTTTAAAATTGTATTCTCTGTCTGAATCATGAAAGAAAATACTTGGGTTTAATGTCCCTTTAATTTCGAGTTTTCCGGTTACATTACTCTTATAACTAAACAAATAAAAACTTTTGTGAGCAATTCTGATAAAGAAATAAACATCTCTATCATTACAAAACAGTTTTATTTTCTGACTGCAATCTCCCTTTCAGCTGTCAGCAACGCAGCTTATACCAGACCACATCATGTTCATGGTCTGCTGAGCTAGTGCAAAAGTATCCAAGTCAGTGGTTTAGTACAAGATTTTGTTTTGCCTTTGTGCAAATGTTGCACCTGCACAATACCTTTGTGCAGTTCTGTAGATCAAGTGCTTCTGTGACTGTAGCTAGTCATCTGTGACAGCCTCACAGCAGCCTTATTCAGAAAAAAAATATTTTTCCACTTAATTAAGAAAGCACCAGAAAAGACAGTTATTCGGTTATGACCACAGACATTTCTCTATAAGAATTATTCGCCATGCTGAGACAAAATTGGAAATAACAATTACAAAGATCTTTAATGGTATCATCTAAATAAGAGTACAGACATTCACATGGATCACTGTTTAATACGTTAATGGGACATTGAAGTCATTTTTATACACACGTAGAATAGATCAGCAGCTAAGCACTATATTGCATAGTATCAGCACGCCAAAAAAAAAAATGTTTAAATGCATTTAACACAGTCATTTTGTTATCAAAATCTGAATTGTTTTGTAGCCCAAAGATACCCTATTTTAGTATTTGTATCTCTTCTTCTGAGAGCAGTCAGGGACAGATATAAATGTCCTGCACAGATCAAGCAATCACTGTGTATAATGTTGAAGTCAGGGTGGATTCAGTAGAAAAATATGGAATTAGAGGTACAGTCTACTCCAGAATTGATATTGTTTAAAAAGATAGATAATCCCTTTATTACCCATTCTCCAATTTAGCATAACCAACACTGTTATAGTAATATACTTTTTACCTCTGTGATTACCTTGTATCTAAGCCTCTGCAGACTGACCCCTTATTTCTGTTCTTTTGACAGACTTGCATTTTAGCCAGTCAGGGCCCTCTCATAAGTAACTTCATGGGCATGAGCACAATGTTATCTATATAGCACACATGAACTAAGGCCCTCTTGCTGTGAAAAACTGTCAATACATTCAGATAAAAGGCGGCCTTTAAGGTGTTAGAAATAAGCATATGAGCCTACCTAGGTTAAGTTTTCAACTAAGAATACCAAAAGAACAAAGCAAATTTGAAGATGAAAGTAAATCGGAAAGTTGCTTAAAATGACATGCCCTATTTGAATCATGAATTCTGACTAGACTGCCCCTTTAAATTACATGAAAAGCAAGCAAAATAAAGAATGGAAATACATTACAAAGATTTTCATCTACACATGATCACATTTTGTGGATAATTTTGAGTCAGCAGTAAAATGGTTGCAGAGAGCAGCTATAACTCTGTTTGTATCAAGCTGTTTAACATTTTAACTCTTTGGCACCCAGAGTGCTGCAGCGTAGTGCAACCCATCTTACAACGTAGGATGTAAAATGCAGAGCTACTGCTTCTTCTAAATATATTTTATGGTGAAAAATTCCATGGGATCAGAACTATGAAGAATAACTTCAAACATGGGTTTGATTATTTAACAAAACATTTTTATTTTGCTAAATACTAAAAAAAAAAAAAAAACATGAAGAAACCATTTTACATTTTACTATAGGCTTGTAATTGTGAGCTGTGTCTTGTAAAAATGTTGCCATTATTTTATTCTATGGCTATCAAATTGTACATTGACTAATATCAATCTATGGCAAAATAAAGAGGAACCATGTTTTCTAAGAATTCAAATATGAATCATTTACTAAGCTCCTCTCTCCATGTTCTGATTTTATATATTTACTATTCCATTGTGATTTTCAAAATAAAATACAAATAATTATGAAGTGTAAATGTAATGCTTAATGCATGCTGGGTTTCCTCCTTTATGGCTGAACTTTTGTAATCTGGTTTACTCTTGCTGTAATGTCTTACCGCCACCAATGAAAGGATCTTATATAAAGTAGCAGTAATTTAAATTGTAGGGCTAATCTGATTGGACAGAATATTTATTATATTATAGAAAACATACAGGCTCATTTTAGTCCCCTTTTCCTAGCCTGATCTCTTTTATTTGTTTCTTTGTTCTGAGCCTTTGTTGTTTTATTAAGCCTCCTCCATACCACTTACTGATTTGGGCTTTGCCTGTGTCGGCTGCTACTGTCTAAACCTGCTGTTACCGCCTTTACTAATCACGCTCCACAGGATTAGCCTTTAGTCGTTAGTCGGAAGACAGCAGCCCAGATAAGTCTATTTGCCACAGTCCCCGTGCCATTGTCTGTTTTGTAGTTCTAGTTTAAGAGCAAAAGGCCATTCCGTTGTTTATTCACCTGAATATCTATTACGTACATGGAATAAATGAACAAATATTTAAAGGGACATAGTTCTCATTTTTTTTTATTATGTATATGAACCAGCAGCAGTTAAAACATATTAAAAGTATTTTTGCATGACAAAAATGTATAAGTAAATATGGAATAAATTAAATATTATGCATAGTATGTGCATTAAATTTTTTTAGATTAATCTTGTATCTGCAATATTAATACTCTCCTACTAGGCTACTCCGCACCCTTTTTTTCCCCCTTTAAAATACGCAGTTGGCCACAATAATGATGCTGCTGCTGCCATATTCCCATCTTACACTGCAAGCTCCAAATTCAGACTGTCTGCCTGGCTTGCCTAAGTGGACATGAAGAGCATGCGCTGTAACAACAAGAATCCGTGAAAAGCATAATTTGAAGTAAATAGTGCAAGCGGTAGCCTTTTCATTGGCTTCTGATTTTGAGGGGGAAAAATGTATTGGCTTGAAGGAGGTCAGACAAGCCTTGTAGAAAAATTGTTCAAAGGAAGATTTTTCTTTTAATCATGCAGCTTCAAAGTAATTTATAGCTCACTAAAATCTTTAATGCACACACTATGTTACTTAATATGCTGAATTTAGTCCTCTTTTACTATCCCTTTAAAAAATAGCTGTTTTAACAGGAAAATAAAGTGATACCTATGTAAATCTTTTGCTCACTGACTGATAGGGATAATTCCCACAAGAATTGTTAGTTTATTTAGCACAGGAACATTCATTTCGCTAAATACAAACCACTGTAATAAATGTTTAAACACTTTATGTTAGATGGAACAGATTTTTAGTACATTATTCCTTTAATCATGTTGCTTAAGGTTTAGATTTTTAAGTGGAAAAAAGGACACAGGAAGTAATTTACTCACTTCTGCTCTTTAAACGAATAATTTAAAGATATGTATACTTACGCAAATTAATTAATTTATCATTTGTGAAACAATAGTTAAAGGATTATTAAAGTAAAAATTAAACTTGCATGATTCAGATAGAGCATGTAATTTTAACACATTTTCAAATATTTTCAAATGTGCTTCGTTCTCTTGGTATCCTTTGTTAAAAAATAATATGTGCATATATTACACTAGTGGGAGCTAGCTAATGATTGGTGCTTGCACACATTTGTCTCTTATGATTGGCTAACTAGATGTGTTCAGCTAGCTGCCAGTAGTACAATGCTGTTCCTTCAGCAAAGGAAAACAAGAAAATGAAGCAAATTTGATAATAGAAGTAAATTGGAAAGTTGTTTAAAATTGTATGTTCTATACGAATTATTAAATAAAATTTTGTTTTTTTCTGTCCCTTTAAAAATATAAAATTGCAGATGGACAAAGTATTAGAAACAACTGTTATTGTTAGACTCAAATGTATTCAACTCAGAACTGAATTCCTCGCAACATGTTAAAGAATGTCAATTTTCAGTGATGAGTGCCCGGTTTTTAAAAATACTTTTAAAAACAGTGACACTTTCATTGATGAAAGTTTACATTGCACCGGATTTGTAGAAATACTTACCTTTTTCTTCTCCAAAGCCGGATCGCCAATCCAAGTCTAAGTTCCTGTGTACTGATGTCAGAAATTACCGAACCCGCTTCCTCCAATCATGGCTCCCCCCCCAGAGCGTCCATCTCGTGATGCCCGGCTGTGATTGGAGGAAGACGGTTTCGTCATTGCTGGGTTTGTACAGCAGGAAGAAGAAGGTGGGGGATCGTCGATCCGGCTTTGGAGAAGAAAAAGGTAAGTATTTTTACAAATCTGGTGCAATGAAAACTTTCATCAATGAAAGTGCCCCTGTTTTTAAAAGTATTTTTAAAAACCGGGCATTCATTGCTGAAAATTGACATTCACTTTAAAAGTTTTTGTTGCTTTTCCTGTAATTTAACTCCAGGGATGACGGAGTGTATTCTTCAGACTTCAGTGATTTAATGCTGTAAAATGCTGTAAAATGCTGTAAAATGCTGCAGTGATTACTTGATAGTGCAGGAGCTCACTTTATCTGTTTTAAATAGTTTTAAAACAATTATTTAGCAAATAGATATTTTGCAATGCTGTGCTTAAAAAGGCATTAAAGGGACACTACACACTTCATGCACCTCCCTTCAATATGTGGCAGCCATATTGGAACTTAGGTTTCACTGCAAATATCTGACGGAAAGTTGCACATGTGCAAACAGGTCAGCGCTGGAATGCAGTGAAAGACAGATTTCAACATGGTGGTGCCCATGTTTAGAGGGAGGCGGAGAATACCCTTAAAGGGACATTAACACTTAATAAATTCTAGATAGAATGATGCAGTCAAAGAAAAGATTAGTCTGAGAATAACATGTAGATGTATTTTGTAAAGTTTCATTAGCTGTTTAAATATTGACAAAATAAGTTTAAAGTTTTAGTGTCTATAAAACAATGGGAGCTGCCATGTTGTAAGTTAGGTAAGTTACCTTCTCTGCTGTGGCCAATTAGGAACAGTTATAAATAGGTCATAAGAGTGTGCAGCCAATGGCTGTGTGGAATATAACAGTGTTCTGCACCGTTTCTAACAGGAACTAAAAAGCTCACAATTTCAAAATGGAATTACAGGAAAAGGTGACAAAATAAATAATGAAAGCACATTGTAGAGTTTTTTTTACATAAACGATTCATCATTTTATATTACCATCTCAAAGTGTTTAATGTCCCTTTAAAGCGATATAAAACTCACATTTTTTCTTTCATGATTCAGATAAGAGCATGTAATTTTAGGCAACATGGAGCCAGTCCATTTTTGGTTCAGCACCCTGGGTAGCACTTGCTGATTGGTGGCTAAATGTAGCCACCAATCAGCAAGCGCTACCTAGGTGCTGAACAAAAAATAGACTCGCTCCTAAGCTTACATTCCTGCTTTTACAAATAAAGATACCAATTGAATGAAGAAAAAATGATAATAGAAGTAAATAAGAATGTTGCTTAAAATTACCTGCTCTATCTGAATCATTGAATACAAAAATGGGTTTAATATCTATGCTTATAAAATGATTTAGTGTTTAATGTCCCTTTAAAGTGGAATAGTTAATTGCTGCAATTTGTCAGAAAAGGGGCTAAACAAACGGAAAAAGTACTGCTTGAGAATGGCTGTGACCAATCGACAGATGCAGTCACACAACTCCACCAATCACTGGCTAGAGCAGGACATTACTTATGTTTTTAAACCCTTCGTGGAGGTTAAACAGGTACAGTTCCATGACTGGGAGTGCATTAGTACATGTAATGCTTCCACAAAGTCCCTGCAACTGCTAATCTATGTGTACAATGTATACATAGAAAAAACAAAACATTTTATTTAAATTATCTTTAATTTAGTTTTTATTTCCTACATTTTATTTTGTACATTAGGAAGCCAGTAGTCCAGTGGGAAAGAAAGGGGCTTAGAAATACACAACAACTGTATATGTGAATTACACACCTCAATTTCCTTCAGCAAATCCTCAGTAAACAAAAGATGTTTTCCCCTGTGCAGGCCACAGCTGTTCACGAGCAAGGTGCATAAAGGAAAGTAGATTACACTAGCCTAGTTTAGTTTGTGGCCATGAGCTACTGCAATATTAGACCTTGAATGCTTTATTTAAAGAGCTCCCTTCTGACAAAGGATAGCAATGTATAATGAGCACACAAATGCATTTTCAAGAGCACATCTTAAAAGCTGTTTTTATAAAACGCCTTCTGGCTGCAATATTTGTAAGTATATTGACAGTCAGAAGGGACAGAAACACAGATGTGCTTTGTTTGGATCCTAATGGATTCTGTTCTAAAAAGCGGAAATAAACCATGAGAGCTATAAGATTTTACAGTGAATCAGTACTTCACTATATGTCCTATGGCAATTTACTTAGTTTATCTAAATAGCATTCTTAGCTTTCATTCTATTCTCATGTAACTTTGTCTATTGATATAAAAAAAGATTTATTCCATTAATGTTTGCTGTTATCTTTAAATCGATGTTGTTCCTTTTTTTTTTTTTACTTTACTTCAAATAGGGGCGGATCATATCTAATATGCCTAAAGTTAATTTCTAGGATTAATTTTGTAACAATTGCCCATTCTAATGCTGTCTATGGGAATAAAATGAACAAACAAATACATATAAGTAATTGGTTGTAAATGTCCACTTTTTTGAATTACTGCCAACCATGAATAGAAACAAATACCAATCTCACATAGTTTATTTCTCTGTTTATTTTTTTTTTTCTCTTAGTCCATGAGAAAAAGACTGACCACACAGACCAGAAATATTTATATTCTGCAGTACAGTAATCTCTTGGAACTGGATATATTTTAAAAGAATATGAAAGCTTATTGTTTTCTTTGTAAAAGCTACAAAGTTAAATGTTGAAAGACAATATGCAATGAATAAAAAAATAATAATATATATATATGTATATGTTTGCATGAAAAAGGGTCAAGTAAAAGTCTAACTTTAAAGTGAAACAGGAAGTGCCTGACTGTGTACAACTGAGTGCACATTGTCTTATAGCAACAAGTGCGGTATGTTACCCTGCCAGTAACATTCATTTAAAATGTATGTATATATATATATATATATATATATATATATATATATATATATATATATATATACATACAATACAGGTAGCCCTCAGTTTACGCTAGGGTTAGGTTCCAGAAGGAATGGTTGTAAATCTAAACCATTGTAAATTGAAACCCAGTTTACAATTTATGTCAATGGGAAGTGAGGGAGATAGGTTCCAGACCCCTCTGAAAATAAAGGTAACACCTAATACATTATTTTTAAAGCTTTGAAATGAAGACTTTAAATGCTAAACATCATTATAAACCTAATAAAATAATGACACAACACAGAATATATAATTAAACTAAGTTAAATGAACAAAAACATTTGCTAAACAGCATTATAAGTCTAATAAAATAATCACACAACACAGACTTTACTTGCATTTTTCTGCAAACAGTTCTTTCTATGCATTCCAATCTGGACTGATTTATAGACAGGAAGATCTTGTTCCTTTGAAATCTGCTTGATATCTCAGGTCTGGTTAAACTGATTAATTTCAGCTTGCTTGGCTTTGCTGCAACACAAGCGGACAGCTCCAACTACTGTCTATTTTAATAAATGCACTGCTTCTCAATGCTTTTCAATAGCAGTCACATGACTGGAAAAAAGGTTGTTATTCTGAAACGGTGTAAATTGAACCGTTGTAAAACGAGGGCCACCTGTACACACACATACAGAAGTGGCTGAAAGTACCCTTCCACTTTTTTTACGAAAACGCACATTTTCCCAACTGTGAGTTTCAGCTCTTTCTACAGATGTTCGATGCAATTCAGATCCAGACTCAAAGAAGGCCACCTCGGAACAGCTCAATATTTTCTTCACATCCTTTCTTGGGTGCTTTTTGATGTATGTCTTGGATCATTATATATAATGAAAATGATATTATCATTATCATTATACATATCTATATATATAAAATTTGAAACAGGCATGCACTCACTGGATTTGTGCAAATAAGGTGCTTTTATTGGCACATCAAAAAACAAGTAACGTTTCGGGGATCAATCACCCCATCATCAGACCACTTGGTCGGATGAAGGGGTGATTGATCCCCTAAACGTTACTTGCCTGTTTCAAATTTTATTTCTACATTCGCCTCCACCCTGGTTGATGCTGCTTGAGTGGGAGTGTGCTCTCTTTTGCAATTTATCTATCAATCTATATATATATATATATATATATATATATATATATATATATATATATATACACATTAGATAAATTCCAGAGAGGATATGCACAGTCCCACAATTATATATATAAATATATATATATAATGGTATATATCAGGGATTTGTTTTATATCAAATTAAAAGGAAACTAAATGCTCCTTACTTTTGTACAAAAGAAATGAGAATATCCACTCTCTCTAGCACTCTCTTCAAGATGCTGCAAATTACCTAAACCAACCTCTATATTAGCCTGTGATCCCTTACAGCATTGCACATACTTGTTTACAGCAAGCCCTAATTAGCTACAATTAAGTGAGATGAATATACTTTACCAACATTTCCAAGTGGTTTTTCACATCCTATATAATAAATGGCCAAGTATGTTTGTCAGATGCAGTCATGACCAGTAGAGACTGCACGTGACAAACATACCTGACCGTTTGGATCCTGACACTCAGCACTCAGCACAGAGCAAGGCTGAAGCAGAGTGTCAGGGAGCGTGGCCGATGGGAGCGTTGCGATGGGGGCGTGACCGGGCGTTGCGAGGGGCGTGGCCGGATGCGGTGAGGGGCGTGGCCGGGCAGGTGTCACCGCGATGGGGTGTGGTCGGGCGGGGTGTCGCGATGGGGGCGTTTCCAGAGAGGCAAAGGCTTTCAATGAAGACAGAGCCAGAGAGGGAGCAGGAGAGGGGGGGGAGAAGGGCCAAAGAGGGGGGGGAGAGAGCCAAAGAGAGGGGAGAGAGAGCCAAAGAGGGGGGAGAGCCAAAGAGGGGGGGGGAGAGCCAAAGGGGGGGGGGGGGGAAAGAGAGCCAAAGGGGGGGAGAGAGCGCCAAAGGGGGGGGGGAGAGAGCCAAAGGGGGGGAGAGAGCCAAAGGGGGGGAGAGAGCCAAAGGGGGGGAGATCCAAAGAGGGGGGAGAGAGAGAGCCAAAGAGGAGAGAGAGCAAAAGAGGGGAGAGAGCCAAAGAGGGGGAGAGAGAGCCAAAGGGGGGGAGAGAGAGCCAAAGAGGGAGGAGAGAGAGCCAAAGAGGGGGGAGAGAGCCAAAGAGGGGAGGGAGAGAGCCAAAGAGGGGGGAGAGAGCCAAAGAGGGGGGAGAGAGAGCAAAAGAAAGGAGGGAGAGAGCCAAAGAGGGGAGAGAGAGAGCCAAAGAGGGGGGGGAGAGCCAAAGAGGGGGGGGAGCCAAAGATGGGGGGAAACCAAAGAGGGGGGAGAGAACAAAAGAGGAGGGAGAGAACAAAAGGGGGGGGAGAGCAAAAGAAAGGAGGGAGAGAGTCAAAGAGGGGAGAGAGAGAGCAAAAGAGGGGAGAGAGAGAGAGCAAAGGAGAGGGGGAGAGAAAACAAAAGAGAAGGAGAGGGGGAGAGAAAGCAAAAGAGAGGGGGGAGAGAAAGCAAAAGAGAAGGGGGAAGAGAGAGCAAAAGAGAGGGGGGAGAGAGCAAGGGGTGGGACCGCTGTACTGCAAAAAATGGCCCGTGTACAAGGGCTTTAGTACTAGTCATTAATAAAGTGACAATTTTAAGTGCTTTTAAAACATTAATTTAGTAATAAAACATTTTGCCAATCAGGAGCTGGGTGTGAGAGAGCTGAATTTGACCTCATTAGCATGTTACTAGTTTAGTGCTATGATGCAGTATAGTTGCCAGAAGTTGAGGTTGTGGGCATTCCTGGCAGAGCAGTATTTTGTTGCTTAGACCATTGGTATACAAGGGGGCAATTTATCAACCCCTTTCGGCAGGCTTTGTCTGCCTACGACTGCAAGTTCTCACAAGAGAACCTGCACACTGAATTTTACAAGCAGCGGTCATCAGACCACTGCTTCCCTACCCTTTTGCCACCTCTTAGGTGTCGAATTTCAATCTCCATGGTCTACTCCAACCGGGGAGATTTACAGCTCCTGCCCGCGCGTAATTGGCTGTGTGCGAGCAGGGGGGCAGGAAATAGCGCTCGTGTGCAATGCTGAATTCCGCCAGAGGAATTCAGCCCGCCAGAGGCGAGCTGCAGCAGACAGGGGCGCATATGTGCCTCAACTTGATAAATCGCCACCAATATGGCATAGGGCTGCCGGGGAGGTGTTTAGTTTCATGTCTGTTTATGTGAGTTTTACTATTGTGTTAGTGCAGGAGATGTAATACCTAACAATAAATACATGTAAGGAAGTAGTTTATCATGATCACCTCCAGTGTAGTGCAATGGCTCATGACATGTGCGTGACTTAATTGATGATGGAAAGTGGTGATGTCATTTATAATGGCATCAAAGAGATTGGCCCCTATGTATCAAGCCGTCTACTTACCTGCATTCGACGGCCCCAATACGCTTGCCTAAGCTTGCCTAACATCGCCGCCGCAGATCTGAATACGTTCGCCAAAGTTATCAAAAAAGCTGTCAAGAAGCCGCGCACCAAGTACGGTGCGATGAGCAGCGGACTGTTGTTAACTAACAGTCATCGTTCTCGCTGCTCATCGGCTTCTTCACAGCTTTCTTGCTAGCCAGTAAGCACCCACACTATACTATATAGTTTTACCCCCTAATTCGCCGCTCCCGGACCCCGCCGAAACTATAATAAATATATTAACCCCTAAACCGCCGCTCCCGGATCCAGCCGCCACTATAATAAATTAATGAACCCCTAAACCGCCGCTCCCAGACCCCACTGCCCCCTACATTATACTTATTAACCCCTAATCTGCCGCCCTCTATACCGCCGCCACCTACATAAAGTTATTAACCCCTATCCTGCCGATCCCGGACCACGTCGCAAATAAATTGTTTAACCCCTAAACCGCCACACCCGGAACCCTCCGCCACCTACATTACATTTATTAACCCCTATCCTGCCCCCCTACACCACCACCACCTACAGTACATTGATTAACCCCTAATCTACCACCACTACACCGCCGCCACTATATTAAATGAATTAACCCCAAAACCTAAGTCTAACCCTAACACCCCCCTAACTTAAATATTATTTAAATTAATCTAAATAAATATTCCTATAATTAAATAAATTATTCCTATTTAAAACTAAATACTTACCTATAAAATAAACCCTAAGATAGCTACAATATAATTAATAATTACATTATAGCTATTTTAGGGTTTATTTTTATTTTACAGGCAACTTTGTATTTATTTTAACTAGGTACAATAGCTATTAAATAGATAATAACTATTTAATAGCTACCAAGTTAAAATAATTACAAAATTACCTGTAAAATAAATCCTAACCTAAGTTACAAATACACCTAACACTACACTATCAATAAATTAATTAAATAAATTAACTACAATGATCTAAAATAAAATACAATTAAATAAACTAAACTATATTACAAAAACAAACACTAAATTACAAAAAAAATATTACAAGAAGTTTAATCTAATTACACCTAATCTAAGCCCCCTAATAAAATAAAAAAGCCCCCCAAAATAATAAAATTCCCTACCCTAAACTAAATTACAAATAGCCCTGATTACTTTGCCCCAAAGTAACCATCTCTTTTACCAGCCCTTAAAAGGGCTTTTTGCGGGCATTGCCCCAAAGTAATCAGCTCTTTTACCTGTAAAAAAAATAAATATAATACCCCCCCAACATTACAACCCACCACCCACACACCCCTACTCTAAAACCCACCCGATCCCCCCTTAAAAAACCTAACACTACCCCATTGAAGATCACCCTACCTTGAGCCGTCTTCACCCAGCCGGGCCGAACTCTTCATCCGATCCGGGCACAAGTGGTCCTCCAGCCGGGCAGAAGTCTTCATCCGATCGGGGCAGGAGAGGTCCTCCATCCAGCAGAAGTCTTCATCCAAGCGGCATCTTCTATCTTCATCCTTCTGGCGATGAGCAGCTCCATCTTGAAGACCTCCGGCGCGGAGCATCCTTCCAGCACGACGGACTAACGAAGAATGACGGTTTCCTTAAAAGACGTCATCCAAGGTGGCGTCCCTCGAATTCCAATTGGCTGACAGGATTCTATCAGCCAATCGAAATTAAAGGGACAGTCTAGTATAAATTAAACTTTCATTATTCAGATAGGACTTTTAATTTTAATCAACTTTCCAATTTACTTTTATCATCAAATTTGCTTTTTTCTCTTAGTATTCTTAGTTTAAACTAAACATAGGTAGGCTCGTATGCTAATGTCTAAGCCTTTGAGGGCTGCCTCTTATCACATGCTTTTTAAATCTCTTTTCAACACAAAGAGACAGAAAGTACACGTGGGCCATATAGATAACACTGTGTTCAGGCACAGGGGGTTATTTAAGATTTAGCACAAAACAATGCTAAATTTAAGACAATAGATAATAAACAGTCACAGTCATGTGATCAGGGGGCTGGAAGAAGGTTCCTAGATACAAGGTAATCACAGAGGTAAAAAGTATATTAATATAACTGTGTTGGTTATGCAAAACTGGGGAATGGGTAATAAAGGGATTATCTATCTTTTAAAACAATAACAATTCTATGGTAAACTGTCCCTTTAAGGTAGGAAAAATCCAATTGGCTGATGTAATCAGTCAATCAGATTGAAGTTCAATCCGATTGGCTGATTGGATCAGCCAATAGAATGCAACGTCAATTCTATTGGCTGATCCAATCAGCCAATTGGATTGAAGTTCAATCCGATTGGCTGATTAAATCAGCCAATCGGATTTTTCCTACCTTAATTCCGATTCAGCCAATCGGAATTCGAGGGACGCCATCTTGGATGATGTCATTTAAAGGACCAGTCATTTGTCGGGTAGTCGTCGGCCGAGGAGGATGTTCCGCGCCGGAGGTCTTCAAGATGGAGCCGCTCATTGCCGGAAGGATGAAGATAGAAGATGCCACTTGGATGAAGACTTTTGCTGGATGGAGGACCTCTTCTGCCCCGATTGGACGAAGACTTCTGCCTGGCTGGAGGACCACTTGTGCCCGGATCGGATGAAGAGTTCGGCCCGGCTGGGTGAAGACGGCTCAAGGTAGGGTGATCTTCAATGGGGTAGTGTTAGGTTTTTTAAGGGGGGATCGGGTGGGTTTTAGAGTAGGGGTGTGTGGGTGGTGGGTTGTAATGTTGGGGGGGTATTTATTTTTTTTACAGGTAAAAGAGCTGATTACTTTGGGGCAATGCCCCGCAAAAGGCCCTTTTAAGGGCTATTTGTAATTTAGTTTAGGGTAGGGAATTTTATTATTTTGGGGGGCTTTTTTATTTTATTAGGGGGATTTAGATTAGGTGTAATTAGATTAAACTTCTTGTAATATTTTTTTATTTTTTGTAATTTAGTGTTTGTTTGTTTTTGTAATATAGTTTAGTTTATTTAATTGTATTTTATTTTAGATCATTGTAGTTAATTTATTTAATTAATTTATTGATAGTGTAGTGTTAGGTGTATTTGTAACTTAGGTTAGGATTTATTTTACAGGTAATTTTGTAATTATTTTAACTAGGTAGCTATTAAATAGTTATTAACTATTTAATAGCTATTGTACCTAGTTAAAATAAATACAAAGTTGCCTGTAAAATAAAAATAAACCCTAAAATAGCTATAATGTAATTATTAATTATATTGTAGCTATTTTAGGGTTTATTTTATAGGTAAGTACTTAGTTTTAAATAGGATTAATTTATTTAATTATAGGAATATTTATTTAGATTAATTTAAATAATATTTAAGTTAGGGGGGTGTTAGGGTTAGGGTTAGACTTAGGTTTTGGGGTTAATTCATTTAATATAGTGGCGGCGGTGTAGGGGGGTAGATTAGGGATTAATCAATGTACTGTAGGTGGCGGAGGGCTCAGGGTGCGGCGGTTTAAGGGTTGAACAATTAATTTATTTGCGGCGGGGTCCGGGATCGGCAGGATAGGGGTTAATAACTTTATGTAGGTGGCGGCGGTATAGGGGGTGGCAGATTAGGGTTTAATAGGTATAATGTAGGTGGCGGTGGGGTCCAGGAGCGGCGGTTTAGGGGTTCATATATTTATTATAGTTGCGGCGGGGTCCGGGAGCGGCAGGATAGGGGTTAATAAGTATAAAGTAGGTGGCGGCGGTGTAGGGGGGGCAGATTAGGGGTTAATAAGTATAAAGTAGGTGGTGGCGGTGTATGGGGGGCAGATTAGGATTGTTTAGACTCGGGGTACATGTTAGGGTGTTAGGTGCAGACACTTCCCATAGAAATCAATGGGATATCGGGCAGCAGCGAACATGAGCTCTGGCTGCTGTCAGACTCCCATTGATTCCTATGGAATCTGCCGCCTCCAGGGCGGCGGATTCAAAACCAGGTACGCTGGCCCGGAATAGTGGCGAGCGTACCTGCTAGTTCTTTGATAACTAGCAAAAGTAGTCAGATTGTGCCGAATTTGAGTTCGGAACATCTGTAGTGACATAAACATCGATCTGTGTCGGAACTGAATCCGGCGGATCGTATGTTACGTCACTATATTCTACTTTTGCCGGGCTGTAGGGCTTGATAACTACAGCGAATCAGCCTCGCCACAAATACGCTGCGGAATTCCAGCATATTTGCAGTTGACGGCTTGATAACTAGAGGCCATTGTATTCTGTAGTCTTAAAGGGACATTGAACACATTGAGATTACAATATAATATGTTTAGTTATGCATAGTAAAACAACTTTGCAATATATTTACATGACTTAGTTTACCCCTTTTCTTTTCTAAAAATGGTAGGTTTCTCAAATCCCACAAGAAGTACAATTACAGAACCCCTGAGTTCATTTGTATATGTCTCTAAGCAGAAGCCTTAGCAGAAGAAATAAGAAAATGTGTGAACCCTTTTAAAATAAACAATATAGTGTTCTATGACCCTTTTTTTTCTTTTTTTATGTGTATTGGACATGCAATTTACTTTTTTGCCTCTCCGTAATCTCAGAGTTAGGGAGATCATCTAACACTCCCTATGAAAAATGCATAATTTTACTAATTAAAGGTACATTAAATACCTGGTAATAAATAATGTTTAATTATATATAGTAAATATCTTTGCAATATATTTTGACTATTTATTTTGTCCCCTTTCTTGTAATTTAATTCTGAAAATTGTGGGCTTTCCAATTGCTGTTAAAAATGGAAGTGCTGATTTGAAACTTAAAGGAACATTGTAATGCAAAGTTTACATGCTCTATTTCATTGGGCTCATCAGGATAGGAAGTCTAGGTTACAACATGATGTAGCCCATTGCTTTACAGATACTAAAACTTTACACTTAGTTTTTCAACATTTAAACAACTTAAACAGTTTTTAAACTAATATCTGTATATTATTCTCAGGGTAATTTGTGCTCTGAATACATTAATCTATATATCATATATTTAGTGTTTAATGTTCTTTTAAAGGGACAGTCTACTCCAGGATTTTTATTGTTTAAAAAGACAGATAATCCCTTTATTAACCATTCTACAGTTTTGCATAATCAACACAGTTATATTAATACACTTTTTACATCTGTGATTACCTAGTTTCTAAGCTTCTGCAGACTGCCCACTTATCTCTGTTCTTTTGACAGACTTGCATTTTAGCCAATCAGTGCTGACTCTTAAATAACTCCACAGGAATGAGCAGTGTCGTCTATATGGACACACACAAACTAGCACTGTCCAAATGTCAAAAACTTTCAAAATGCAGTTCAATGTCTTAGAAATTAGCATATGAGCCTACCTAGGTTTAGCTTTCCACAAAGAATATCAAGAGAACAAAGCAAATTTGATGTTATAGGTAAATTGGAAAGTTTTTTAAAATGGCATGCCCTATTGGAATCATGAAAGTTTAATTTTGACTAGACTGTCACTGTAAGGAATGTACAAAAATATCATGAAACAAGTTCATACAAACTTACCAGCACCACAAATGCTGATTGGTTCTCTAACTCATAAAATGACTGCCTCTTAAGCAGAAGATACAGACATATGAAAATAATAAATAAACTAAATCAGATGATGCATGCATTCGGTTAGCAACTCAGCAATGTATATTGCATTCCTCAGGGTCGAGCATGTGATGTTAATTTTGATGCCAGATGGGAATTAAATACAAGCCAGTAGAGTAAGTAAACACAATACCAGAGCCAAGAAGCAAGAATCAAAAGTCTTTTCCAGATGCCAAAATAACAGTAAGGTCACTAGAATAGTAGGTTGTCGAGCAATAGTTCCCCAAACAGCAGGTGATAGTAAGACCAGTCCAGAAGATAAATTAATGAACAGTTAAGGTCACCAGTGCCTATGGTATTTCAGTCATTCGTTAGCAGATAGCTTTGGAAATATTTTGCAAGAAATGTAACTAATACATAATGGAGAATAAATTAAAAGCGAATGCTTAAACACCCTTTGTACAACAGTTTCTATCCTCCATATCAAAGAGCAGCTATGAACATGTTGTGCCAAAAAAAAAATCTGTTTAGATTGAAACTAATAAAGCAGTATCAGCTGTGTATTTCCAAATAAAGCTCACTTGCTAATAGGAAATTCCTAGCTTCTTCTACTATTCATTGGCTGATACACATTGTCATTATACTCATCTGCCAATGAGCATCAGTAGAAGGTAGCTATCAGCCAATGAACATTATGAGGAAGTACCCATCAGCCAATGAGCATTAGTAGGAAATAGCTATCAACCAATCAACATTAAAGGGACATGAAACCCAATTTGTTTTCTTTCATGATTCAGAAGGAGAATACAAATTGAAACAACTTTCAAATGTACTTCTATTAGCTTATTTTGCTTCATTCTCTTGATATCCTTTGTTGAAAAGCAAATCTAAATAGTCGCAGTAGCTGCTGATTGGTGGATGCGCATAGATATCTAGTGTGATGGTTCACCTATGTGCATTGCTATTTCTTCAACAAAGGATATCTAAAGAATGAAGCACATGTGATAATAGAAGTAAATTGAAATGTTGTTTAAAATTATATTCTCTATCTGAATCATAAAATCATTTTTGGGTTTCATATCCCTTTAATTGGAAGTAGATATTAGACAATAATCATTTGTGGGAAGTAAACAAATGATAATACTACATATTGTGCTCTGTAGAGCTTGAATACGTCTTTCTTTAGGAAATAAACAAATTATATTACTACATATTGTGCTCTGTAGAGCTTGAATACTTCTTTCTGTTGTGCCAGTGTCTAAAGGAGACCATGGCCTAGTTTTGGACATAAAAATATGAAACACAATATCTAGCGTTTATTTAGTTTTGGCTTTCAATGCGTCCAGTAAAACTAACACATAATACAGTCTTTATTAGGAACATCATTTAGGCCTACTAACACATAGATTAGACTTTTGTTGGGTTTTAAAAAACATTTTGTGTTCAATGACTGTTTAAAAGCCCTTTAAAACATGCTACTCTAGAATTCTATTTTGGCATTTTTGTTGGTGGTCCTTTTGCTAGTACATTTCTACGTGTTACATCTCCATCTCCCACACACAGTCTTTTGTTAAAGCCATAGCCGTTTCACGCATGAGGGGTATTATGAAGGAACTTGTATGAGATGTTGCTTTGTGCTCTAATAACCAGATGTAGGACTTGTCAGCAACAAATATGAACTTTCAGTAACAGACCCAAATCACTTGATATACTCGGTAATAATATAATAATGTAGCAGGATTGGAATATATTTCCTTTTGCATTTCTCAAAGGTAGATTATTCAGTGAAAAAAAAAAATCTTTCTCAAGAAGATCTGACAAGAAAAATATTAATGATCTCAAGTCTATTTCAAATTTACAATAGAATATTCCAAAAATATACAACTGTATCCCACATGTTTAGCAAGAAATAAATCAAATGCCATTTGTGGATTTGCAAATATATCATATTATAGTGTTGTGTTCTATTTACAATAGAAATTTTAAAATTTATAAAGAAAAGACCAGGTTTAAACCTTTACAAAACTAAAACAAATAATGCCCATGCCATTTTGTAAACAAAACTATTCATCCTTACATATAAATTATTTGTATAACTTTTTATTTAATATTTTCATAGCTTGACATTTAAATGGGTAGTTTAGTCAAAATTAAACTTTCATGATTCAGATAGAGCATGCAATGTTAAACAACTTTCTAATTTACTCCTATTATCCATTTTTCTTTGTTATTTTGGTATCTTTATTTGAAAAAGCTTAAGAGCCGGCCCATTTTTGGTTTTGCATCTGTGTACCGCTTGCTGATAGGCGACTATATTTAGAAAGTTCAATTTTGACTAGACTATCCCTTTAATATACTTATAAATACTTAAAGTGAATGTCAATTTAGATGAATCGGTGCCTGGTTTTTAATAATCCTATTAAAAACAAGGGCATTTTAATTAATCAAAATTTACATTTCACTCGTTTTCTTCAAATACTTACCTTTTAATCTTCCCAGCCGCTCCAGCGAATCCCCCGGCTTTCGGAAGCCTCTTTATACGTCAGAAATGACAAATCCGGCTTCCTCCAATCACGGCTCCCCCCAGGGGAATCTTGGCCTGAGGCAATGCTGTGATTGGAGGAAGCCGGATTTTAATTTTAGACCCGCAAAGAGGGCTTGCGATGGGCAGAGGAAGTGCTGCAGCGTCTGTCAGGATTAAAAGGTAAGTATTTGAAGAAAATGAGTGCAAAGTAAATTTTGATGAATTAAAGTGCCCTTGTTTTTAATAGGATTACTGATTCATCTAAATTGACATTAACTTTAAAGGTACATCAAGTTTGTATGTTGAGGCCAAAGCACTATTTTAACACATTGTGTAATATAAGTTAATTGAAAAGGGCTCTTTTATCCTCTATTCGTTAATGCCAAGGTCATTATCTTATGAAGGTAGTGATTATCCTGGAATAAAGGAAACTGTGTGCTTGCTGTAAACCAAGCTTGTATACAGAACATAAACACCATTTAGAAGTACATTCTGAGATATGCACCAGTCGGCATATAAACGTTGAACCAGTTAGAAAAAAGCCTAAAGGAGTATTTATTAATGTTATAGAAAGATATATGAAGAAAGAAAGAAAGAAAGATATATATCTTTCCAAAATGTTGAATGGATCAGGCTAAGTTTATCATTTATAGTCACTCAGTAATTATAGCTCAAACTAATTACATTTTCTTTCAGAATATGAACACTAGAAGTGACAAAACCGTTGTAAACCTATAACTGAAAGGCTCTGTTTTTCCTGCATTAGCCACTCTTTTTTACACCATAACTCATGGTAATATATAATTAATGAGTTTGACCTAGTAGCAGAGGGACCATTAACTAATTAGTGTAATATAGAGGTCATTGAGAGTAAAGAGACTAGATTAAAGAGGCTTTAGCTACTTGTTTATCAAATACAATTGTAATCTTAAATCCAGGTGTTTGTCACTGTTTATTCCTTAAAAACCCTTATAAGGAATTTCCTTATATATGGTCTCAACTAGAATGTAATTGCAATGTATCACATAGTTTATTAAAAAATAAAATTTCAGCAAAGGAAAATGTAGTGTGTTCTCTAAAGCAGTGATGTTACGTGGTTACCTAAGGTCGCATGATTTAAAGAACAAAATCAAATTTTTAGCACTAGACACAATATTTTTCTTGTTCCACAAAACAATTTGTCTCCATGGTGAGTGTGTTTTCATCACTTTTAAATGAGACCAATATAAGTATTGCAGGAAAATTAAACTGTTTTTGAACTAGAATAGCATTTTTTTCTTATGAATTTCAGTGCTTCCTTTCATTTCCCTGTCCCCAGTGTCATGTGAAAGCCATTAGCCAATCACATACTCATATATGTATAACAGCTATTAACTCTTGCACATGCTTAGGAGATGATGTGTCCGAACAGTGTGCATGGTCTAAGAGAGTGTAAACATATACACCATAGAAACATAGAAACATAGATATTGACAGCAGATAAGAGCCATAGGCCCAGCAAGTCTGCCCGATATTACCTAACAGTATAAACTTATCTAGTTCGTAGGATAGTCTTATGCTTGTCCCATGCATTTTTAAAAGTCCCCCACAGTGTTTGTCATTGCTACCTTTAGAGGAAGTTTATTCCATAAATCAATCACTCTTTCTGCAAAGAAGTGCTTTCTTAAATTACTCCTGAATCTACTACCCTTTAGCTTGAGCTCATGACCCCTTGTTCTTGAATATTCCATTTTATGTAAAATACCCACAGCCTCAGTTTTACTAAGCCCTTTAACGTACTTGAAAGTTGCTATCATATCACCTCTGTCCCTTCTCTCCTCTAAGCTATACATATTTAGTTCATTGAGCCTATCCTGGTAAGTTTTATTTTTTAGACCATGTACCATTTTGGTAGCCCTCCTTTGCACAGATTCAAGTTGGTTAATATCCTTCTGAAGATATGGCCTCCAGAACTGCACACAATACTCAAGATGAGGCCTAACTAATGATCTATAAAGTTGCATAAGAACTTTACTATTTCTGCTGCAAATACCTCTACCAATACATCCAAGCATTCTGCTAGCCTTACTCGCTGCATTACTACATTGTTTACTAAGTTTTAAATCATCTGAAATAATAATGCCCAAGTCTTGTTCCTCATCTGTAACAGTCGGTAAAGTGTCATTGAGTCTGTACTTAATTAAATTTGGCTTTTTCTTCCCTAAATGCATTATTTTACACTTTGCTGTGTTAAACTTTAGATCCCAGTCGTTTGTCCTATCCTCCAATTGCTGTATATCACTTCTCATTTTGTCTACCACCCCCCCCCCCCCCCGGAACATCCACTCTGTTAAAAAAAATTGTATCATCTGCAAACAGACATACTTTCCCCTGTAGCCCTTTGCTGATATCACAGATAAATATGTTAAACAAAACAGGCCCCAGAACTGATTCCTGAGGAACACCACTAGTACCAGCCCCCTCTGCTAAACAAACTCCATTTACTAAGAAATGGAGTTCATTCATGCAGGCTGCTCCAAAAAAAAATATTTTACAATTATTTGTTTGCAGTCAAAGGAAGCAACATCAATGTAACAACTGTGCTTCAGAATCTTCTGGAAATGGATTTTCAGTGATCAAGCAGCTGTACACAAGTCTCACATCAACATGGGCAATGCCAAGAGCCAGCTGGAGTGATGTACTGCATGCCGCCATTTGAGCAATGGAAATGTTCTCTAGAATGATGAATCACGCATCACTTTCTGGCAGCATGATGGAAGAAATACACTACCTACCGGAATGTGTAGTGTCTACTGAAAAGTTTGGGTGCGGAGGGATAATGGTCTGAGGCTGTTTTAAGGGGTTTGGCTTAGGCCCCTTAGTCCCAGTGAAGAGTCATCTTAATGCTACAGGATACAAAGACATTTTAGACAAATGGGTGCTTCCAACTTTCTGGCAACAGTGGCCTTGTGCACAAAGTGAGGTCCATAAAGACATGGTTTAATGAGTTTGGTGTAAAGAAACTTGATTGATCTGCACAGAGCCCTTCCTTACCCCACTGAACACCATTGAGATTTAATGGAATACAAATTACAAGTCAGACCTTGCAATGCAACTTCAGTGCCTAACCTCACAAATGCTCTTTTGGCTGAATGGGCACAAATTCCAACTGACACACTCCAAAATCTTGTGGAAAGCCTTACCAGAAGTGTGGCCCATGGTTTTCGAATGTGATGTCCAACAAGCTGATATAGGTGTGATGATGAGGTGTCCACCTTATTTTTGTCCATACATTTTGTGTATGTGTATGTATAAATATATATATATATATATATATATATATATATATATATATACACACACACAATCATACATATAGATATATATATATACATACACACACATATATATATATATATATTTATTTTTTGTATGCTTTGTCTGAATAATGAAAGTTTACTTTTGACTTTAATGTCCCTTTATACACATTACAATTATGTTTTCTTAAAAAACATAATTTATGCTTACCTGATAAATGTATTTCTCTTGTAGTGTATCCAGTCCACGGATCATCCATTACTTGTGGGATATTCTCCTTCCCAACAGGAAGTTGCAAGAGGATCACCCACAGCAGAGCTGCTATATAGCTCCTCCCCTCACTGCCATATCCAGTCATTCGACCGAAACAAGACGAGAAAGGAGAAACCATAGGGTGCAGTGGTGACTGTAGTTTAATTAAAATTTAGACCTGCCTTAAAAGGACAGGGCGGGCTGTGGACTGGATACACTACAAGAGAAATAAATTTATCAGGTAAGCATAAATTATGTTTTCTCTTGTTAAGTGTATCCAGTCCACGGATCATCCATTACTTGTGGGATACCAATACCAAAGCTAAAGTACACGGATGATGGGAGGGACAAGGCAGGAACTTAAACGGAAGGAACCACTGCCTGTAGAACCTTTCTCCCAAAAACAGCCTCCGAAGAAGCAAAAGTGTCAAATTTGTAAAATTTTGAAAAGGTGTGAAGCGAAGACCAAGTCGCAGCCTTGCAAATCTGTTCAACAGAGGCCTCATTTTTAAAGGCCCAGGTGGAAGCCACAGCTCTAGTAGAATGAGCTGTAATCCTTTCAGGGGGCTGCTGTCCAGCAGTCTCATAGGCTAAGCGTATTATGCTCCGAAGCCAAAAGGAGAGAGAGGTTTCCGAAGCTTTTTGACCTCTCCTCTGTCCAGAGTAAACGACAAACAGGGCAGATGTTTGATGAAAATCTTTAGTAGCCTGTAAGTAAAACTTCAAGGCACGGACTACGTCCAGATTATGCAAAAGACGTTCCTTCTTTGAAGAAGGATTTGGACACAATGATGGAACAACAATCTCTTGATTGATATTCCTGTTAGAAACCACCTTAGGTAAAAACCCAGGTTTGGTACGCAGAACTACCTTGTCTGAATGAAAAATCAGATAAGGAGAATCACAATGAAAGGCAGATAACTCAGAGACTCTTCAAGCCGAGGAAATAGCCATCAAAAACAGAACTTTCCAAGATAAAAGTTTAATATCAATGGAATGAAGGGGTTCAAACGGAACTCCCTGAAGAACTTTAAGAACCAAGTTTAAGCTCCACAGGGGAGCAACAGTTTTAAACACAGGCTTAATCCTAACCAAAGCCTGACAAAATGCCTGGATGACTGGAACTTCTGCCAGACGCTTGTGCAAAAGAATAGACAGAGCAGAGATCTGTCCTTTTAAAGAACTAGCTGATAAGCCTGTGTCCAAACCCTCTTGGAGAAAGGACAATATCCTAGGAATCCTAACCTTACTCCATGAGTAACTCTTGGATTCACACCAATAAAGATATTTACGCCATATCTTATGGTAGATTTTCCTGGTGACAGGCTTCCAAGCCTGTATTAAGGTATCAATGACTGACTCGGAGAAGCCACGCCTTGATAGAATCAAGCGTTCAATCTCCATGCAGTCAGTCTCAGAGAAAGTAGATTTGGATGATTGAAAGGACCTTGTATTAGAAGGTCCTGCCTCAGAGGCAGAGTCCATGGTGGAAGAGATGACATGTCCACTAGGTCTGCATACCAGGTCCTGCGTGGCCACGCAGGCGCTATCAGAATCACCGATGCTCTCTCCTGTTTGATTTTGGCAATCAGTCGAGGGAGCAGAGGAAACGGTGGAAACACATAGGCCAGGTTGAAGAACCAAGGAGCTGCTAGAGCATCTATCAGCGTTGCTCCCGGGTCCCTGGACCTGGATCCGTAACAAGGAAGCTTGGCGTTCTGGCGAGACGCCATGAGATCCAGTTCTGGTTTGCCCCAACAATGGACCAGTTCAGCAAACACCTCCAGATGGAGTTCCCACTCCCCCGGATGAAAAGTCTGACGACTTAGAAAATCCGCCTCCCAGTTCTCTACGCCTGGGATGTGGATCGCTGACAGGTGGCAAGAGTGAGACTCTGCCCAGCGAATTATCTTTGAGACTTCTAACATCGCTAGGGAACTCCTGGTTCCCCCTTGATGGTTGATGTAAGCCACAGTCGTGATGTTGTCCGACTGAAATCTGATGAACCTCAGTGTTGCTAACTGAGGCCAAGCTAGAAGAGCATTGAATATTGCTCTTAACTCCAGAATATTTATTGGGAGGAGTTTCTCCTCCTGAGTCCACGATCCCTGAGCCTTCAGGGAGTTCCAGACTGCGCCCCAACCTAGAAGGCTGGCATCTGTTGTTACAATCGTCCAATCTGGCCTGCGAAAGGTCATACCCTTGGACAGATGGACCCAAGAAAGCCACCAGAGAAGAGAATCTCTGGTCTCTTGATCCAGATTTAGTAGAGGGGACAAATCTGAGTAATCCCCATTCCACTGATTTAGCATGCATAATTGCAGCGGTCTGAGATGCAGGCGCGCAAATGGCACTATGTCCATTGCCGCTACCATTAAGCCGATTACTTCCATGCACTGAGCCACTGACGGGCGTGGAATGGAATGAAGGACACGGCAAGCATTTAGAAGTTTTGATAACCTGGACTCCATCAGGTAAATTTTCATCTCTACAGAATCTATAAGAGTCCCTAGGAAGGAGACTCTTGTGAGTGGTGATAGAGAACTCTTTTCCACGTTCACTTTCCACCCATGCGACCTCAGAAATGCCAAAACTATCTCTGTATGAGACTTGGCAATTTGAAAGCTTGACGCCTGTATCAGGATCTCAGGGCAGTGGCCAACCCGAAGGGAAGAGCTACAAATTGGTAATGCCTGTCTAGAAAGGCAAACCTTAGGAACCGATGATGATCTTTGTGAATCGGTATGTGAAGGTAGGCATCCTTTAAGTCCACTGTGGTCATGTACTGACCCTCTTGGATCATGGGTAGGATGGTCCGAATAGTTTCCATTTTGAATGATGGAACTCTGAGGAATTTGTTTAAGATCTTTAAATCCAAGATTGGTCTGAAGGTTCCCTCTTTCTTGGGAACCACAAACAGATTTGAATAAAATCCCTGTCCTTGTTCCATCCGCGGAACTGGATGGATCACTCTCATTACTAGGAGGTCTTGCACACAGCTTAGGAATGCCTCTTTCTTTATCTGGTTTGATGATAACCTTGAAAGATTAAATCTCCCTTGTGGAGGAGAAGCTTTGAAGTCCAGAAGATATCCCTGATATATGATCTCCAACACCCAGGGATCCTGAACATCTCTTGCCCACGCCTGGGCGAAGAGAGAAAGTCTGCCCCCCACTAGATCCGTTTCCGGATAGGGGGCCGTTCCTTCATGCTGTCTTGGGGGCAGCAGCAGGCTTCCTGGCCTGCTTGCCCTTGTTCCAGGACTGGTTAGGTTTCCAGGCCTATCTGGAATGATCAACAGTTCCCTCTTGTTTTGAAGTGGAGGAAGTTGATGCTGCTCCTGCCTTGAAATTTCGAAAGGCACGAAAATTAGACTGTTTGGCCTTTGATTTGGCCCTGTCCTGAGGAAGGGTATGACCCTTGCCTCCAGTAATGTCAGCAATAATGTCCTTCAAGCCAGGCCCGAATAAGGACTGCCCCTTGAAAGGAATGTTGAGTAATTTAGACTTTGAAGTCACGTCAGCTGACCAGGATTTAAGCCATAGCGCCCTACGCGCCTGGATGGCGAATCCGGAATTCTTAGCCGTTAGTTTAGTCAAATGAACAATGGCATCAGAAACAAATGAGTTAGCTAGCTTAAGCATTCTAAGCTTGTCAATAATTTCATTCAATGGAGCTGTCTGGATGGCCTCTTCCAGGGCCTCAAACCAGAATGCCGCCGCAGCAGTGACAGGCGCAATGCATGCAAGGGGCTGTAAAATAAAACCTTGTTGAATAAACATTTTCTTAAGGTAACCCTCCAATTTTTTATCCATTGGATCTGAAAAAGCACAACTGTCCTCAACCGGATAGTGGTACGCTTTGCTAAAGTAGAAACTGCTCCCTCCACCTTAGGGACCGTCTGCCATAAGTCCCGTGTAGTGGCGTCTATTGGAAACATTTTTCTAAATATAGGAGGTGGGGAAAAGGGCACACCGTGTCTATCCCACTCCTTGCTAATAATTTCTGTAAGCCTTTTAGGTATAGGAAAAACGTCAGTACACACCGGCACCGCATAGTATCTATCCAGCCTACACAATTTCTCTGGAATTGCAACTGTCATTCAGAGCAGCTAATACCTCCCCAAGCAATACACGGAGGTTCTCAAGCTTAAATTTAAAATTAGAAATCTCTGAATCAGGTTTCCCCGAGTCAGAAATGTCACCCACAGACTGAAGCTCTCCGTCCTCATGTTCTGCATACTGTGACGCAGTATCAGACATGGCTCTAACAGCATTTGCGCGCTCTGTATCTCTCCTAACCCCAGAGCTATCGCGCTTGCCTCTTAATTCAGGCAATCTAGATAATACCTCTGACAGGGTATTATTCATGATTGCAGCCATGTCCTGCAAGGTAATCGCTATGGGCGTCCCTGATGTAATTGGCGCCATATTAGCGTGCGTCCCCTGAGCGGGAGGTGAAGGGTCTGACACGTGGGGAGAGTTAGTCGGCATAACTTCCCCCTCGACACAACCCTCTGGTGATAATTCTTTTATAGATAAAAAACTGATCTTTACTGTTTAAGGTAAAATCAATACATTTAGTACACATTCTCCTATGGGGCTCCACCATGGCTTTCAAACATAATGAACAAGTAGGTTCCTCTGTGTCAGACATGTTTAAACAGACTAGCAATGAGACTAGCAAGCTTGGAAAACACTTTAAAACAAGTTTACAAGCAATATAAAAAACGTTACTGCGCCTTTAAGAAACACAAATTTTCACAAATTTTGAAATAACAGTGAAAAAATGCAGTTACACTAACGAAATTTTTACAGTGTATGTAATAAGTTAGCAGAGCATTGCACCCACTTGCAAATGGATGATTAACCCCTTAATACCAAAAACGGAATAACAAATGACAAAAACGTTTTTTAAACAGTCACAACTGCCACAGCTCTACTGTGGCTTTTTACCTCCCTCAAAAACGACTTTTGAAGCCTTTTGAGCACTTCAGAGAAGTCCTGGATCATGCAGGAAGAAGCTGGATGTCTGTGTCTGTAATTTTTGCTGTGCAAAAAAAACGCCAAAATAGGCCCCTCCCACTCATATTACAACAGTGGGAAGCCTCAGGGAACTGTTTCTAGGCAAAATTCAAGCCAGCCATGTGGAAAAAACTAGGCCCCAATAAGTTTTATCACCAAACATATGTAAAAAACGATTAAACATGCTAGCAAACGTTTTAAAATACACTTTTATAAGAGTATGTATTTCTATTAATAAGCCTGATACCAGTCGCTATCACTGCATTTAAGGCTTTACTTACATTACTTCGGTATCAGCAGCATTTTCTAGCAAATTCCATCCCTAGAAAAATATTTTAACTGCACATATCTTATTACAGGAAAACCTGCACGCTATTCCCCCTCTGAAGTTACCTCACTCCTCAGAATATGTGAGAACAGCAAAGGATCTTAGTTACTTCTGCTAAGTTCATAGAAAACGCAGGCAGATTCTTCTTCTAAATACTGCCTGAGATAAACAGTACACTCCGGTACCATTTAAAAATAACAAACTTTTGATTGAAGAAATAAACTAAGTATAAAACACCACAGTCCTCTTACGACCTCCATCTTAGTTGAGAGTTGCAAGAGAATGACTGGATATGGCAGTGAGGGGAGGAGCTATATAGCAGCTCTGCTGTGGGTGATCCTCTTGCAACTTCCTGTTGGGAAGGAGAATATCCCACAAGTAATGGATGATCCGTGGACTGGATACACTTAACAAGAGAAATAAATTCTTATAGAAATATTTGTCAACAACTAATGCGCAAGAATTAATTGTTAATTGGCAGCAAAAAGATATCTCCCGCTGCTGTGTTGGTGGACCAGTACACAGCTGCAAAACTATGAAAACAAATATGCTCAATCCAAATATTAAAAGGGACATGAATCTCAAAATATTTCTTTCACGATTCAGAAAGAATATACAATTTTAAACAGCTTTTATCTAAAATGCCTAGTTCTTTTGGTATCCTTTGTTGAAAATCATACCTAGGTAGACTCAGAAGCTGGGAGCTAGCTGCTAATTGGTGGCTGCACATATATATCTCTTGTCACTGACTTACCAATGTGTTCAGCTAGCTCTCAGTAGTGCACTGCAGCTCCTTCAATAAAGGATACCAAGTAAATGAAGCAAAATTAATAATAGAAGTAAATTGGGTTTTATGTTCCTTTAACTAAAGGATTTGCTCAATTTGAACCTAGTTTTACTTAATATACTAGTATCACTATCAACTAGTCCTAATTGGCCACAATCCAGTGAGATAAGACAAGATAAGCAGTTGGTTTGGGGACGTTGCAGCATTTAATAAGAGAATTGGACTTCTCTCTACGATAGAATTTTTTTCAGTACTTCCGCGCATCTAAAAGTATTTTTTTTTAATTACACACATCCAGGATTTGCGTCCTCTTGCACATCCTACGGACACTATTGAATTCAAGTTATATTATTACTTTTTAATGTTTGCCTTTAGGAAGTAACTAACCATATTATTCAGGTGTCTTGATTTATGCCACAGAAGCTAATTGTGTTTATTTTAACCACATTTCACTCATGAAATTATTGTATTTAGGAATCAATTATTTATTTTGGTCACAATGTTTCTAACACAACTGCAGTAACTAAACATAGCTAAACATTCAGCATAATTATTTATCATCTAGCTTTGTTTTCAAAATACTTTCAACTTTCTTTAAAGGGACAGAGTACTGTAAAAAATGTTTTCCCCTTATTGGGTTTCCAATTATATGTTATTCCAGCGGCAACAGTATAACATATATGGCAAATTAATTCTCATGGTTTATTTTTGTATATTAAATAGCTGGTGGTGGTCTTTGACACCACAACCCACTAAAATAGGCTGAGATCACAGGGAAATCAGATATCCTTATTTTATTAAATTCTTTACACACATGCTTCCTTATTCTGTCTGTATACCAAGGCCAATACTTAGGGCCTTATATTTAAAACCTTGCTGGCATAGAGAGAAATCACACAAAATCTTTGGGATATTTTTTAGACATTGTATTGTAATGTAGGAGTCTCTGTTTCACATAAAGAACACTACATAGTAACATAAACATTTCTCAAGATAAAATTTGTTTCTAAAAATTTTTAAGGGCCTCGCTATTCCGACAAGACTTCTTTAAATATCTCGCCTGAGCGTCAAGGTTTTGAATATCAGGCACTTAGAGAGAACAATTAAAAATAAACATTTTATTAACTATCTTTCCTACCTCTCTCTCTAGGAGTGCATGATTCAGATAGAGCATGTTATTTTAAGACACTTTTAATTTAATTGCTATTTTCAAAAGTGCTTTGTTCTCTTGGTATCCCTTGTTGAAAAAGAATATGCACATATCCTACACAAGTAGAAGCTAGCTGCTGATTGTCTTTTGTGATGAGCTTACTAGATTTGTTCATCTAGCTGCTAGCAGTGCAATGCGGTTCCTTCAGCAAAGAGGAGACAACATGAGAATGAAGCAAATTTTATGATAGAAGTAAATATGAAAGTTGTTTAAAATCTTATGTTCTATCCAAATCATGAAAGAAAATGTTGGGGTTTCTGTCACTTTAAAGAGGAGAAAATGTTACAGTACGCTGTCCCTTTAACTCCTTTATGTGATCTGAAGAGCTTGCATTTCCTCTTTTCAATGTTCCGATGCAGATACATCAATCTTTTCATAAATTCCTCATGACACTGTTACCTTTTCAAATCCATCTCACGTTTCAAATCACTGCACACCGATGCAAAGCCACAATTGCTCTTTTCTTTGTACATATTAGAAGGCAGAGACTGAACCCATACAGTAATTTTCTGGTATTTTTTAATATCACATATTATAAAAAGAAATGCACTGTGATCAGCGAAGCTTGTCATGATCTTTCCAAGGGGAATCTCTACCAAGATAATAGAAGCTGTAACGTCAGGGAAGCTGTTGCTTTTGATGTAACAGGAATAATATGAATTGCTTAACCCCCCAAGTCATTAAGGTTATGTGTACAATGTAAGCAATGATAATGATCACTCCGTTCCTGAAGCTACTGACATCAGAGAACACAGCATACTACAAGATAATACATGATATTGTCTACTTTCCATTTCTAAAGATGTGTTGATAATGTCGCATACACAGTAACAATCTGAGGGCAGTGAGATGCCATGTTGCTCTGCAATCCCGATCAAGGGCGCGATCACATATACGGAGCAGGTTTCGGCGCAAGCGTGGGAACCTGCGCCGCCCGTAATTTCACCTCGCACATTGGGGTATTACATATACTGTGCCGTTAGATGCTTATCTGGCGTAAGTAGGACAAACTGGCGATCTTCCGAAATGTGCGCAAATACACATTTTAGTCGTCGCAAGTAACTTACGCTAGTATTTTATCCACGGAAAGTGTCAATAAAGAGTAGTTTTATGCAAATTAGGCTAACACTCGTAAAAATGAACGTGATTTCATATAAAAATGCGACACGTAATTATGCTATTCAAAATTCATATATAAACCCATATATAAAGAGATGAAGGTAATACAATTATGATTTCCCATTGTGCTCTCCTCCAAGTATTGTTGATTGTTTTAAGAACAAATATAAAGTAAATAAGCAAGTATATGTCCACAATGTGATAAAGTACCTACAAGCTCAATCCATTATGTTGTGGCTTCAAATTATTTCAAATACACAAATAAACCTTAAAAAACCAATATCATAGTATACTGTCCCTTTAACCTTGAGATGCTGCTTAAATGTATGTGTTTGTTAAGGCTTCCAGGGAGTTACGTTGTTTTTTTAGTCACTGCAAGGGTTGCTGCGCCTGCAGGCGCAGCAACCCTTGCAGTGACTAAAAAAACAACGTAACTCCCTGGAGATGAGAATGGAGTAGATTTGCTGAATTCTGGCGAGATGAGAATGGAGTAGATTTGCTGAATTCTGCGTGCGTAAGTCCTTAAGCTGTATATTGGATACCAAATTGCACGTCTGTTCTATGTTAGTCTATGGGTAAAAAAAATACGTCCGAAGGGTGAAATATACGTGCGTAACATGTATGCTACGCCGTATATGTAATACCAAAATCGCATAAAATCTGGCATCGCCGGCTTTTGCGGGCGACGCTGCATATGTGATCGAGCCCCAAGTGTTTCTCATAAAATAATATGTTGTGACATATATGATAATATTAAGATCAAATCAAAAGGTTTCATAGAGGAAATGCATCTCACTGCCTTTTGTCTACAGTGTTGGACCTTTATAAAGTTTTTGTTTTTTTCCCCCCTGATAGTAAACAAAACATATTGAGGTAGATTACAAGAGCTAATTTAATGTGCAGCCGTAAAGGGGCAAATTTGTCTAAGGGATTAAAGTTAGGGGACTGTGTTTATACTGTAAATATATACATATATATTCATACACATATATATTTTAAATGTTCTGCCCAAATCTGCGCAACGTACCCCCTGCGCTGCGCTCGGTTTTCTGCCGTGTCTCATGGCATGAGAACGAGGCTCCCATTGGAGCCTGTGGAAGAGCCCTCTCATCGGGTAGCACGCGTATAAAAAGTTGAAAGTAAAAAGTTTACTAACTAGTGAAACCTGATGCATATTAACCAAAGGACTCTGAATATCGCAACCACATTTAATGGAGAGAGTAGACGAAAAAACCTAAAACGTATTGCTTTCACATTCCAGTGTTCTTCACATACAGGAAAATTTTATTTTTATTCTAAATATATATATTAATATATATATATATATATATATATATATATATATATATATATATATATATATATATCTGTATATACCTATACCTATATATCTATTCCTATAGATATATAGGTAAAGATATCTATTTTACATTAACATTGTAAAATATATATATATATATATATGTTACAGGTAATGTCCGAAATCCGGGTAATCCTAGGATTACCCAGGTAAAGCTGACATTACCCAAGCGGCTCTGGGTAAAGCCAGAAGTAATTTAATTTCCCTATCTACACTATTTTTTTTGCCTTTGTCCAGGGAGTTGAAGAAAGGTGCCTCGGCGATCCTCTGGCATCTACCCCAAGTGAACCTTGGGGAATGGGTTTTGCCCCCTTAAGAACCCCCCAGATGGAGGCAAAAAAGATAGCTAAAATGTTTGAATTACAGTGCATCGTGTATATTTTTGATGCAGTGACTCAATCTATTTTGAGAAGATTTATCAAGTTACATCGGGCTTTACCTACAGTCGCTTGGGTAATGTCAGGATTACCCAATTTCGGACTTTACCCGCAACATAAATATATATATATTTAATAATAATAATTAAAAAAAATTCTATGTGAAAAACATAAGAATGTAAAATATGCATAAAGTAATTCAGGTTTCACACTTTAGGTATAATCTGTTGTCGGGTTAGCGCACATGAAAAATTAGAAAAGCATGTTTTTTTTAATATAAAATATTTAAAAATATTAATTAAAAAATAATATAGATACTGTAAAAAAATTCTAAATAATCCATAGAATATATATATACAGTATCTCACAAAAGTGAGTACACCCCTCACATTTTTGTAAATATTTTATTATATCTTTTCATGTGACAACACTGAAGAAATTACATTTTGCTAGAATGTAAAGTAGTGAGTGTACAGCCTGTATAACAGTGTAAATTTGCTGTCCCCTCAAAATAACTCAACACACAAGTCATTAATGTCTAAACCGTTGGCAACAAAAGTGGTTACACCCCTAAGTGGAAATGTCCAAATTGGGCCCAAAGTGTCAATATTTTGTGTGGCCACCATTATTTTCCAGCACTGCCTTCTCGGGCATGGAGTTCACCAGAGCTTCACAGATTGCCATTGGAGTCCTTTTCCACTCCTCCATGACGACATCACAGAGCTGGTGGATGTTAGAGACCTTGCGCTTTGAGGATGCCCCACAGATGATCAATAGGGTTTAAGTCTGGAGACATGCTTGGCCAGTCCATCACCTTTACCCTCAGCTACTTTAGCAAGGCAGTGCTTGTCTTGGAGGTGTTTTTGGGGTCATTATCATGTTGGAATACTGCCCTGCAGCCAGGGTCGGCTCCAGATGGAATGAAATGGGGGGGCATTTTTTTTTCACGAGGGGGCACGCATTTACAAAGCATGTATGAGAGTCGAAATAAGAGCAGACCTACATATTCTGCAGGAAAGTGTAGCTTCTGGCTGGCTTATCCCCCACTATTAACATTTGGAGAATATGTGCTAAATCACTAAGTAAAAGAATGAAGTCTAAATCCTATGCAGTGCACTAAAACAGAGCCATTAAACTTGAGACCCTCAGTGCAATAGCTCCTTAAAAACAATTCACCCCTTAATCACCATGATCCAAAACCCTTAAACTCATTCTCAAATCTCAATCATGTCCCCTAAACAGCCATGCATCCCAAACCCCCCAATGCAATTAACCCCTTTGTTTGCAATAGCAATGAGAATACTAGGTTTTCAGTTACTGGTAATATTGTAGATTAGATTTAGCTATACCTGTTTCGCAATAACTGAAAATCATAATGAATATCAGGCTACTTAATACAACCTATGTACTGTGAACCTATAAGAATATGATTGTATCTTATAAATATAAGTCTATAAATGGCTACTTGCTTCTATCGACGCCTCAAAAGTGCACTGTGATCTTAGACCGGGCCTAATATCACAGTGCACTTTTGAGGCATCGATAGAAGCTGGTAGCCATTTAAAGACATATTTATATGATACAATCATATTCTTATCATGGTCTATTGTTTAAGAAAAGGAGTAACTCACAATAGTTAGGTAAAATAGGGTTAAAGACAACTCCCAAAAGTCTCTAATTAACTTTCATTTCTAAATAAGAGGTTAAGACACGGATCTCCTTGCAGATGCGTGATGCGACCTCACAGTTCGGTATCTAACTCCTCCCCCAGCATGCAGCATTACATAACAATTCATTATTTTATTTATTATTTTTAAAGCATAAGATTATATCAATATTTTATGAGGGGGCACAGCATTCCATTTGGGTGGGCATTGCCCCCCAATGCCCCCCCTTGGAGCCAACCCTGCCTGCGGCCCAGTCTCCAAAGGGAGGGGATCAGTATGTCACAGTTCATGTTGGCATATGCAGGCCCAGACAATGACACTCCCACCACCATGCTTGACTGTAGGCAAGACACACTTGTCTTTGTACTGCTCACCTGGTTGCCGCCACACACACTTGACACCATCTGAACCAAATAAGTTTATCTTGGTCTTATGTGACCACAGGACACGGTTCCAGTAATCCATGTCCTTAGTCTGCTTGTCTTCAGCAAACTGTTTGCGGGCTTTCTTGTGCATCATCTTTAGAAGAGGCTTCCATCTGGGACGACAGCCATGTAGACCAATTTGATGCAGTCTGCGGCAAATGGTCTGAGCACTGACAGGCTGACCCCCCACCCCTTCAACCTCTGCAGCAATGCTGGCAGCACTCATACGTCTATTTCCGAAAGACAACCTCTGGATATGACACTGAGCATGTGCACTCAACATGACCATGGCGAGGCCTGTTCTGAGTGGAACCTGTCCTGTGAAATCGCTGTATGGTTTTGCTCACAGTGCTGCAGCTCAGTTTAAGGGTGTTGGCAAACTTCTTATAGCCTAGTCCATCTTTATGTAGAGCAAAAATTCTTTTTTTCAGATCCTCAGAGAGTTCTTTGCCATGAGGTGCCAAGTTGAACTTCCAATGACCAGTATGAGAGAGTAGGAGAGCGATAACACCAAATTTAACACACCTGCTACCCATTCAAACCTGAGACCTTGTAACACTAACAAGTCACATGATACAGGGGAGGGAAAATGGCTAATTGGGCCCAATTTGGACATTTCCACTTAGGGGTGTACTCACTTTTGTTGCCAAGGTTTTAGACATTAATGGCTGTGTATTGAGTTATTTTGAGGGGACAGCAAATTTACACTGTTATACAGGCTGTACACTCACTATTTTACATTGTAGCAAAGTGTCATTTCTTCAGTGTTATCACATGAAAAGATATAATAAAATATTTACAAAAATGTGAGGGGTGTACTCACTTTTGTGAGATACTGTATATATATATATACAAGATTATATAAGATGACTAATTATTCATGTGCGCTAACCTGACACTGCATTAGATCTAAAGTGCAAAACCTGAAGCACATTATGCATTTTTTATATTCCTATGTTCTTCACATAAAATTGTTTTTAATTTTATATTTATAATATTATTTCTATATATATCTGATAATGTTAATGTAAAATAGATATCTATACCTATATACTGTAGCTATAGGAATAGATATATAGTTATATAGAGAAATATGTACAATAAAAATAACATTGTCCTGTATTTGAAGAACATTCGAATGTGAAATATTTACAGTAAATATACAGTAAAACACATAAATACATATGTACACACATATATACATAAGCATACATACACATATTTAGACATGTACATGTATGTATATATACAATACAGACCTTCGCAGTCAAACACCTTGTCATATACCTTTGAGCCCTTATATCTTTTTTTTTTTTTTAAATATTTGCATGACTAATTTTTATCAGATAGTGTAACTGTAATTTTCAATGTATTTATATTGTGTTAAGTGCAACTTTATTTTAACACACTACCCTTTACCCAATGAGCGTAAAATGTGATTATGCTCTCACAATCGTGTTTACTTTCAACTTGTAATACGAGCGCTATTTCCATTGTACGCAAAAACACGATCACAGCGCACCCCTTGTAATCTAGCACATAGTTATATGCATGCAAAAGTGCAAAAATAAAATATTCTCATGCACTAGGGCATTTCCTTCTTGCACTTTTATTGCCCATTAATAACAATTGAAACCTGATTACAGATAAAAGCTATCACAGTAGCCCTCAGTTAAAGGGACAGTTTACTCAAAAATTTTCTCCCCTTTAATTTGTTCCCAATGATCCACTTTACCTGCTGGAGTGTATTAAATTGTTTACAAGTAGCTCCTTTACCCTTATATTGGCATTTGAAATTGTTAATTTAGCATGTGGTATCCCCACCTATTCTGAAAGTTTGTGGCCGCGCGTACCAGCTATAGATAAGATTTGTAAACACAGCCAGCAGAAGAAATTACACTTCCAGTGTGATAAAGCAGAGATAAGGTAATAAAATGTTGATTTTCCATTGTTCTCTCAAAGTATTGGTGATTGTTTTAAGGACAGATATAAGATAAAGAAGCAGGTATGTGTGCACAATGTGATACAGTAATGAGATCTGATTATACCTACAAGCTCAACCTATTTTATTAGGCTGTGGCTTCAAAACACAAAATCAGAGCTTTAATATACAGAAATAAACCTTAAAAAGCTATTTTTCATACATTTTTTACACTGCAGTTGGTAAAAAAAGCAATTGTAAACACATTAAGGGAAAAACTATTTTACAGTATACTGTCCCTTTAACACTAGGGTTCTCTTCCTGAAGGAATAGTTGTTATATAATGGGAAGTAACTGAGTTTGGTTCAAAGCCCCTCTCAAAATTGACATTGGTAATGTAATATTATATTATATAATATTATAACTTAAATGAATGTAAACTTTTACGAATGAGTGCACGGTTTTTAAAATAATATTAAAAACAGGGGCACTTTCATTCATGAAATTTTACATTTCAGCGGTTTTGTTAAAATACTTACCTTTTCTTCTTGCAAGTCGGAGCAGCAATTCCCCCGCCCACAGGTCGTCTCTTCTTACGTAAGCAATGACGAATCTGGCTTCCTGATTGCTGATTGGTGGATAAATTCACCCACCAATAAACAAGTGCTGTCCCGTGTGTCCTGAACCAAAAATTGTCTGGCTCCTTAGCTTAGATGCTTTCTTTTTCAAATAAAGAGAACGAAGAACAAGTGATAATAGGAGTAAATTAGAAAGTTGCTTAAAATTGCATGCTCTATCTGAAAGAAAAAAATTGGGTTCAGTGTCCCTTTAATAAGCCTGTGGAACAACTTCCTTAACAGTGATCACTTTGAACAGGCGCTATTGTGAAATGGCGCAAATTGAACCAGTGTAAAATGAGGGCTACCTGTATATGGTTTAGTCAAATGTAAAACATATAATATTCAATACAATACATGCAGCAAGCTGATACTTGCCAATTAGTCTGCACGTCAAATACAAACTCAGGCATTCAACTGCCGTCATGTATATATTATATATATTAATATTCAATTCCAAAAGCATAAATATAATTTTAAAGCTAAACAATAATTTTAAAATGCTGGGAAAGTAACATTTGTGATATGCACAAAAATGGAGCGTAAACACATAAATAAAAATAGTGTTTTCAGTTTAAATCATTATGTATAAGTCTTATTTTTGCTTTGTTTTTTTAAATGGAGAGCAAAGTCCAACCTGGCTAGGTTTCTGAGTTTGGTAGAGAGACTGCCAAAGAAAGTACATCTGTGTTCAAGGCAAGTGAATTTTTAAAAAGAAATCCTTATTCTCATAAGCTTTCAATAAGAATCACAGAAGAAGAATATGCACCAGGGTAAGCTCCCATGAAATAGACTTCTGGCTCTGTTACAGCAAGGAGAGAAAAAAAAAGGTTGAATTGAATGGGTCTGGTCTCTGATGGTTGTACAATGAAATCAACATCCTGCTTTCTGGAGAGATAATTATTAGGTGAAGATGTAATAGACAGTCAATCATCTTTTAAAACTTGGATTTGTGTCACAATTCAATTGTAGATGTTTAAAGGACCATTATTTATCAACAATGCCAAACTACACGCAAAAGTTATTTTAATAGTAGAAAAGAAAAAAAATGTATGAGATACTAGAATTTAAATGAGACAGCACAATAATAATCACCATGATTTTAACAAAAGACAAAAGTAATTAATAATTGTCACGCATGCAGACAGCAATATTAGACAACTTAGCGGTACGGAATGCGTAAAGGCTGTTTTAGCTACATACCTAGATCATATTGTCATTTTAAAATTTCTGTTGTCTGATTTGAGGGAAGAGAAATGTGGCAACACCTTTTAGCAGTCTAACATAATTCACAATGAGTTTATTGACTTTGCATATCACCAACTTAAATGCATTTGCTTTTCCTAAAACTAAAGAGTTTGCACAAAGTTGTTTAAATACTGTGGGTCCAATTTATTAATGCATCGACCTTTTCACTTCTCTATTAGTAAATCCATCCACTTTGACTCACTAGATGCGGAAGTTGAACCGGCAACCATATTTATTAAAAAAAAAATGGAACCAGATAACGTCATATTTAACGTGAAGATTAGCAAACGAATGATAACTTGGGCGTGTGAATATTTTAATTTAACCCCTTTGTGGCAGAATAAGTAGTGTTCCCATCAAAACAGTATTAGTAAAAATGAAATAATGCGATAGTCGATGCAATCGTGTGATTTCAAGGCAGGGATTGGATCATAGGGTACTGCCTAAGCTGCTAGGTATGCCCCCCCCGGATGAGAAGGGTATGTAAATGATCACACAATGCTCAAGGTATCATTAACAACACATCCGCGGAAAATTTAACGCATATAAAGTGATATAAAGTTGTACGGAAATTTTATTGATTCAATTGTTAGTAGCGGCTAAATTGTCACGGTAGTTTCTGGAAGTGATGTAACCCAGTTTGGGAAAACAAAATCTGGAACAAACATCCAATTTTTACACGACCAAAACAACATGATTATTGAAAACTATGACCTTCTGTTTGGTTGCAAAGCTAAGAAGACATCGAAGACGTGTAAAATTTAATTTGTGAAAATTCCAGTCAAGGTGAGCAGTCAGAGAAGATGTTGAACATTGTAAAAAACATTTCAGTGATATTAAGTGCATCACCAAGGCCAAGATAGCTCAAGAGAAGAAATCTGTTACTGTTGAAGGCTCAGCTTATGTTGCAGATTATGAACAAAAAATGCTCCAACGTCTTGGTAACAAGGTCATTGAGTGAATTTTCTGTAAAATCTTTACTGCTGAAATATATATGAATCATGGCATGTGTAATGCTGGTAACTTAAAGGGACACTGAACCCAATTTTTCTTCTTTTGTGATTCAGATAGAGCATGCAATTTTAAGCAACTTTCTAATTGACTCCTATTATGAAATTGTCTTCATTCTCTTGGTATCTTTATTTGAAATGCAAGAATGTAAGTTTATATGCCGGCCCATTTTTGATGAACAAACTGGGTTGTTCTTGCTGATTGGTGGATAAATTCTCCCACCAATAAACAAGTGCTTTCCATGGTTCTGAACCAAAAAATAGCTTAAATGCCTTCTTTTTCAAATAAAGAAAGCAAGAGAAAATTGATAATGGGTGTAAATTAGAAAGTTGCTTAAAATTGCATGCTCTATCTGAATCACGAAAGAAAACATTTGGGTTCAGTGTCCCTTTAATATGTCTCAGATTATCCGGACTGAATCTCAACTGCAGACTTTTCTTAGTTTATATAGTGGAAATATTCAGTGATACAAAGTTCAGATGATATTATAGCAACAAATTAATCCAATGTAATTTATGTATAAAGATCCATAACCGAGGAAAGAGAGTTACCTTTGAGATGACTGAAAACGGAGTTCTGTCACTGCTGGTTTTATGCCCAGTGGGCGTGACTTAAACCCGTGAAACCACTTGCAATTTTAAGTCTGCAAACCGAAACAAGTATAAGGTTTGTTCAATACCCAAAAGGTTGCTGTTAACTAGTTTGCGGTGCAAGAGACGCTGTGGGTAAGTCTAGTCTCTGAAAAAAGCTATGACATCAGATGAGTGGGTGTTCCGGAAAGTTCGTTTTTCAATATTACGGTATTACCGCAATATGTAAGTAACTATATCTAGTATCAGATTATGTTTATAAGGTGTTGACTTTTCCACTTAAGGGGGTTGTAAATCCAAGATAAACAAGTAGTTGCGCTGCGAGTATGTAAAAGGCAGCGTATCCAATACGAACTGAAAGAGCTTAAAAAAAAAACCAAGTGGATATCCTCAAGGAGAAAACTGGCAGTTTCCCAAAAACAAAATAATGTTGTAGATCCACAAGGAGTTGTTTTAGGAGGAATATATATTGTAATCCAAACGAACGGTATTAGAGATAAACTCTCTTTAGAGCAAAGTAAACTAGGAGAGCGACTCACAAGGTTTGTCAGCCTACACACACAAATTACTGAGCACCTGTGGGAAGGTGTGTCAGACTTTTATTGTGAAAGAAACTAAAAAGAGGTCAGTTTGCAATGAAATAGAATTAAAGGAACAGTACATGATTTGTACATGACAGCATGACCCAGGAAAGTTAGAACACACACAACATTCAGTGAGTGGTAGCGTTTTCTATTCCGATATATTTCCTCCATTTTACAATCTTTCTGAACAGCTATATAAGAGCAATCAATTGCACCAAGCACATTGGGCACACAGGCAATTCTATAGAAATTTGATTTGACAGGATGTCATTCCTCCTGTGTACTTGGCAAATATACATAGCATGGTAAGATTTCAAAAAGTGTCTTTAACACTATCTTCAGATTATGGGAGAATGTTGATAGGCTTATTACAATAACCATACAAAAAAAAAACAATGGGTATAGCAGCGCTAATATTATTACACATGTAAACCATACTGATATCAGGGTTTCACTTTGGTCGATCAGTCCGATTCCAAAGAATCCCTTATTCAATCTGATCTCCTTCCCAGGGATTGCTGCTGTCCTCACTCTTGTGGGTTTCTTCTCCACAGGAAAGTTAAAAAATCTGACAAAGTGAAAAACATGAGACAGCGCAAACCCTGATTCAAGGTTGTAAAGTCGGCGTTCGCGATCTCTGCAAAACTCCAGTCCTCGACTAACATCTGTCCCAGCAACCAACTACGGGGCATGTAGTGGACAAAAAGCTCAACGCTTTTTGCGTTTGTCCACTACATGCCCCTGTAGTTGGTTGCCTCTAGCTCACATCTTGGCAGAAAGACTCTGGGCACCTGACATTGTCTTCTTATTGGAATTGCTTCATTTTCTACATGTAGCCTACTTCTATTATGAAGAACACGAAAAATGGACATATGTAGCAGGCTCTCCATATTTCTAAGATCCACAAACAGCAACGCACACTGTTCTGTTTGCGCCTTTTATGCTGTTCGTGATTTGTCTCCAACATCTATTAATACGCCACCTAAATGCTGGCAGAAATTAAATGTGTAAGTTGATGCAAATATAGTCGTGAAGAATTGATTAATTCATTAATAACTTGGGAAAAATGGCATGATAAATGACAGACAATAGTAAATCCCCACAAGAATTACCTGTGAATGATTTGACATGAATGGTGATTGAAAGTATGTTCGCTAGTGCAAACAATCCATTCATTTTAATAGTGTTGGTACGTTGATAATTTCTTTAATCAGACTTTGACACAAAAATATATGTGGATCACAAGATAACGCCTTGATAAATGAGGCACTATCTAATTTTTTTGTTGGTAGGTTGTATACAAAAATAATTTCTTTAGACTTGAATAGAAAAACGGATCTGAAGTTTTTAAGAAAATGCCTTTTTTGTTATTTAGCATATTCAAAATTTTGAAAGCTCAGAACCTAAACTAGAATTTTAGTAACAATGGCCTCTATTTATCAAGGTCTGGTGGACACTGCGGATCAGGTCCGCCAGACCTCGCTGAATACGGAGAGCAATACGCTCTCCGTATTCAGCATTGCACCAGCAGCTCACAAGAACTGCTGGTGCAACGCCGCCCCCCTGCAGACTCGCGGCCAATCGGCCACCAGCAGGGGGGTGTCAATCAACTCGATCGTACTCGATCGGGTTGATTTCCGGCGATGTCTGTCTGCCTGCTCAGAGCAGGCGGACAGGATATGGAGCAGCGGTCTTTGTGAACGCTGCTTCATAACTTGTGTTTCTGGCGAGTCTGAAGACTCGCCAGAAACACGGCCCTTCAAGCTCCATATGGAGCTTGATAAATATGCGCCTATGCCTTTAATTTCTTTTTACAATTTGCCCTTTAACAATTAATAAGCTGCTACTTTCTTGATTCTTGAATATATCTTTTCAAAAAAGGAAAACTTTGGTGCACAATTTTTTTGTACAAGCTCTAATCACACAATAGCTAAGGTCAGTAACGCAAAACACGCACAGTTTTGCATTTGAATATATTGAATATAGCGATTGTCTTTCTTTCTCAAGAACTGGGGGATATATTTAACTTGCCATAAGGAGTAATTTTTCATAATTATTTTGTTTATTTTGCTATATATTTTCTACCTAAACTCCAATCAAAAATAAAATGTAAATCTCAATTATATTGTTGTGTAATCCCTTTAAAAATTTGATAGAGCCTGTAATTTTTTAGGGAAATTAACATTACTGCATTGGTATTGTTGTTTAATATTGTTTATTATTCTGCACTTCACCACCACAATGGATTCCAGTCTATATTAATATTCAGAATAAATAAAATTTATAAACAGCAAGAATAAAGTTTAGTTATAAGTAGTCTCTATATGAGACACAACACTCTGTGATAACTTTAGTATAGCAATAGTAATTTTGATTGGGTGATTGCTTTCTGTGCTTTCGTATGCACTGAAAAATGTGTTGGATTTCAGACCCACCCTCCACCACAAGAATTTTAGCTCATATCTTTCTCACAGAGACTGATGCAGTGATCATGCAACCCCAACCAGGGATCATTCCTTTGCAATTACATTTATAAATAAAACATTTGGACAATAAAAATTAGCATCTCTGATAAGTCCAGCTACGCTAGGCCAAAATTTGCTTCTGGGCCCTTATCTTCTATCTTATCATCTCCCATCTGCACTTCTGCATTTGATTAAAATTTGCTCTTCCTGATTTTTAATTCTCCTCTCTCTTGGATACTACCTAAATAAAACTGCTTTCTTCTACACAAGAATACTGTCCATCTTCCCCATGGATAATTAGAATTGCCTACTGTGTCCTGATCTCGTCATGTTAACTGGACATGTCATTTCTATCCTTGGATATTTCATTGTAAAGCTTTCTCCCCTTTATTTGTGTTGCAATAATCTGTTATATCTACTGCACTGAGATAAGAGGCAGCCTTCAAGGGCCTAGGAATTAGCATATGAGCCTACCTAGGTTTAACGTTCAACAAAGGATGCCAAAAGAACAAAGCAAATTTCATGATTAAAGTAAATTGGAAAGTTGATTAAAATATCATGAATCATGAAAGTTTAATTTTGACTAGACTGTCCCTTTAAAGCATGTGTAGCACAAAAAAAACCTCTAATAAAAACTTTTTATATCACTTAATTTTTTTTTCAATTTGATACACCAAATTCTGTACCACTGACTAACATTTTAATTCACTATTTTCAATATATTCTTTAAATGTAACTATGCTAGTAAACTCCTCCTAGTGCATATTTAATACTTTTTACAAAACGAATGAAACATTTTATTAATATTTGCATTTGTATGATGTTTCCACTGCCCTACAGCTTAAAAAAAATAACATACTTATTAATAACTCCCAAATATAAATTATCAGCTCTTCTAAAATCTAAGACCTTTGGTTTAGCTTGGTGAAACTATGTGTATATATTAAATCCCACTGATTGATAACCAGTGTAGTCAAAGAACACAGTTAACATATGACAGGAAATCTCCACTTGTAAAACATTAATAAAATAATAATGTATACAAATGTATACAAACCCTAAATACCTGAACAACAGCTTCAAATTCCTCTTAGTGCAGTCAGATAAAAGCACACTCAAGTACTGATCATTAGTGCTAAGGCAAGTGAATGGCTAATTTCTCCATGATATACTGTAGTCTCTTAAACTAAAAGGTTTGATATTTCTTTACTTGAGTAAACCTTAAAAATGACATTAATGGATATATTTATTATAAAAATTCTTATCGTCAGTGTTATGGTTGAAACTATTAATTATATTTTGCTGACCTATGCATTGTGGCTTAGCCAGTTTTTTTTTGTTTTTGTTTTTTATTTCTTCTGCCGCAGGCGGTGCAGTCAAGAAAAATACTGTCCACCTCAGCCATATATACTTACTTCCTTACTGTGCATGCTCCAAGCCCTGCTTCGCAAACAAGTAGCGCATATACACTGATATGTCTCCTGTTAGCACAGAAGCTTACTGCTAGTTTGAGAAGCTGGGCTGAGAGGACATAGAGTTAGAAGTAACAAAAAACATTGTGGACTACTTGAGGTGGGGGGGGGACTTTGGTAACCTTCTGGGATAAAGATTGTAAGTAAATATTTTCCTTTATGATGGGAAACTTTTAAACCATAATCTGTTCATATGAGTTCAATAAACATATTCTTTATTATGCCTTTAAGAAGACCACTTCCTGTGGCTATTATAACCTAAACCTCACGAAGGTATGTTTCATACTGAGTTTCTACTTTATTTATAAATACCATTTGATAATCCCTCTGACAGACTTGACAACAAAACATCAAAAATTTTAAATACTTAAAAAAAAAACCAACAAATAAATAAACATTAATAAATAAATAAAATATATATAAATATATAAACATGTTTCTCTTGTAGCCACAGGTTAAGCATTTTAAAGGAAAACAGTGCATCAATATCTTTTAAACTAGGAATGCTATGAATCCAAAAATGTAGCTTTATATATATATATAAATATACTTGTGTATGTGTGTGTATGTGAGTGTGTATGTATGTGTTTATGTGTATAAGTATGTGTGTGCGTAGGCATCTGTATGTGTATGTGTGTGTGTATGTGTGTGTATGTGCATGTATGTGTATGTCTGTATGTATGTTTGTATGCATCTGTATGTGTATGTATGTATGTGTGTGTATGTGTGTGTCTGTATGTATGCATCTGTATGTGTATGTGTGTGTCTGTATGTATGTGTGTGTATGCATCTGTATGTGTGTGTATGTATGTGTGTGTAGTGTGTGTCTGTATGTATGTGTTTGTGTGTGTATGCATCTGTATGTGTATGTGTGTGTGTGTCTGTATGTATGTGTGTGTGTTTGTGTGTGTATGCATCTGTATGTGTGTGTGTGTGTCTGTATGTATGTGTGTGTGTTTGTGTGTGTATGCATCTGTATGTGTATGTGTGTGTGTGTCTGTATGTATGTGTGTGTATGCATCTGTATGTGTATGTGTGTGTGTGTGTCTGTATGTATGTGTGTGTGTTTATGTGTGCATGCATCTGTATGTGTATGTGTGTGTATGTCTGTATGTGTGTGTGTGTGTTTGTGTGTGTATGCATCTGTATGTGTATGTGTGTGTATGTCTGTATGTATGTGTGTGTGTTTGTGTGTGTATGCATATGTATGTGTATGTGTGTATGTATGTGTGTGTGTTTGTGTGTGTATGCATATGTATGTGTATGTGTGTGTATGTCTGTATGTATGTGTGTGTGTTTGTGTGTGTATGCATCTGTATGTGTATGTGTGTGTATGTGTGTGTGTTTGTGTGTGCATGCATCTGTATGTGTGTGAGTGTGTGTATGTGTGTATGTGTGTGTTTGTGTGTGTATGCATATGTATGTGTATGTGTATGTGTGTGTATGTGTGTATGTATGTGTGTGTTTGTGTGTGTATGCATATGTATGTGTATGTGTGTGTATGTGTGTATGTATGTGTGTGTGTTTTTGTGTGTATGCATATGTATGTGTGTATGTATGTGTGTGTGTTTGTGTGTGTATGTGTGTATGTATGTGTGTGTGTTTGTGTGTGTATGCATATGTATGTGTATGTGTGTGTGTTTGTGTGTGTATGCATATGTATGTGTAAGTGTGAGCACTGCATGTCAGTGATCTGTTATGTAAAGTGAGTCTTGTTCTGGCAATCAGTTCTAGGAAGTATTAACATTTGCCTAAGGGGTAACATCTTCCTAAACATAAGATGTAAGAGGCATTAATTCTTTAAAGTAAGAGCTAGGCCAGAACGTGCAGAAAGGTATTTTTTTCTGTTAGATTACAATATTAAACTTCAGTTATTGTGGAACTTTACATATACATAAAATGATTAATGGTACATAAATACAAACAAGTTGCTAAAGTATAAATTGTAATGGCTTGCGATTGTAAAACATAAAAGTGCAAATAAATATGCTCTAATGTATTACACATATGGTGAGCCAAAGCCAAGAGGCATATCTGTGTAGACACCAATCGCCAGCTAGCTAGCAGTAGTGCATTGCTGCTCTTGAGCCTACTTAGTTATGCTTTTTAACAAAGGATACAAAGATAACAAAGAGAACTTGATAATAGAAGTAAATTGAAAAGTCTCATAGTATACTATATCTGATTTGTGTATTCCTCTAACGAACTATGATAAAATACTTGGTAAGATTGTAATAGATCAAATACTGCACACCATACCTCTCACCCAACAGTTTTCATCCATCAAACTCACTGCATTTAAAAATGAATAAGTCAACGTTGTAGGTCAATGTCAATTTGACATATTTGTAATCAATATAGAAAGTGTAACTCTCTCTCATTAATAACTACTATATATATATAATTATAAAAATTAACTCACCAACAGATCAGATGAGCCAGAGCCCCCAAAGTACACTGGAGCTCTTAAATAAAGACAGGGAATTCAGCATTTAATTTAATTTAAAGTCCACATTTTATTTATCATTGTCATAATTGACAGTAAAAGTTTGCAAGTCTCAGTAGCGGAAATGTGATACATCCCCAAATGTGCAAAGATACGCATCCAACAATGTCATGAATTCAACATGTAAAATACAATTTCATACATGTATACAACTTTAAAGTGAACAGGAAAAGGCACTGAATATGTCTTGGAGTTAGAAGGGAACAACAACACCACAACCGTCACCAGGCTCCAAAAAGGAAGTTGCCTGAACGGGTAAAATAATAGGATCTATGTTGTCCCCTAAGACATACAAAGTATACACACGTCAACTATAGTAGAATAGTACCAAAAGAGATTTGAGCAACACCCGACCTCCACCAGCCCCAACCAGGGCGGAAGGGAAATTAGCTTGCGAGGAAAGCCGTACCCGGTCTATGCTGAAACACTCTTATGTATACACTATACAATGTATCGAAGTACAGCAATAAACAAGTTATGCAAATAAGTACAAAGTATATACAAAGGTATTGAACTAAAAGTAGCCCGTACAGTCCTTAAACATGGAAGGCAGTAGCGAGACCATAACATCCAGATATATCTTATTGCCTTATTAATAGTCCCTTCAATGCGGGTTTCTGTGAGCCAGTTAGCGCACAGTTAGAGACAGGTAAATACCTTGGCAAATAGTCTCAAGACAGATCAACAGTGATCATTGGATATTTTAAATGGTACTTTTTCTCCAGGTTAGCAATTGTAAACTGCTTCCTGTGAGACTCACCACCACCACGTTGCATCCAGATTTACAAACAGCTTGGGATCCTACTCCATACGTAACAGCTGTAACGACATACGTGGGAGTAACACAAATTAAGGAAATTCAGGTAGATGCAGCTTTATTTTCAGACTGTGCTGGGATCAACGTTTTAATTCAGCGTGTCTAGAGCCATTCCTGCGCAGCTTGAGATACAGCCAATTATTATCGAAAAATATATATGTGAAAATGAACTGTGGAAGCTAAGATTTTTTGGAACATAGCCATGTTTTCTAGATAAACACTGTGTGTACATGGGAATATTTAGCTTCCTTCAGATACAGGAATCTGCAGAGTTGCCAACCTTTGACTTCTCTTTCAACTCCATAAATATGACAATTTTTGTTTCGGAGCAAGAGTGTCCCTTGTTCAGACCAGGCTGGTCTGAAGAAGGGGCATTCTTGCGTCACTATAATAAATATCACAATTGACACAAGTCCAGTGAGTGCGGATCTTTACTATATTGGATACAATTTATTTTTCCTGGCACCCTGGCAGTTGCTATTTCTTTTGAGATGTGATATATATACTGTATATAGCATTGTATAGCATTGTTAGTGCTGCTAGCTCAATATGTTAGATAGAAGAAAGACAGAGGGCATCTGACTCACCATTAATGAGAATCCTATATTGGATATTAGGAAAAAATATACTTATTAAAAAATAAAAGAAATTCTAAATAAAGGCAATTTGCAAACTCCGATCCATACAGTCTGATTAGCTGCTTATCCTTCATCCTTTTGCATTTGGTCAATACCTTTATTATGCTATCTCCCAGAACCAATTTAAAAAAAAAAAAGTAAAAACTTTTAGGCCTAGATTTGGAGTTCGGCGGTAGCCGTCAAAACCAGCGTTAGAGGCTCCTAACGCTGGTTTTGGCCGCCCGCTGGTATTTGGAGTCAGTGATTAAAGGGTCTAACGCTCACTTTACAGCCGCGACTTTTCCATACCGCAGATCCCCCTACGCCATTTGCGTAGCCTATCTTTTCAATGGGATCTTTCTAACGCCGGTATTTAGAGTCGTTTGTGAAGTGAGCGTTAGAGCTCTAACGACAAAATTCCAGCCGCCTGAAAATAGCAGGAGTTAAGAGCTTTCTGGCTAACGCCGGTTTATAAAGCTCTTAACTACTGTACCCTAAAGTACACTAACACCCATAAACTACCTATGTACCCCTAAACCGAGCTCCCCCCACATCGCCGCCACTCGATTAAAATTTTTAACCCCTAATCTGCCGACCGCCACCTACGTTATCCCTATGTACCCCTAATCTGCTGCCCCTAACACCGCCGACCCCTATATTATATTTATTAACCCCTAATCTGCCCCCCTCAACGTCGCCGACACCTACCTACACTTATTAACTCCTAATCTGCCGAGCGGACCTGAGCGCTACTATAATAAAGTTATTAGCCCCTAATCCGCCTCACTAACCCTATAATAAATAGTATTAACCCCTAATCTGCCCTCCCTAACATCGCCGACACCTACCTTCAATTATTAACCCCTAATCTTCCGATCGGAGCTCACCGCTATTCTAATAAATGTATTAACCCCTAAAGCTAAGTCTAACCCTAACACTAACACCCCCCTAACTTAAATATAATTTACATCTAACGAAATAAATTAACTCTTATTAAATAAATTATTCCTATTTAAAGCTAAATACTTACCTGTAAAATACATCCTAATATAGCTACAATATAAATTATAATTATATTGTAGCTATTTTAGGATTAATATTTATTTTACAGGTAACTTTGTATTTATTTTAACCAGGTACAATAGCTATTAAATAGTTAAGAACTATTTAATAGTTACCTAGTTAAAATAATAACAAATTTACCTGTAAAATAAATCCTAACCTAAGTTACAAATAAACCTAACACTACCCTATCAATAAAATAATTAAATAAACTACCTACAATTACCTACAATTAACCTAACACTACACTATCAATAAATTAATTAAACACAATTGCAACAAATAAATACAATTAAATAAACTATCTAAAGTACAAAAAATAAAAAAGAACTAAGTTACAAAAAATAAAAAAATATTTACAAACATAAGAAAAATATTACAACAATTTTAAACTAATTACACCTACTCTAAGCCCCCTAATAAAATAACAAAGCCCCCCAAATTAAAAAATTCCCTACCCTATTCTAAATTAAAAAAGTTACAAGCTCTTTTACCTTACCAGCCCTGAACAGGGCCCTTTGCGGGGCATGCCCCAAGAAGTTCAGCTCTTTTGCCTGTAAAAAAAACATACAATACCCCCCCCCAACATTACAACCCACCACCCACATACCCCTAATCTAACCCAAACCCCCCTTAAATAAACCTAACACTAAGCCCCTGAAGATCTTCCTACCTTGTCTTCACCATCCAGGTATCACCGATCCGTCCTGGCTCCAAGATCTTCATCCAACCCAAGCGGGGGTTGGCGATCCATAATCCGGTGCTGAAGAGGTCCAGAAGAGGCTCCAAAGTCTTCCTCCTATCCGGCAAGAAGAGGACATCCGGACCGGCAAACATCTTCTCCAAGCGGCATCTTCGATCTTCTTCCATCCGGAGCGAAGCGGCAGGATCCTGAAGACCTCCAGCGCGGAACATCCATCCGGCCCGACGACTGAACGACGAATGACTGTTCCTTTAAGGGACGTCATCCAAGATGGCATCCCTCGAATTCCGATTGGCTGATAGGATTCTATCAGCCAATCGGAATTAAGGTAGGAATTTTCTGATTGGCTGATGGAATCAGCCAATCAGAATCTAGTTCAATCCGATTGGCTGATCCAATCAGCCAATCAGATTGAGCTCGCATTCTATTGGCTGATCGGAACAGGAGCCTCTTCTGGACCTCTTCAGCACCGGATTATGGATCGCCAACCCCCGCTTGGGTTGGATGAAGATCTTGGAGCCAGGACGGATCGGTGATACCTGGATGGTGAAGACAAGGTAGGAAGATCTTCAGGGGCTTAGTGTTAGGTTTATTTAAGGGGGGTTTGGGTTAGATTAGGGGTATGTGGGTGGTGGGTTGTAATGTTGGGGGGGGGGGTATTGTATGTTTTTTTTTACAGGCAAAAGAGCTGAACTTCTTGGGGCATGCCCCGCAAAGAGCCCTGTTCAGGGCTGGTAAGGTAAAAGAGCTTGTAACTTTTTTAATTTAGAATAGGGTAGGGAATTTTTTATTTTGGGGGGCTTTGTTATTTTATTAGGGGGCTTAGAGTAGGTGTAATTAGTTTAAAATTGTTGTAATATTTTTCTTATGTTTGTAAATATTTTTTTATTTTTTGTAACTTAGTTCTTTTTTATTTTTTGTACTTTAGATAGTTTATTTAATTGTATTTATTTGTAGCAATTGTGTTTAATTAATTTATTGATAGTGTAGTGTTAGGTTAATTGTAGGTAATTGTAGGTAGTTTATTTAATTATTTTATTGATAGGGTAGTGTTAGGTTTATTTGTAACTTAGGTTAGGATTTATTTTACAGGTAAATTTGTTATTATTTTAACTAGGTAGCTATTAAATAGTTCTTAACTATTTAATAGCTATTGTACCTGGTTAAAATAAATACAAAGTTGCCTGTAAAATAAATATAAATCCTAAAATAGCTATAATATAATTATAATTTATATTGTAGCTATATTAGGATGTATTTTACAGGTAAGTATTTAGCTTTAAATAGGAATAATTTATTTAATAAGAGTTAATTTATTTCGTTAGATGTAAATTATATTTAACTTAGGGGGGTGTTAGTGTTAGGGTTAGACTTAGCTTTAGGGGTTAATACATTTATTAGAATAGCGGTGAGGTCCGCTCGGAAGATTAGGGGTTAATAATTGAAGGTAGGTGTCGGCGATGTTAGGGAGGGCAGATTAGGGGTTAATACTATTTATGATAGGGTTAGTGAGGCGGATTAGGGGTTAATAACTTTATTATAGTAGCGCTCAGGTCCGCTCGGCAGATTAGGGGTTAATAAGTGTAGGTAGGTGTCGGCGACGTTGTGGGGGGCAGATTAGGGGTTAATAAATATAACATAGGGGTCGGCGATGTTAGGGCAGCAGATTAGGGGTACATAGGGATAACGTAGGTTGCGGCGGTTTACGGAGCGGCAGATTAGGGGTTAAAAGTGTAATGCAGGGGTCAGCGATAGCGGGGGCGGCAGATTAGGGGTTAATATGTGTAAGGTTAGGGGTGTTTAGACTCGGGGTACATGTTAGGGTGTTAGGTGCAGACGTAGGAAGTGTTTTCCCATAGGAAACAATGGGGCTGCGTTAGGAGCTGAACGCTGCTTTTTTGCAGGTGTTAGGTTTTTTTTCAGCTCAAACAGCCCCATTGTTTCCTATGGGAGAATCGTGCACGAGCACGTTTTTGAGGCTGGCCGCGTCCGTAAGCAACTCTGGTATCGAGAGTTGCATTTGCGGTAAAAATGCTCTACGCTCCTTTTTTGGAGCCTAACGCAGCATTTGTTTTAACTCTCGATACCAGAGTTAAATTTATGGTGCGGCCAGAAAAAAGCCCGCGGAGCGTTAACAGCCCTTTTACCGCCGAACTCCAAATCTAGGCCAATGTGATTATACAAAATGTCATAAAAAAAAAAGGTTGTCTATAGTTTGAATAAAGGAACTTGTTATTAACCTCGTTATAAATATATACGCCTAGATTTAGAGTTTGGCGTTAGCCGTCAAAACCAGCGTTAGAGGCTGGTGGCGGCGACGTTGGGGGTGGCAGATTAGGGGTTAATAAATATAATATAGGGGTCGGCGGTGTTAGGGGCAGCAGATTAGGGGTACATAGGGATAACGTAGGTTGCGGCGATGTACGGAGCGGCAGATTAGGGGTTAAAAAAAATATGCAGGTGTCAGCGATAGCGGGGGCGGCAGATTAGGGGTTAATAAGTGTAAGGTTAGGGGTGTTTAGACTCGGGGTTCATGTTAGGGTGTTAGGTGCAGACTTAGAAACTGTTTCCCCATAGGAAACAATGGGGCTGCGTTAGGAGCTGAACACTGCTTTTTTGCAGGTGTTAGGTTTTTTTTCAGCTCAAAATGCCCCATTGTTTCCTATGGGGGAATCGTGCACGAGCACGTTTTTGAAGCTGGCCGTGTATTTAGAGTTGCAGTGGCGGTAAATTATGCTCTACGCTCCCTTTTTCGAGCCTAACGCAGCCCTTCTGTGAACTCTAAATACCAGCGGTATTTAAAAGGTGCGGGGGAAAAAAAGCCAGCGTTAGCTACGCGGGTCGTTACCGACAAAACTCTAAATCTAGCCGATAGATATTTAAGTGGAAATTCATTTAAACAATGGTTTGTTTAACATTTGATTGTATGACCCTTGCCAACAGCTACAACTGATAAAATACAATTTTTTTCAGTATATTTTGTTTCTCGGTGATGGTGTCAGCGTTGACAAAACAATTCCGGTGAACTGATTTTTGAGTATGGAAAGTAAGACAAAAGAATCTTGTGAGACTGCAATCAAATTTAAATACCCTGTGTATACCCTAAACTGATAGATGACAAACATATAGTCTATTATATTAGTCATATAAAACCATTACATCAGGGGTTTTTTGTTATTTAAAGGGACAATCAAAATTAAACTTTCATGATTCAACCAGGGCATGTGGTTTTAAATAACTTTCCAATTTACTTTTATCATCAAATTTGGTATACTTTTTGAATATCTAAACCTAGGCAGGCACATATGCTAATTTCTAACCCCTTGAAGGCCGCCTCTTATCTCAGTGCTAGTTCATGAGTGCCATATAGATATCATTGTTCTCACTCCCATGAAGTTATTTAGAGTCAGCACTGATTAGCTAAAATGCATGTCTGTCAAAAAAACTGAAATAAGAAGGAAATCTGCTGAGGCTTAGGTACAAGGTAATCACAGAGGTAAAAAAATATATTAATATAACTGTGATGGTTATGCAAAACTGGGGAATGAGTAATAAAGGGATTATCTTTTTAAACAATATACATTCTGGAGTAGACTGTCCCTTTAAGGTTGTAAAAAAATATATTAAATACTGACATTGGAACTCCACATAAATAAATGAATTAATGAACAACCAGCCATAATGATATTTTATGGAAAAAGTGAAACGTGTTAAAGTCAATTGTATTATATAATTGTCTAAAGAGAAAATAGTAAAATAAATTCTGAAAATGCAACAAAACAATGCAACTATAATCCACTTCAATGGGTTCTGACTGAACCTACAAAGCTAATGAATCCCAATGAGTCTTCATTACATATGTACATATGCACTGTGCATATCACGCAGCAATGGATGATATGTCCCACATGTAATTTACAGCTATTTCCTTTTGCTGCACAAAACATCCTTAACTCAATGCGGGCAATTGCCTTGTGTTGTGTGCATATTAAGAAAATGCACAGGCACTTGATGATCAATGAACATGCCAAAAATGCCAATCAAGTATAAATAACTGGGGACATCTCAGTATCTACTCAATACTATTTTGTCTCTGCATACTGATTTTGGATGCCAAGGCAAAATATGCAACTCATTCAAATTCGATTAAATAACAATAAAAATAGAATTCTCTTACATTGGAACAATAAATTATTGATGTAGTATTACATACTTCTGTTCAAAGCATTTTCTAAATCATACAAGCAGAAAGTAGACTTTTGCAAATTATCTGAAGTTCATAAGACCTTTGCTACATTTTCAGTATGCATTGTGTGAGTGTGAGGTGATGGCATTGTAATGACCAGTGTGTGGATATGGAATTGTGATAAACAGTGTGATGGGATGGCATTGTTATGGCCAGTATGAGGAAATGATATTGTGATGACCAGTTTGAGGAGATGGTATTGTAATGGCCAGTATGAGGAGATGGCAGTGTGGAATTGCGATAACCAGTGTGCAGGGATGGCATTGTAATGGCCAGTGTGAGGAGATAGCATTTTCATGGGCAGTATAAGGAGCTGGCATTGTGATGCTCAGTGTGAGGAGATGGCATTTTTATAACCTCTGTGTAAAGATGGCATTGTAATGACCAATGTGAAGAGATGGCATTGTGATAACCAGTGGGAGGAAATTACATTGTAATGACCAGTGTGAGGAGATGGCATTGTGATGGCAAGTGTGAGTAGATGCCATTGTGATAGAATTGTAATGACCAGTGTGAGGAGATTACATTGTAATGACCAGTGTGAGGAGATGGCATTGTGATGGCTAGTGTGAGTAGATGGCATTGATATGGAATTGTAATGACCAGTGTGAGGAGATGACATTGTAATGGCCATTGAGAAGAGATTACATTGTAATGGCCAGTGTGAGGAGATGACAAAGTGATGGCCAATGTAAGGAGATGGCATTGTAATAACCATTGTGTGGAGATTGCATTGTAATGACCAGTGTGAGGAGATGGAATTCCTTGCTAACCCGTATCACTAACTGTCTTTCTCACATCTCTTCCTGGATGTCCTCTCACTACCTCAAGCTAAATCTCTCCAAAACTGAGCTCCTTATTCCCCCCCCTTCTTCCAAAATCTCCATCTCCAATCTCTCTATAACTGTAGAGAACTCCATCATTACCCCTACCACGCATGCCCGATGTCTTGGGGTCACATTTGACTCAGATCTTTCTTTCATTCCTCACATTCAGGCCTGCCGCTTCCACCTTAAAAACATCTCTAAAAAAGATATTTCCTTACACAAGACACAACCAAAATTTTAATCCACTCTCTCATCCTTTCCCGCCTCAATTACTGCAACTTTGTTCTCTCTGGTCTCCCCAGCTGCCACCTAGCTCCTTTACAATCCATAATGAATGCCTCTGCCAGGCTCATCTTCCTTACACGTCACTCTTCATCTGCTGCACCTCACTGCCAATCCCTTCACTGGTTTCCTCTTGCCTCTAGGACTAAACACAAAATTCTCACTCTAACATACAAAGCCCTCAACTGCACTGTTCGCCCCTATATCTCAGACCTTGTCTCTAGATACTCTCCCTCCCGTCCCCTTCGCTCTGCTCAGGGCCTCCTACTCTCGTTACCTCCTCACACTTCGTTTACAGGACTTCTCCAGACTGGATCCCATCTTGTGGAACTCTCTGCCTCACTCCACAAGACTCTCCTCTAGTTTTGAAAGCTACAAGCGCTCGATAAAGACTCTACTGTTGAGGGATGCATACAACCTACACTAACCTTTTTTTATACCAGTTCCTCTCCTCCATTGCTATCCACCATGAACCTCCTTAGCATGTAAGCCTAAGAGTCCAGCTGTTTGTAGATCGCCTTCTTAAGAGCTGACTACAACAGTGTGACTCTTGGCAAGGCCCTCTACCCGTTTGATCCCTATAAATGTTTTGTTGTACTCTTCCTTTGTTTATAGTTCTGCGGAATCTGTTGGCGCTCTACAAATAACCGATAATAATAATAATGGCATTGTGATGGCCAGTGTGAGGAGATGACATTGTAATGGCCTTTGAGAAGAGATGACATTGTAATGGCCAGTGTGATAATGACCAGTTTGAGGAGATGGCATTGTGATGGCCAGTGTGAGGAGATGGCCTTGCAATGACCAGTGTGAGGAGATGGCAATGTCATGGTCAGTGTGAGGAGATGGCCTTGTAATGGCCAGTGTGAGGAGATGGCATTGTAATGACTAGTGTGATTAGATGCCATTGTAATGACTAGTGTGAGTCTCTTTATCTCTCTATCTCCACACACAAACACACACACACATACATACCATGACCACTTCCCTAGTAAATGGTCTTGAAAGGAAAATGTTCTCTTTTAAATAAAGACTAGTGCTAAATAATAATCTCTGTACAAAAGTAGAGGTGTTAAGCATTGCAGTACAACAATCATTCAGAAATAATAAATACTTTGTGCCACACATCTATAATCCAAGAGATTACATTTATGTTGCCATGGCAATAACAAATGCAATAATGAAAAAAAATACAGTGTATATTTGCTGAATCAGAGACATTAAGGTGTTTTTTTTTTCTGTTGGATAACGAAAAGAACAGAATGTCTATTTAGGAATAACAAACAAAATAATATTTTAATAAAAACAATTATCTGATATTTTTAAATGGAAAACTAGTAAAATATTCAACTGTTCCTTTAAAAGGCATCTGTTTATGATGTTCCTTGCTCAACAGCTACACTCATTTTTTAAAAGCAGGCATCTCTGACATATCATTTATAAGGGGAGTCCTGAAGCTATTAGGCTAAGAGAGCATGACTGCATAATTGAATGATTTATTGTAAGGTCAATCCTAATAATGGTTGGTAAAAAATAAACTGTATTGCAGATATATTGTTGCATGTTGGAAAAAAATAGGGTTACAAAAGAAGGTTGTGAGAAAGGAGAAATAAAGATATACACTTAGGTGATTACATTTTTTTTTGCATTCTTCAATTGATCATTTTGATTTAGAAGGTGATAGCAGTGGAGTGCAAAATTGCGCTTTTGCGAGTGCCATATTTGCACTCCACTCATAATACCAGTATTACGAGTGGTATTTTAGGTGGTCCGCAATGCGAACGTGACCTCGCTTCCATAGGCTCCAATGGGAGCCTCATTCTCATATCGTGAGGCACGGCATGAGAACTAGAGCAGCAAAGGGGGTAAGTCGGGCAGCAATTTTACATATATATGTATATGAATATATAAATATATATAAATATATGTTACGGGTAAAGTAAGAAATCCGGATAATCCTAGGATTACCCGGGTAAAACGGACATTACCAAATCGGCTGTGGGTAAAGCCCAATGTACTGTAATTCCCCTATCTATACTATTTCTTGTCCCTCCACCTAGGGTGTTCAAGGGAGGCACCCCACCGATCCTCTAGCATCCACCCCAAGTGAGCCTTTTTAGTGTCTATAAAACAATGGGAGCTGCCATGTTGTAACTTAGGTTACCTTCTCTGCTGTGGCCAATTAGGGACAGTTATAAATAGGTCACTAGAGTGTGCAGCCAATGGCTGTATGGAATATAACTGTGTTCTGCACTTCCATTTCTAACAGGAACTAAAAAGCTCACAACTTTAGAATGGAATTACAGGGAAAGGGGACAACATAAATAATGAAAGCATGCTGCAGAGTTTATATATATATATATATATATATATATATATACACACACATGCAATTTATCCTTTTATATTACCATCTCAAAGTGTATAATGTCCTTTACAAATTGTAAGCTTTGAAACGATAACCTTAAAGGATTATTAAATACAGTAGAATTGCATAATCAACAAATGTATAAAAAAAGACAATGCAAAAGCACTTAGGGGTCGAATTATCAAGCTCGGAATGGACCGCTGCTCCATAACTTGTCCGTCTGTTCTGAGGCTGCGGACATCAATCCACCCGAACCTATACGATCAGACTGATTGACACTTCCTGCTAGTGGTCGATTGGCTGCGAATCTGCAGGGGGCAGCATTGCACAAGCAGTTCACAAGAACTGCTTGTGAAATGATAAATGCCGACAGCGTACGCTGTCTGCATTTATCAATGTGCAACGGACATGATACAAAACATTGCATTATTTCCGCTCGCACTTTCATAAATCGGCCCCTTAGCCTGAATTTCAAATGAGCAGTTTAATTTTTTCCGACAAATTTTGCAGCTATTTTTATTTCTCTACCCCTGCTTCATGTGACAACCATCAGCCAATCACAAAATGCATATACATATACACTGTAAATTCTTGCACATGCTCACTAGGAGCTGGTGCCACAGAAAGTGTGCATATAAAAAGATGGTACACCTTTTGATAATGGAAGTGAAAGTTATTCAAATGAGCAGATGTTATTACACAAATCATAAGTATTTCATTTATTATATTTGTATAACATTGCTACACAAACTGTTGCAGTAAAAAAAGTGCTCAAGACACATGCACGTTGCTAAGCCAAAATTTCTTAGCATGGAAAGACGCTAGGTTTTGACCAGGGAAACCAACAGAGAAAGGTAGATTTGAAAGAAGTAAATTGACAAATTGTTCTTAGGACTCACATGTTCCCCTGACTCTGTCTCCAACCTTTCGATCCCAAATATTATCCAGCAAAAATTTCTGAAGCATTATATACATTTCAAGAAATGCTTCTTATAGCAGACTGGATAAAAACTTTTGTGACAGATGACAGCAAAAGTAATGACTAATTCATTATTGCTTGAATTCACTATGTGCTTATAAATTAAATGAAGCATTTAAAAAAAAGCCTACCATGAGAATGAAGTAAATTAAATAATTGAAGTAAATTCTATTAAAATTGCATGCTTAAATTCCATGCTCTATCTAAAGCATGAAAGTTTCATTTTGACTTTAATACCCTGTTAAATAGATCCTTTTTTTTTTTTTTTTTTTTTTTTTTCAAAAGAGCTTTATTAAAGTCAAAAGAGATTACATATCATATAGTTGTTGTACATAAAATAGTTTGTTGAATGTTACAAATTATAATGACTCAAACATACATATATACAGTCGTATATCTTAAATGTAATGTACAAACCCTTAAAACATTTATAGCAAATTTGACTATGGTTAATCATCAGTATTCACAGTGCTCTTTCATTAGTCCCCTATAACTAAGATATAGGCCGCTCTTGGGACTGTTCTTACGCTTAAATAACATCCGGGGAGATTATTAAATATAAAACATTTACTTATAGCACCTAGCACCATGTTTAAAGACATTGTGAGACAACACATTTCTGGTAAGTGTTTATACAGGTGCTTCGGTCAGGACTGTATGTAATATTAACATATAACTCACAGAGAAAAATAACTATTTTTGTGGTCTTAATACAGAACTTCAGAACAATGTAATAAGAGGCACACCTTCGCAAAACCCATTTCCTAAAGTTACATAATTCACAGCATGGAGCCTTGGTATTTATATACATGCGCTTTCAGCAGGTTGTTGAGTGTCAAGCCCTAGGCTAATATCAGTTATACATGATATGCCTCTTATAGCTTTCTTTTTAGGTATTGCTCGTGTTAGTGGTAATAGTTGATAATTATGAGCCCCACAGCGGACCCGGCCGTAGCCCGCAGGAAGGACAATGATATTGCAATCCCCTTGTTTTTTCTTGCTTTAATCTGAGTCAGCGCTAACATCATTAAACCCTTCTTCAGTGGTATGTTATGTCACCCCAGGGGCCCCCCACTAAGCCCTGCAGGGGACACACAGAGATTATAACGGGTGTGGATGTATTCCCTATGCCTCTATCATGTCCTAAAATCATAGGTAATTCTAAGGCTCACTTATACCATGCTCCAGCAAAAATATACATATGGCCATCTAAAATAAATCCTAGAAAGGCAGCAGCCAGTACAGACACTACAATCCAAACATAGATAAACAGGGTTAAAACAGTTTTAAACTAACAATAAGCAACAGCAGTTGTAAATACCCGTAATTGTTCAGGCTGGCTTTAGTTTGTCCCAATACTGCATTATATACTGTCTATTAGGGTCTTCTCTACCGGAATAAAGAGGTATGTCCATCTGCCAAGGTAAAGTTATTTCCATGAAGGTTGACATGTTATTGATGTTTATATCAAACCCGGATCCATCACTATATCCCAGATCAAGAGGTGCTTCTGAATCCTGTCTGTTTAAGCCACGGGCAGTTTGGATTAAAGTGTTGGGCCGCTTGATCTGATTAGAGACTGCATCGCAACTCACTCTATAACCGTAGTTGCTTTTAACTGGTGGTTCATCTCTGAAAGGTACTTCGCGGGCAGGACTCCTCTGATGTTTATCAGTCGCTTGCGGCTGATTGATTTGCCTGGAAAGCTTTTTCCAAGATGATACCCGCAAGGATGACCCCGAGCCAGCTTTGTATGCTCTTTTGTTTTTAGGAGGGGGAGCCGCGGGAGCACCCGTAACCACGGCTCCGTCCCCCACAGCTGTCATCTCTCTGCCTTTCATGCTGCTCTCTGAGCTGAAGCATGTCTTGTGCGATTGCATCAAAAAGTCCCAAGGGGCCCTTTGCATAAGACTCAGTAAGCGATGTTGCAATTTCTCCATGAAGTCGTCAATACGGGTCAGAAAGTTAACTTCCTTCACGGCGGCCATGTTTGTTGCGCAGTAGTAAAATTCTTGATAGTTACAGGTTTACTTGTGTTGGGAAAATCCCTGCTGTTCAGAAATGCTAACAAGATGTGAGATAGTTATCTTTATTATTATGTCCAGTCCTGACAGTTACCCTCGGGGATCCGAGGGGGGTAGTGCTGCCTGTCTTGAGCCGCCACTCCAGGCCTTTATTGTCCGCTCTTATGCCCCAACGTCAAAAATACAGTGAGTAATCCGGTTCTTATCTACCAATCCACTATACCAGTAGTGCTGATCGTTTGAATTGCTTTATCCCTGTAAAGAGTACCCTACACCGGCGGGTTGTTAGGTGATCGGCAGGAGCTCTAAGAGGATGCGACCATCCGCAGTCGCTGCTTGGACACGCCCCCTAAATAGATCCTTTTAATGCTTTTCAAATTGTTTCTTAAATAACAACATAAATAAGCAAATATGTTCATTTTTGCTGTTAACATTTTAGGTTTTAAAGTTTTTATTTCCAAGGCAGAAAACAATAATTTTGATAAACCTACCATTTTATTTCTATTAACAGTTAAAAATAGTAAAAGACAGCGCTAAGCATTTCCTACTGGAGTGTGACACCTCTGATTTTGCTTAATTTGAGTAAATAGCATATAATCTAGTTAGGTTTTAAAGTTTTTATTTCCAAGGCAGAAAACAATCATTTTGATAAACCTACTATTTTATTTCTACTACCAGTTAAAAATTAGTAAAGGACTGGGCTAAGCATTTCCTACTGGAGTGTGACGCCTCTGATTTTGCTAAATTTGAGTAAATAGCAAATAATCTAGTTACAGAGACAGTTGCCTCATATAACCCACAAAGTAATGGTTCTGATTGTAAAGCAATAATCATCAAGCTTTCTAGCAAATGTGCCGTTGGTGGGAATTAATAGTTTTCCTACACTGCTTTTGGTAGCAATTTTCTTTTGCCCTTGGCTATCTAATCAGTCCCAAGGCCCAGATTAATGCTGTCAGGTTGTGTCAGGAGTTCCCAGCGAGAGCTGACTAGTGTACCTTTTATCATACAAGGTTTACTCAAATGTCATATACGTCTCCGGGGAAAGAAGGCTTCCTACTGAGAGCAAATGACTGCAAAATGCCATCAAAAGGATATGGAAAACAATGAAAAGTATTTGATAAATGTGTGATTTTTACTTCAGAAATTGCAGACTCAACGTCTTCCAGAGTTGACAGCAAGTATATACTTGTCTTTATTTTAACTAAAAAAATCTGGCAAGTATGCTGAGTGTGTTTGTAGTGTTGTGTGGTAAATAAAACTTTAAATCGTTGTTTTAAAAGTAGCTATCGCTTTTCTGATCAGGCATTGAGTTTCAATGTAAGTGCGCAAAGCATATGTAAATATACTTCACGTGCACCTGGTACAAAGTAAAAGCTATCATTTATATTTTAATAAACCTTTACATATAACTACTTCTGGCTATTTTGTGCACCCCTCTGCATTTTGTTATTAATATTGGCTTTAAAAATGAGGATCATTAGCTACTTTATCTATGCTAAAAAAAAAAATCTCAGCATATATCCAAATAATGAGTATATACTTTATCAACTTAAGTCTGCCTTTTGTTTAATTCAGACCCATTCTAAGCACAAGAGGGTAAGTAGATTCCTGTCTCCGTGATAATAGGTATTGTGAGTTATGTTTAATAATGGATTAAACCATTGCTATAGTATAGGAGTGGCCAACGTTTTTAAGAGTGGGTGCCCAAAATGGTTTTAACCTTGTAAAGCAATTCTCTGAAGTGCCCATGACAGGTATTTTTTAAAATTTAAAGAAACATTTTTTCTTGTAAACCCATAATATATGTCCACAATTAAAGCCTAGCTGCTTATATATAGTATGGTTTAATAATAAAAATAATGTATTAGAACTACAGTCAGAGCCAATGAAACAAATTAGTATGATGGTTGCTCAGAGGTGGACTGCCAGCAAATTATGCACACTTACCATAGGTTCACCACCCCAGTTGTAGTAGGACATGTGAAGCTATTAAGTTTAGATCTCTGTGTTTCTGTATAACCCAGAATAGGTGCTCAATATCAAGCATTATCTTTATATATATCACAGCCCAGCGTCACTAGTGTCCCTGAGGTATAATAAGTCATATACAAACAGTACCTGATACTAACAAGCAAAACAATGTAAAGCTTTGTGCAATAAATAAGGCAGTTTTCTAACCACAAATTAAAAAGCAAACATTTAATGCTGGAATTCGTTAGAGCTTGCAGTTTTTACAATAGTGTCTCTTGGTAACATAGTGGTTAACCCCCAGAAAAGGGTTACATACATAGCTAAAATCTTGTGTGGGAGCCATAACAAAATGTAACTCTTCAACAGGACACATCCAGTAATTGCCTGCCACATACTTTTGTTGCTCCTATTTGGCTTAACGGCTGGGTCCTGCTTAGTTTTTTAAGAGAGACTTAAGCTATGTGTTTAATCCCTTTGCGGGGGGGGGGGTAAACACGTAGTTACCAAATAACACCAAAGCAAAAATTACATTTTTTCACTAATTAGAGCACTTAATTTTGCTTTAGAATCTCCATTTCAGTATATAGATACATCCCATTGGTGTCTATAAGTATATTAGTATATGTAAAGTGTCCATTCACTGTTTGAACTTGACTTGTTATGCAGAAACAAATGTAATAAATAGATTTACAGAAAACTAAACACTAAAGGGACTTTAAACTAAAAAAAAAGTGTATTGTGCACATGAAATAAACATATTAAACAAAAATCCCATGAAATGCTCAACTGGCTGTATCTTTATTTGAAAAAGCAAGAATGTAATCTTAGAAGCCGGCCCATTTTTGGTTCAGCACCTGAGTCTAAATGTACCCACCAATCAGCAATTCTAGTTAAGCCCATTAAGGATCCAAATTCAGAAAGGCAGATATAGCTCAGCAACCAGTATTGGTCTCCACAGGAGTACAGATGTGTAATATCAATCTCGGGTAGGGGAAGTTTTATTTTACTTATTTTGTGGGGGGGGGGGGGGGGGCAGCCAGAACATTTTAGAAACATTTAAAGAGACATAAAACAGCAATGTGTTAAACCTATTTTTCAATGCTTGCTTATACCTCAAAAGGGTTAAACGCATAGTTAAAGGACCACTCAACACAATAGAATTGCATAATTAAAATGTGCATAATAAAAAGACAATGCAATAGCACTTAGTCTAAATTTTAAATAAGCAGTAGATTTTTTTTCTGGCAAACATTTTTTTCTCACATTTTTTGGCCCCCTGTATCATGTGACAGACATCAGCCAATCACAGACTAGTATACGTATAGCCTGTGAGCTTGTGCACATGCTCGATAAGATCTTGTTCCCCAGAAAGTGTGTTTATAAAAAGACTGAGGAAAATTTGATGGAAGTAAATTGGAAAGTTTCTTAAAACTGCTTGCTCTATCTGAATCATAAACGTTTATTTTGACTTGAGTATCCCTTAAAGTCAGTTGAGGAGCAGCAATATACTAAATATTGTTAGCTGAACATAACTTGAGATTTGCATTAGATCATTTTCTTACTGAAGCACTATGTCCCTTTAAATTTATAAAGAAACTTTCTTTTTACCCATAGGATAGCAACTTTCAAGACTTATTAATTCAAATGAATATCTACTTCAATGTTATGATGAAAAGCATCATTCAAGACAATATTTCAAATGAAATTACACATTTTGAACAGGTAAGACTTTGTTCAGCATTCATCACTAATATTACTGGCTTAATGAAGATATAGTCAATTGTACTAAATACAATTTGCTTCAAAATCCACAAGGAGATTCCAAATGAAATCTCTTAAGAAGCTATGAGCTCTAATTCCAACAGATCAGCTTTTCTCTTCTTAACAATTTTCTTCTGTGAATTGTTATATTATAATTAAATGATATCATTATGTTTTTCATAATTTGTTCTCATTAGTAAGGCTATGATTTGTTCCCCAAGAGTATATCATGTGAAGTATTAAGTAGGGAAAACAGGACTATAGCAGATTCATCAGCACATTGTTTGTTACACTTGTTAAAATGTCTGACATTCCATTCATTGCTGACATCTATTGATGTCAATGCAGCATTTCATGGTTGAAGAATCAATAGAGAGTGTGAAAGTGTTTGATGCTGCTGGATTTCTTAAGAGCACTGAGATTAAGATAACTCCAAAAAAGAATGCCAAGACCTATGCACTTATATAGGATGATTGATAAAATGATTTGGGAGAAACATCAACAAATAGTTGCTATATACTGAGCAGGTACTGAGAGCTTCTCAAACATACTTAAAGGACACAGGTCAGAATTAAACTTTCATGATTTAGTTGCAGGGTACAATTAAAAAAAAATCAAATACATTTTTATAATTTCTTGGTATATTTTGTTCAAACAGCATGTGTCTTTTAAGCACTCTATGTCACATTAGATAGATGACAGATCCATCGATCGATCGATAGATAGATAGATGGTAGACAGATATACAGACAGGCAGACAGATAGATATACAGACAGACAGATAGATAATAGATAGGTAGATAGATAGATACATGATAGACAGACAGGCAGATAGATATATAGATAATAGATAGATACATGATAGACATATAGATAGACAGAGACAGATAGATGATAGATAGAATATTTGAGCTCTTTGAATTATACACTGTAACAAAGAAACAAGCATGCTGATTGGCAGTAGAATACTTTATGTACTTAGAGAGGGTGTAGTTCAGAGTTATCAAGATTGATTTGCTTTTGAGGATATGACAAAATATGATAAGTTAGATTGATGAACCTAACAGAGCAGGGTAAAGTTACTTGAAGGACAGTTTCATGATGAGTAGATACTTACAAAGGGGCTTTATGGCTGGAGAATGGTCGTAATCATTAAGTGAACTAGATTTTATTACTGTAACTTGCCATAAAAAGCTATATTTTTGAACTGTACTTTAGACAGAAGTGGTAACATCTTGCTCATAAATAAATGTGTGGACTGATGAAGACAGTAGCATCATGTATATTTCTCATAGATAGCTGGCTAAGGAATAAGTATGTTCTCAGGATTTGGAAAAGTGATGGTAAAAGTAGTGGGTTTGCAACAATGATGACTTGTAGCAGAGAAATAAAGTCTCCTTTTTCAATTGTCTAGCTGGCATAGTAGGAAATAATTTAAATGAACAGTAACACCTTGAGATTTTTTATATAAAATGTTTAGTTATGCGTAACAACTTTTTAATACACTTTTATTATTCATTTTGCCTAATTTCTATGTAATGCAAGTCTAAACATTGAGGATTTTTCTAAATCTCAGAACTTGAAATGCACCCTAGAAACTTAAGGAGAACTATGCTACATATTTTTTCCTAATTGGATTTTAATGATCACAACTGCAAAACAGTGTACTTTATGCCAGCATTTTAATCGTGGCTGCCTTGCCTGCAGATTTAGGACCAGATTGGGTCCTCCAAATTCTCAATGTAGCCACTGCTTTCGGACTGATATTGGAGCTCACATTACTGACTGGAGCTATTGTAGGTGTCTCCTAGCACCCAAAGGTAAAGATACTCCTTTGACTTCCTTTAGAGACCACAGCCCCCTTGTGGGGCTGTGACAGGAGGTAATGAACCATGCACAAATGAAAGGTAAAATCCTTTTAAAATAATACATAATACACATTGCAATGATTTATATAAAGTGTAACCCACTGCTTATGTTTTTTTTTATTACAAAAATGAAACAGACTGTTTGATACCCCTTTAAGTTCCAAAATGATATTAAGGTTGATATTAGTATGCTCTTTCTGAGAAATTGCCAATTGTATAGGATGTCAATTAAAAATAACACTAGATCTTGTCAGCTCAGAAATGTATTGCTGGGACCTAGCTTAACACATCTGGCAGCCCAATGACAAGAGTCATATGTGTATATCCACCAATCATCAACTACCTTCCAGCAGTGCATTGCTGCTTCTGAGCTTGGCTATAGGTATACTTTTCAACACAAGATACCAAACAGATGAAGAACATTTGAAAACAAAAATAAATTGAAAAGTCTCTTGAAATCGCATGCTCTATCTGAACGATGAACATTTAGTTTAGACTTGTATGTCCCTTTAAGAACTCATAGATGAAAATAAAATAGATATTAGGAGAAAATATGTGAATACCAGTTAACAATCTGATTAAATTGAAGTGGATCTTGTAAATGATAAATAACATACTACACTCACAAAGAGAAAAACTGATATTGTAGGAAGAGTGAGATGAATAATAACTGTGAGGTATTTGCTAAACCAATAGGGAAAATATTGTTGGATGTCTATACTAATACCAAGTATATACCAAATATAAAAAATACCTTTCATATATTTACTGAAATCCTTCTCTGAAGATTCCTTATCTTTTTAAGGAAAATATATAATCACATGACAAGCTATGGAGACAAAACAAAAGTATGCATATTCACTTGTGAAATAAGATATACTGTGATAACATCTTAGCCCTAAAGCTGCATCAATAAATGGCTTTTTTACATGGCTCCAAATATCTAAATGCACATTTGTACCCTCCAATTTAACTTGTTTATAAATAAGTGATTTTTTTCCCCTAAGTTTCAGTATCATCTGAGCCAAAAAGAAAAAGGGACATGATAATGTATCAGTTTTACATAAATAACAAGTAGTTTGGTGGAAAATAATGTCATTAAATTAATTTCCAGATTATAGTTTATCAATCAGGACATTCTAGTCTTAAGGCATTATAAGGTATGCGCCAAACATGCTCCTGAACCATTCCAGAAAAAGACATGGCCAATGATTGGCGGCTACCTGCATATCCCACTCCTAATTGTCTCAAAGTATGTGTCTTGGTTGAAGAGCAGCAATGCATTGTGGTTTCTGAGCTTGACTTTAATAAGGGTTTAAATGTGCAACCAACATTCTGTTAATAATAAAACGCTCTAACAAACTAGAGCTTTTTAATGTTAGATTACAAAGTCTCTTTAAGCATTTTAAATAAAAATATTATTCATAAGGAAGCTGTTTAACGACTCAAGATCAAATTTACTACCTCTGAAAGAGCAAGACAATCTTGTGTAATTTAGCATAAGTTCATCATCTACGTTCATCAAGCTTTACTTCTCTAGGAGTTGCTAAAAATGGAGGGTGAAACCATGTCAAGAGGCAGTGAGTGGGTGGATCTGGGCAGGGAGTTAGGTAGAGACAGGAGGAAAGTGAACATATTAGTGGCATGGTTAGGTAGTCCTCAGCATCACAGGACTTCTATAAGGTCCAGGGAACCCGTGGAAGGGAGATCGGGCAGAGCTCCGCAAGTGTAACAATCCCGCATACCGATGGACAGTCTGCATATAGAATTATCACAAAGGAACACAAGCTATATTGCACCTATATTGTTCACGCTTAAAATTTTATGTTGAGGCCATTTTTAGGCTTCCTATAAAAACAATGTACATGACACTACTGGCACTGAAGTTGGTTGTTAAATGCAATTGTTCTTTAATTATTTTACTAGCCCACTTGCCCTAGTTATAACCCCTGTGTTCCTCCTTAATCGTGATCATCCTCATCAATTAACTATACACATATATGGGAATGCACCATTTAGGTACTTACAAGTATTAGTTGTCCCTCTGCTTTTGACAATGTGCCCCATATATAGTTCCAGGAGACACCTATGAATTGTTTACAACAATTTTTTAATGGACAATATACATGATTTCTGATATAAAGTTTAGAGAAACCTAAATAATGGTAGCTTAATCGTCAATAACTTGGCAAAACTTTGGAATGTCTAATGTTATGTTGGTCTGTTAAAATGTAATATTCTCTGGAATGCTAAATCTTTCTTATTATTTGTTTAGAAAGATTTCTTTATTGAACCATTATGAAAAGATTAAAATGCTTAGCATTGCACCAAACTAATTCTAGCTAATCATCTTAAGCAACTGTATTGAATGAGTACAGTAATATAAAGATATATCTATACAAGTATCTAAAATTCTAGCTATCAATATATCTATATCTATTTATCTATCTAAAGTAGGAAATTAGGTAATCCTAGCATTACCCGGGTAAACCTGACATTACCCAAGCGGCTGTGGGTAAAGCCCGATGTAACATGATAAATCTTCTCAGAGTGCATCAAGTCACTGCATCAAACGATGATCATACGATGCACTGTAATTCACACATCGTCACTATCTTTTTTGCCTCCGTCTGGGGGTACAAGCCCCACTTGTAAACCTCATTCCCCAAGGATCACTTGGGGTGTATGCCAGAGGATGGGTGGGGCGCCTTCCAACCCCCCCCACCCCCAGACAGAGGCAAAAAAATTGTGTAGATGGGGGAATTACATTACATCAGGGCTTACCCACAGCCGCTTGGGTAATGTCCGGTTTACCTGGGAAATCCTAGGAATACTTGGATTTCTGACTTCACCAATAACACACACACATATATATATATATATATATATATATATATATATATATATATATATACATACATACTAATTGCTAAGCCCTTAAAGGCTGCCTCTTATCTCAGTGCATTTTAGCAGTTGTTTCACAGCTAGACAGCGCTAGTTCATGTGTGCCATATATATATATATATATATATATAAACATTGTGCTCACTCCTGCAGGGGTCAAGTCCTACACAAAAAGTGTGGGAACTCACCAAGACTTCCACTCTCCCTCACAATTAATATTGTTTTATATATATATATAAGGGTTGAATGGTTGCCTTTTGGCCTGAAAATCCACCTCTGTCACAGAGTCTCACCCACTTAAGGTGCAATAGTCCTATTTCTGCTGACGGGAGCTAAATAACCCCAGAGCAAGCCACAAAGAAATGTAAGAACCATGTGTCATAAAAGATAATATTCATAACAGGGGTGATAACACAGCAGGACCATTGACAGTCTTACATTTAGTGTATTGTAGGAAGTGTTACTGCCCATTACTAGAGGATCTCACTATCCCTCTAACCAGACTGTGCTCCAGCTCCTCCCACCAGCACCAGCAGTGTTTACTGAAGTGTTTCTGTCCTCTGTCCAGAGGGAACTTAGTTCCTCCTGCAAAAATAGTGCAGGAACTCCGTTCCCATGCATTCCCGCCCGACTGATTGTCTAAAATACAAGATTTTCAAAAGAACTGAAATAAGGGGGCTGTCTGCAGAGGTAATCACAGTGGTAAAAAGTATATTATTTTAACTGTGTTAGTTATGCAAAACTGGGGAATGGGTAATAAAGAGTTTATCTATCTTTTTAAACAATAAAAAAACTGAAGTTGACTGTCCCTAAAATTCTAATATATATATATATATATATATATATATATATATATATATATATATATATATATATATATATATATATATATATATATATTGCTGTGCTCTCTGAGTATTATTTGTTGAAAAGCACACCTAGGTAGGCTCAGGAGCAGCAATGCACTGCTGTGAGCTAGCTGCTGATTGGTGGCTGGCTGCACATCTATGCCACTTGTCATTGGCTTATCTATATGTTTAGCTAGCTTCCAGTAGGGCATTGAGGCTACTTCAACCTAAAATGCTATGAGAATGAAGCAAATTTGATAATAAATGTAAATTAGAAAGTTGTTTTAAATTGTATATGTAATATATAAATCATAAACAAAAATTGTGGGGTTCTGTGTGCCTTTAAGTTCTATAGCTAATAGTTAAATTTTCTAGGGTCATATAACTAATCAGAATCTATGTATTAATCTTTTGCATGGTTAGACAGGTGGCTACTACCAGGGATTCATATAAAACCCAAATTTAAAAAAATGGTTTATTCTATGGAAGAATATTTACCTCCTATGTTCAACACAATAGCTATGCAACTGTGCATGCACACCCATTATTATTTTTTTTTTTTTTAAAGGCAACAGATACGCTACAGACAATCTCTTTCCAAATTTCAAACACAAATGTCCAGTGATCTGGACTGAAGTCTTGAGCAAGTTAAACAAATGTCTCAATATATACAGAACAGATTCAAAGTAGATTTCCACATTTGTGTTTTTGACCACTACCAGCTGAAAAACCATTTTTTTCCACTCACATATATTTGCAAAGATGGGTAGATCCAGGTAGCCCCAGCTCTTGAGAATCTTGCTTTTGTTTCTTTTCCAGTCCTCAATGACTCCTGAAAGCTCTGACTTAAATCAAGCTGGCACCTATGTTTAAAATATGTCTGTGTCTGACATGAACACATTCATGTTTAAACTACTTCCAGTAATTTATACCCTAAAATTTAAACACATTGGTTTAACCTGGTTTCTGCCACTGAAATGGATATGCTTCATTTAGGTTTGTTTAGAAAAACTATTAGTTGGTTGGTGTCTGTATCGATTACCCTTCATAAATGTATGTTTATCTAATCACTGAAATCAGGAAAAAGACATTTTAGAAGACGCTGTCTCTCTGTATTTGAAACCTATATCCATAATAGTTATATGTACAGAAAAAGAAACCCCCAAAGGAGTATATGGTTGCTCTAGTAAGTTTGTGCATGTAAAGTAATAAGTGTGCAAACATAGAAAGCATGTGTTGATTATGGATGGACAACTGTTTGGGTACATTTGCTGAAAATAACAAATGTTGGCAGCATTTGCTCATTCTAAATTAATGTTGAACGTTTGCAAAACATTCAATATTTATTTTTAATTATTTCTTTATGAAATGTAACACTCAACCATCAATTGTAACATAATGACATAGAAATATTCATCTTAAGAGACTTCTATGTAATACAGAAAAAGCAAAACTGATGTCAAGGGGAACAATTCAAATATCAAAATGACATTTGCCCATTCTTAGTGTTGATTTAAGGAGAATTAAAAGCGTGAGTTCTCAGAAGAGGCAGCAAATGCACAAGATGGTAAAGAAAACGTATGGCAAGGGAGCAGAAAGGACAAATGCACAAGATGGTAAAGAAAACGTATGGCAAGGGAGCAGAAAGGACAAATGCACAAATGTGAAAAGAAAGCAAGTGCAGCGATAGAAAAATAGTACTTAACTCAAAACAGAGATGAAGAGGAGAGTGAGCAGCAATATTACAGCAGGTCTCAACAAATGTATTCAAAATCTAGGAGCCAGATGGGAAATTCTGGAGCCAGAACTCTTGGGGCAGTCAGTCAAAAATACATATACAGACTGCAGGGTAATGGAAGAGTAGAATCATGGCTGCTTACCACTGCTTACCGCTAGGAGCCAGGAACACAATGCTGAATGCTTACGTGGCTCAACAAGCTCTGACAAATCTGGAAGCTAAACACAGAGATGGCTCTCTACAAGGTGTAGCGGCAGGCGACTCAGGAAGCAGACTTCTGTCAAAGGGCTCGCTTCCATTGAGTCGTTAAAAATGGAGCCATAAGTGGCCGACAGCTAAAAGTAATTTACGGCTCCATTTTAGTACCAGGTTTCGATTGAAATATTTTGCGCAATGCATGCAGTCGCTCTTTTCGTGTAGCTGTAAGTTAACGTTGTGTTAACACTTTCATCTGATGTCGGATTTCTTGATAATCAATTAGTTGCTAAGGTAACCCGACCTTACGCTATAGAATTTACATTTAACGTCCATGCTCCTTACCTGTGATCACCTCTCAAGAAAAATAAAGATACACTTATCCATATTTTTAATAATCAAATACTATTTTTTAATATAATTATATTTACCACTTCATTAATATAAGTAATATGTATTGCTGCCCTAGGCATAGGTCTAGTTTGAATTCTGTAGATATGTTCTTGCATATATTATTATATTTAAATATATACTGATATTTCTATTAGAATATAAGTTCAACTATTCCTATACATGAGACAACAATAAATATTACTTATAACAATTTATTTTTACATTAAAACACTTGCATTATTTGCAAGTTTTATAATTTCAATAAAAAATAGGTCTCAAAAAGCACATTTTTCCTCTTTTACACCTAGTTGAGCTAGGTGTAATATTTCTCAATGTATCGACAGCCTCTGACAGTGTATTAACGGTTTGTGCTTTCATTGGAAACCTGGCATAATTTATCGATTAACAGCTTCTATTACTTTCTATGGGACACAAAGATTTTTTTCGGCAGCCGGAGTCCAGCTGCCGATATTTAGGTATAATGCGCCATTGGAAACAGTCGATAAACAATATTGCTTCCGACAGCATATTTATTGGGTTTGCGAGCGCACGCAAACCGAATTACGGCTCAGTGGAAACAAGCCCATAGTTGCGCCACGAGATGTTAGCCATTTACCGCTTTCATTTAAAGCAAAAAGGCTGAGCTATTTTCTTGGGTGGTACATCTCATGACTGGGTTACAAGGGCCCCCTAATGACTACATTTATTAAGCCCAGTTTTACAATGCAAAACATATATACTGTATATATGTTTTTATATATTTTTTTCCTGTGCTTTACTAAATAAACAAATATTTTAGTTGTAGGATCTGTCCAGAAAGTGACCAATATATATATATATATAGCTATCAGTGTTGAGCTAACGTGTACTTCCTGTTGGTCTCATTTTAAATTCACGTTAAACTAGTTGTCACGTAAAAAAAGTTTTTTTTTAATATGTCTAATTGATTTCTTTCATATACATGAGAGAGGATTTTGAGTACTGTAAGTATAGATCTTTCAATAAGGATGGCAATTTTTTTTTTAATTTTTTTTTTTTAAGTCAGCAAATTTTAAAATATAAAGTGGAGAAGTTTGTCTCTCCCTTATTAGAAATGATCTGCACCACTTTTATAACTCACAAATAATAATTTAGTAAAAATTTATTAAAATATAAATTAATACTTTATTATTTTCATGGGGAGCTGCGAGCATTCTTAACTTATCTTCAGGGACAGTGGAAAATATGCAAAACATTGTACAGTAGAGAATTCACTTGGGCAGTGATGTCATAAAGAAATTTAGAAACACCTGCTGTGTAGGTCTCATAATCCCTAAAGTTTTGAATAAAAAATGAAGCATACACCAGTTATTCTGTGTAATGATCGTCAATTACAGGGAAATATTTTGATTTTCCTTACAGCTGACAAGAAATGATCAATCTGGCTTAACTAATTCTGCTATTAGCGCTTGTGTTTTAAGAATATCAGTGTGGGAAAATTAATTTTGTTTAACATAAACAAAATCTGTTAAATGACATATGCGTGTATAGATTTCTGCATTCACACCCAGCTGTTACTCTTACATGGGACTTTGTGGAAGAATTAAATATATCAAAATTAATTTAAATCTTTTTTTTTTTTTCTCATCAGTTTAGGGTATATATGATTTGCTTCTAAATACAAGTTGTAATTTATTTTATTATTTTATTATTGAAGAATATTATTTACCAATTACATTTTAATGCCTATGATTATGATTATTTTTTTTGCTTCTGAAAACAGGTCATAATTTATTTTATCATCGAAGAATATTAAAACCAATGAGATTTTAATATCACAGTAGGAGAATTTGGTGAAATCATTTTTTTAATGAATTAATTTATTTATTTATTTTGCATTTTATCACCTTTTTTCACTTCTGTTTATAAGTAATATATTTAGTTCTAAAATCAAGTTTACAACTTTGTCTGGTCTACTTGATTGAAACTTGTCATGAACACTATATGGCAGGGGCACATTTTTTATTGCTTTATCTAATGGAACACTGGAGTGGGCATGTAAATTTATTATTATTATTTGTATTTTATTTATTTATTTATTTATTTAAAGCGTGCACACTGTTTAGCAAATCCTGTCCATGTTTCCATAAGTAGCCATGAACATTTTCATTGCCTTTTAAATTAGTTTTTATGAAGACGATAACCTCACCCAAATCATCATATTGGCATGGACCATATGCCTTAGAATATGCATCAAAGGACCATTAAATATAGCAGAACTGCATAATCAACAAGTACATAATACATCATAGACAATGTAATAGCAATTACAGTTCATTTTAAATGAGCAGTGGGTTGTTGTTTTTTTACAAATTTCTAATTTTACTTCAATTTTCTGACCTCTAGTATCATGTGACAACCATTATCCAATCACAGACTCATATATGTATAGACTGTGAACTCTTAAAGGGACAGTCAACACCAGATTTTTTGTTGTTTAAAAAGATAGATAATCCCTTTATTACCCATTCCCCAGTTTTGCACAACCAACACTGTTATATTAATATACTTTTTACCTCTGTGATTACATTGTATCTAAGCATCTTCTGACAGCCCCCTGATCACATGCCATTTTATTTATTATCTATTGACTTTCATTTTAGCCTATTAGTGTTCCACAAGCCACGGGCGTGATCACAATGTTATCTATATGGCTCACATGAACTAGCTCTCCCCTGTTGTGAAAAGCAAATACAAAAGCATGTGATAAGAGGCAGCCTTCAAGGACTTAGAAATTATCATATGAGCCTTCCTAGGTTTAGCTTTCAACTAAGAATACCAAGAGAACAAAGCAAAATTGGTGATAAAAGTAATTTGGAAAGTTATTTAAAACTTTTATTTTTTACATTGACTATCCCTTTAAACATGCTCAGCAGTAGCTGGTGCCTTAGAAAGTGTGCATATAAAAAGGCTGCTCACAATTTGATAATGTAAGTAAATTGAAAAGTCTCTTAAAACTCCATGCTCTGTCTGAATCATGAAAATTTAATTTTGTCAATTTATTTTTGTGAGGCATACCCAAACTGAACCAAAAACTAAAAAAATCTCTCTCATATCATACAAAACATAAACCAATTCAAAAATGTTTTATGCTTATGATCCCAAGTGCTAATGTGTATTATCCCCTTCAAGTAAAATGTGCTTACAAAATACTGACATTTTCTTGTGATCTTAGAATCATGTACATGATTTAGTAAATCTTGCACATTTTGGTGAATTATGGGAATGTTTTGCTAAATCATGTGCATGATAAAAAAACACGCAAAGTGATGAAAAATGAATTTTGTCTTCTATATCCTTTTAATCTTTAATGCATGTGACATTTTTTGTCTCACACTGCAACTATATTGAAGTTAAAAAACGTTGATGAATCCAGCTCCATTATGAAATTCCAGTGAGATGCTGGACACAATATCTCCTAAAAATGTAATTCTAGCTCTGAAGGGTTTTTATTCTTCTTCTTATATTTAAAGGGACAGTCTACACCAGAATTGTTATTGTTTTAAAAGATAGATAATCCCTTTATTACCCATTCCCCAGTTTTGCATAACCAACACAGTTATAATAATATACTTTTAACCTCTGTGATTATCTTGTATCTAAGCCTCTGCAAACTGCCCCTTTTTTCAGTTCTTTTGACAGACTTGCAGTCTGGCCAATCAGTGCCTGCTCCCAGATAACTTTACGTGCACGAGCACAGTGTTATCTATATGAAATACGTGAACTAACACCCTCTAGTGGTGAAAAACTGTTAAAATGCAATCTGAAAAGAGGTGGGCTTCTAGGTCTAAGAAATTAGCATATGAACCTCCTAGGTTAAGCTTTCAACTAAGAATACCAAGAGAACAAAGCAAAATTGGTGATAAAAGTAAATTGGAAAATTGTTTAAAATGACATGCTCTATCTGAATCATGAAAGTTTATTTTGGCCTAGACTGTCCCTTTAAGCACTGTTGTCAACCTCCTAACTAAATGTGTGGCTGGTTCTTCAATATTCTTGATGGCTCCACAATTTTAAACAATTTTGTCAATCCCCGTGTAGGTGTGTTTACCAAAAAATCAAGTGTAACAAATACATTTCAAGGGAAACTCCCACGTGCTTAAAAAAAATGGCTTGATATCCTGCTTAATTATATGTTTTCTGGCCTCCAAAAACTGTGCTCCTATTAACATAATAGTTGAGTTAGCGAGGTCAAGACAAAAGTCCGTCACCTGTGAGTGGCTGCAAGCAAACATTCTATAGTCAAACAGAGCACAGCATGTTAGAAACCAGCCAGAAGCTGAAACTAGGAAAGTCATAATTTAACAGATACTGGAACTGACAAGTTTGAATGTTGGGTCATTTCTGTGGCATTTTGCACTACATTTATCTTGATAACTAGTCACCCTTCATATTAACACCTGCATAGCCCATTTTGCTTTTCCTTTTCAACATTTGGATTCACAGGTGTTAGTAATTTAGTTTTGGTTTTAGTGGCTCTTTTTAGGAATGTGTTATTTTATGTTTTATTTACACGTAGAAAGACGTCCCTTCTAATTTTAGTTTCAGTATTACCTAAGACTTTTCAATAAAATATAAATAAAAGAAATATCTGCACTGTTTTTATCTGAATATTATACTATGATGATTTAACATAAATTTGTGATGTTGTTATTGCATTAGCACATCATAATCATATTTAACACATGTTTAGACCATAATTCTTTAGAAAAGCTTATTTCATTTATCTACAAAAATCCCCTATAGAGTTTAATTGTGAACATTAAATCGTTATTTTAAAAGGAGTGTGATCAACTCCATAGTTATTCAACAATTCAGTTATGTCCAACTATTTCTTTATCATAAAGTAACATTCTAAACAGGAACAAATGATACATAACAGAATTTTTCAAGTAGTAATAGTTTCTTAAAAAGACAGTATATTCTAAATTAAACCTTCATGATTCCGATAGGGCATGAAAATCTCAGCAACTTTACTATTTACTTTTATAATCAAATTTGCTTTGTTCTATTTGTATTCTTTGTTGAAAGCTAAACCTAGGTCGGCTCATATGATAATTTATAAGCCCTAGAAGGTCGCCTCTTATCTCAGTGCATTTGAACAGTTTTTCACAGTTAGACAGTGCTAGTTCATGTGTGTCATATAGATAACATTGTGCTCACTCCCTTAGAGTTATTTATGAGTTAGCACTGATTGGCAAAAATGCATGTCTACCAAAATAAATAAGGGGCAGTCTGCAGAGGCTTAGATACAAGGTAATCGAAGAGGTACAAAGTATATTAATATACCCATGCTGGTTATTCAAAACTGGGGAATGGGTAATAAAGGGATTATCTATCTTTTTTAACAATAACAATTCTGGATTAGACTGTCCCTTTAAAGTAACCACATTTCCCATGTTTCCAATCATAAAGCACTGTTCCAAACTGAAAAATATAAGTGTAAAAAAAGGTCATTCTTTTTTTATCTATATGATATTATGTTCTCTTTCTCATAAATAAATGAAAATAAGCACAAAACCAATGCATTTCAGATCATAAAAGTGGTGGTGAAATTAGTTACAGAAGAAGAGATGATTACTGTATAAGAAAATGGTTATTTAATTATTAAATATACAAAAATGTATGACATTATGTTAATTAAAAAAAAAGTTAGGACTATCATCACTCAATATATTTTTACCAATATTTCATAGCTTTTATTTATAGATATATTTATTTATTTTTGTTGGTCAAATATGCATAATCCCCCACTTTGCTATTATGAGTTAAAGGGACATTCCTGTCATAATTTAAATTCACGTATATTAATTACATCCTTACAGAAAAACATATTTGCAATATCTTTAGCATTTGCTGAGACCTGGGCAAGACAAAACTGTGGGCCCCCCCACTCCAACATATAACACTCCTTTCTGCCACCCCTCTCCAGACCACCTGAGCAGCATTGTTGTTTCAGCTGCAGCATACCTGTGCAATATACACGTATTGGCAAAAATTGATCTAGTAAAAGTAATAACTGTTTTAGTGTTAGCATTTTTCTCTGCACGTGCATGTGAAGCATAGCAAGATATTCTCAATTACCAAAATCCATTCATTACCAGATGGTACAAGCACCTTAGGCTCTCTGAGAATTTGCTGTGCTTAAAATGCTGGTGCACGGTGCATACTTAAATACACTTTTAAAACAGTTATAGCTTTGATTAGAATCATTTTTGCTAATATATGTACATTACAAAAAATGCTTCTATTAAAAACTTGAATGCATCTATGTGAATTCCAATTTTGGATGGAATGTCCCTTTAAATTTGTTATAATTATTTACAGTATGTCAGATACAGTTCAACACCGTCCCTTCCAAGGTTTTCAACAAACTTTGTATTGTGTTTTAGGAACAATGTTTTTTCTTCAACAACACGATTATGGGGGCGATTTATCAAGCTGATTCAGACAGGGACGCACATACGCGCCCCTGTCTGCAGCAGCTCACCTCTGGCGGGCTGAATTCCCTTGGCGGAATTCAGCATTGCACACGAGTGCAAAATATTTTGCGCTCGCGTGCAACCCCACACCCTGCCAGAGCACAGCCAATCATGCGTGGGCAGGAGCTGTCAATCTCCCCGGTCGGACTATACCAGGGAGATTAAAATTCGCTACTTTAGAGGTGGCGAAAGGTTAGGAAAGTAGCGGTTTCATTACCGCTGCTTGTTAAATACAGCGTGCAGGTTCTCTTGTGAGAACCTGCAGTCATATGGAGTCGAAAGGCTTGCGAAGCCTTTGATAAATCGACCCCTATCTCAATATGTGATGTAAACTTTTTAGTTATGTTATGTGCTTATCACACACATTGGTTCTACAAATGTAGAAGAACACCTACAACACAATGAGATCAATAGTAAATATATTTAGTACACACAGGTTATATATTCTAAAAACAGTATGGGCCTTACATTTATATTTTGCTCAGTTTTCTTAGTATCCTTTGTTACAGAGTAATCCTAGTTGAGCTCAGGAGCGTGCAGCAAAATTTGCAACAATGTTTATATTAATGTTATATATAGTTGCAAACACTGCTGATAAAGATGTACACCCCCCCAAAACTGCTATTACTCTTCAAAAAAAGGAAACTAAGAGAACAGTGCAAATTTGATTTTAGAATTAAACTGTTAAGTTGTTTAAAATGATATGCGCTTTCTAAATCAAAACAATTTAATTTTGACTTTACTGTCCCTTTAGTTTAAAAAAACAAAACAAAAAACAAGTAGAACAAAAGAAAGGATTTTCTCAAAAACATTCTAGGGTAAAATATTAGCATTGCAAGTGTAGCAGCTACTCGCCTTTTAAAGGCAAATTATTTATATTATTGTCCCTTTAAAGGGATATGAAACCCAATTTTTCAGATAGAGCATGCAATTTTAAACAATATTCTAATTTACTCCTAGGGGCCGATTTATCATGCCCCGAATGGGACCAAATACCCCTGTTTCCGCGCGAGCCTTCCTTAACTCGTAGCCTCCTCTGAGGTTGCGGACATCAATCTGCCCGATCGTGTACAATCGTGTTCATTGACTCCACCTGCTAGCAGCCGATTGGCCGCAAATCTGCAGGGGTTCAGCAATGTCTGGCAGATCATGTCCACCAGACATTGATAAATCGGCCCAAAATTATCAAGTTTTCTTTGTTCTCTTGGTATCTTTATTTGAAAAGCATGAATGTAAGCTTAGGAGCTCTCCCATTTTGGGTTCAACACCGGGGTAGCCCTTGCTGATTGATGGCTACATTAAGCCACCAATCAGCAAGTGCTACCCAGGTGCTGAACCAAAAATGAGCCTGCTCCTAAGCCTACATTCATGCTTTTTCAAATAAAGATACATAGAGAACAAAGTAAAATGTATAATAGGAGTAAACTAGAAAGTTGCTTAAAATTGCATGCTCTATCTGAATCATTCAGCAAAAAAACCTTGTGTTTCATATCCCTCATACTCTGATATGGATACCGGATTACAGTTACATATTTTAGACTAAAACTGGAAGACCATGTAGAAGAAAGCTAAAGCGAATGACATTTTCTGGACAGCTACAATAGCAACAGATTGTACATTTAAACACATATGTTCTTGTGGTTTCTTTAAATGGCCTTCAATACAATATTGCTGGAATATTATATACGATTGTAAGAAAAATGTGGGGTTTAACCTGTTAATTGATTCAGGGGCATTCACAAGTTTAGTCAGTGGGATACTGCATTCCACACAAGGTTTGATCTCCACCCAAAAGAGTCATTTTGTGGATTATCACAGACTGAGTCACTTTGGCTTCCTGTAATCTACCACATAGCTGTGTAGGGATTTAGGTTACCCAAACCACATGCTACATTTGTGTTTATTTTCACGTTTCACTATAAATATCTTGTAATTAAACATTTAACCATTTTCTAAAGAACAGCAACATGTTGCAAAGCTGATATTAAGCTATAAACAGAACTGTTGCTAGCAAAGTAAATACATAAATAACCTATTTTTTCAATAGAAAGGACACATTTTGAGATTTGAATATAATATTCATAACCCAAAATAATTACAGTGGTTTGTATGCCACTAATAAATTATTTAGTTAGAAGTCAGTAGATAATTTAAAGGGATAGTAAAGGCAAAATAAAATGTAAGCCATTTTACACAACGTTCCAATTTGCTTTGTTCTCTTGATATCCTTTGTTGAAGAATAAATGAAGGTAGCCTGATAAACGCTTAGGAGTGTGCATGTATCCAGAATTCACTTTTCTTTTCTTTTAAATTATTGAAATCATTAGTCTATAATCACCTAACTCAATTTCTCTAAACTATCACAATATTTGATCTCTTCCAATCTGGTTTCTGCCTTAACCCCTTGAGTGCTAACGACGGCTCTGAGCCGTCACAGAGTTTCCCATTTAGGTGCTAATGACGGCTCAGAGCCGTGGCTAGCACTCTCCCACCTTGAGGGAGATCTGGGGGCTCCCACCTGCTCCTACCCCACCGATCGGGCCTGTATAATGACAGGCATCGCCAGGGATTCACATTTTGCGTGGTGACGTAATTGCGTCACCGTGCAACTTTATTAAAAAAAAGACAATGGACAATATAGGGTAAGGGGGCATGCTGCTTAGAAACCTGTATCTCAGCATCTAAGCAGCTACAGACCCTCAAGACCACAGTTCTAAAGGTAATCGTCTAATCTTTCCAACGGTATAAGTCTTGTGGGTCTGAAAAGAAAAAAATATTTAAAAAAATTTAAAAAAACCTCAAATATGCTTAGCACCCAGTTGGGAAAGTGCTTAGCACTCAAAGGGTTACACACATGACCTGCTATCAGCTAAAACAAAGGGCCACTACTCCTTACTTATTCCTCTTACTTTAGGTGACTGTATTCTCAACACCTCATCCCATATCTGCTGTCTTGGTGTCAAACTAGACTCTGAACTCACACTCACTCCACACATACAAGCGTTTACTAAATGCACCTATGCAACATTTCCAGAATACGCACCTTTCCTTACCCAAGAAACTTCACACAATATTAATTCATTCCCTCATTTTGTCACATATTAACTACTGCAAACTCGTTCTAAAAGACCCTCCCAAATCCCACCCCTTCCCCCTCCAATCTATCATGAATGATTCAGCTAGACTCATTCACCTAAGTCGCCAATCTGCATCAGCTGCTCCACTCTGCCAGTTCCTTAACTGGCTCCCCATACACTTTAGAGTCGACAAATCTGTTGAAAATGTAGGAGCCAGTAAGAATATTTAGTAGCCACAAAGTGATGTATATATATATATATATTTAGAATTACCAAAAAAGTTAGGAGCCAGAGGTAAAATTCTAGGAGCCAGTGGTTCCCTGGCTCCTGGCTTTGTTGAGCCTTGCTTTAGAATACAATTCAAAATGTTAACCCTAACCTATAAAGCACTCAACAACCTCACTCTCAACTGTATTTTCTCACTCATCTCCAAATACTTCCCCCGACCCGCCGTCTTTGATCAACCTTTGAACTGCATCTCTCTACTCCTATTTTTTCTACTTCCTTCTTTCGCCTCCAAGACTTCTCATGTGCTGTTCCTATTCTATTGGACCCTCTATCTCCATTGGACTGTCTGCAACCTTGAATAGTTTCAGTCGCTCTATGAAAACCCATCTATTTAGAGAGGCACTTACCATCTCTCCTCTGTTTACCAAATAAATCTTGAACTACCTTAACTTGCTACTGCAACTGAAGCCTATGTTACAAGCTACCACAAACGTGATGTATTTGCCCCTTTAACAGAAGTAGGGCCATCCTTATCCATACTAACAATTTCTTTTAGCCAGTTATGTATTTGTATCTTACTACAATCCTTTGTCATTGTATACCTCTACATTTGTACCCAACACTACAGAAGTTTGTGGTGCTATACAGATAAATAAATAATAATAATATGGCAACAGTGTTTGTAACTATGTATAATATTGTTATAAACATTTTTAATAGATGACTGCTCCTCAGCTCACCTAGGATTACAAAGGCAACATTTATCATATAAGTAAACTGGAAAGTTGTTTAAAACTCCATGCCCTATCCCATTCATGTAAGTTTAATTGACTTTACTATCCCTTTAATATGCTTTTAGAATATGATTTTTTAAGGCACTGATGTCAATGGGAGTAATTAACTGGTCATTTTGCTTAGCTCTCACTGAAGCCATGAACACTATTCAGCTAGCAGAGGAACACAAATATAGGAGGTATGCATTCAATAAAATCATATATACATTCAAGAATGATGTTGACTCTAATATTTTATTATATAAAGTACCTATAAATATAAGCATAAAACATATTTAATTATAACATATCATAATTAAAGGGGCAGGAAACAAAATTGTATTTCATGATTCGAATAGAACATACAATTTTAATCAACTTTCAAATTTACTTCTATTATCAAATTTTCTTAATTTTCTTGTTATCCTTTGCTGAAGGAACATTGGAAGCTAGCTGAACACGTCTAATTAGCCAATCACAAGAGACAAATGGGTGCAGTCACCAATAACCAGCCAGCTCCCAATAGAGTAGGATATGTGTGTATTGTTTTTCAACAAAGGGATACCAAGAGAACAAAGAACATTTGAAAATAGAAGTGAATTTAAAAGTCTTAAAATTACATGCTCTATCTGAATCATGCAAGTTTAATTTTGACTTTCCTATATCTTTAAATACATTATTATACTATATATGATCATCATAATTAAATAGATACAATATTTTAAGATTTTTTTTAACTAAACAATAAAAATGTAAATTCAATAGTTTTAAATATATTTATATGTCTATTTAAGCTAAAGGTCACATGCTCTAAACAAGTCTTTTATACCATAGGGTAACAGTTGCTAAACAACATACTGACAGGCTCATTTTCTTTAAAAAAACTATAAAGTTGCTGTGAGTACACCAGATAAAATTTTGGTGACCTTGTACAAAAAAACCCAAAAATTAACCTTTTAAAGCCGTTATGACGTTCTATTCCGTCATAATTAGACTGGGCTTTAAAGCCGTTATGACGGAATAGAACGTCATAACTAACGGCTGTCCTGAAGCCTTCTGTGCTTCAAGGATTTAATCGCGGTCTGGAGGGCGTTCCTAGGATTGTAGGGACGCCCCCCAGATGCAATAATTGAAATCTCGCGATCGTATGCACGATCGCGTAGTTTCAATTTGTCTACATCGGAACAGTTGTTCCGATGTAGGCACTTTAACCCTGTCACGAAAGGGTTAAACCTGCAAAAAAAGCAGGTAAAATAAATTTATCTGAGGAGTAACACTAACAGAGATGCATTGTTAAAAAATAAGATGTTAAAATCTACAGTGTGAAGATGTGTCAGATATCTATACTGCAAGAAGGTAGTTTAGTAAGGCATGCAATATAATAAAGTAAGAAAAATGTATATTCTAAACAACACAACCCATAGAAAATGCCACAAATCACGTGTATACAAACTAGATATAATTAAAGGTACAAAATATTCTAATGCTATCATTCTCTAATTTGTTAAATGAATGCTTGTTTGTGAAATACTTATTTAACTCCCGAAAAGAAGCTAGCAGGACATGAAACTCATGGATCAGAGCGTGACATTTTAAGAGACTTTTCAGTTTACTTTGTTCTCTTGGAATCCTTTGTTAAAAAAACATACCTAAATAGGCTCAGGAGCAGAAATGCACTAACAGGATATAGTTAGTGTTCAGCTAACTCCCAGTAGTGTTTTGATGCTCTGTAGCTTATGTTATGTGTTAACCCCTCTGCAGGTTAAAGATATAGTTATATGCAAACAAATGTTGTTAACACATTAGAGTATTTTTTTTTCTCTTTTATGTCCCTTGAAATAGTTAGTGAATGTTGTACATTAACCATGTACCAGAGCAGAACAGACTCAGTGATTGGAGCTACATGTGTATGCTGCTGCTGACTGTCTCAATGGCATCAGCAGTAGTGTTTGTAGCAATGTTATGTATATAGTGCACAAGGCACATGCACGCTCCTTAGACAGACTCATTATGTCCTCATGTAAAATGTAGAGGGTTTTTTTTCTATTGTGCGCTCCTTTTGAATCATGAAACTTTATTTATGACTTCCATGTCCTTTAAAAGAATTAAGAGTTCTAGCTGCCTAGAGGTTTTTTTTCCAATTAGAACAATGCCTAGCGGTCAGGCAAATTTAGCAATACAGACCTATATGCACCAGGAAACACTTCACAGGTTGTAATGCAATATATATATACAGTATATATATATTTATTTAAGGGGCCATTACAGTGAAAAAAATGCATGTTCTCATTTGTTAGAGCATGCAACTTTATCATAATCAACCCTGCAATTTATGTGTTTAACCCCCAAGCTAGGTGGTGTTTGGTTAAACACATAGATTTGCAGGGTTGATAGTGATATAATGACATGCTCTTACAATATTCATACATATAAATAAAATAAGTTTGCATATCAATGTTTTATTTGTCCAAATTGAATAATAAAAGCCCAAGAACATATTTGCTGTTTTACTTTTACAAAGTAATTGGTTTCTACCTCCAGCCGTGCTCTACTATTGATGACAGATCTATTAATTACCCAACAAGGCACCCTGAGGATAACTGCAGTTTACATTCACTGAATACATTCCAGGCTTCCTATGTTATTCCTACATATTGATGTTTATGGAAACGCACTACCCACATGCAATACTGACTGACTTAACCCTATTGCACCCAGAGGGGTCTGCATTACACAGAAACGTTCTGTGGATCAAATATATTGCAGAGTAGAAAAAGTGCAATACTCAATTTTTTACATTGCATTGTTTTTAAGTGGTATAGCAACGTTAGCTAATTAGTTATAGGACCAAGCAGTAAAAGAAACTTGCATTAGTAAAAAATAAGAAAAAAATAAATAAACAGGAAGTGGATGTTTGTGTACAAATAGTACTTTGGTTTCTATTGCTCACTGGCTGGTTGGTTTATTTAAAGAGACAGTCTACAATATAATTTTTATTGTTTTAAAAAATAGATAATCCCTTTATTAGCCATTCCCCAGTTTTGTAATATACTTTTTACCTCTGTGATTACCTTGTATCTAAGCATCTTCTGACAGCCCCCTGATCACATGACTTATTTTATTATCTATTGACTTGCATTTAGTACTGTGCTAAATCTTAAATAACTCCTTGGGGCATGAACACAATGTAATCGACAGTATATGGCTCACATGAACTAGCAGTCTCCTGTTGTGAAAAGCAAATAAAAAAGCATGTGATAAGAGGCTGTCTATAGTGGCTTAGAAACAGGCAGAAATTTAGAGGTTTAAATGTTATAAAGTATATTACTATAACAAGGTTGGTTGTGCAAAGCTGGGGAATGGGTAGTAAAGGCGTTATCTATCTTTTTAAACAATAACAATTTTGGTGCAGACTGTCCCTTTAAGAAAACAACAATTCCGAGGTATATGTTACTGATTTTTTGGAAATCCACTTATTTGTAAGGGAAGAGAGTTTATTAAATCAATGTCATATATGGAAGTGTTCTTAGTAAACAGGATATTAAAGTCCATTTTTTATTTATGTTTTAGAAATGATTTAGTGTATTGCCACAGACCTGCATATTATTATTATTATTATCGGTTATTTGTAGAGCGCCAACAGATTCTGCAGTGCCAACAGATTCTGCAGCGCTAACAGATTCCGCAGCGCTAACAGATTCCGCAGCGCTAACAAAATAAATGTTTTAAAAGCATTGCAAATCTGTTATTTTTTAGAAACAAAATGGACTGTTTTGCAGTCCCAGGTCACACCCTTTAAAAAATCTCTTGAATGTTGCTTATCTTACTTCTTCTACCGAGGCCAATTAAAGAGATATGGAACCCGACATTTTTCTTTCATGATTCAGATAGAGCATGCGATTTTCAACTTTCTAATTTACTTCTATTATCAATATTTCTTTGATCTCTTTGTATCTTTTGTTTAAAAGCAGGGAAGTATACTAAGGAGTCAGCCCATTTCTAAAGCCCTATAGCTTTGCAACAATGTTATCCATTTACAAGAGCACTAGAGGGCAGCACTATTTCCTTCCAAGTAGTGCTCCAGATGCCTACCTAGGTAGCTCTTCAACAAAGAATAGCATGGGAACAAAGCAAATGATAATAGAAGTAATTTGGAAACCTTTTTAAAATGGTATGCTCTTGTTAAATCACAAAAGAAAATGTTTGGGTTTCATATCTAAATGAGTGCCTCATATGTCACCCAATTGCTGAGCAGCATGTAGGAGTTTCTGCATTTCACAACATTCCCTCCAGCCACTCAGGGGGAATGCGAACACTACAATTTTCTTTTCAAAGTTAAATTACATTGCAAAGTGTAACAATTATGCATAATTAAGCATTTTATGGCTTCACTTTAAAATCTGATTGCTAACAATGTTTTCTAGAATTGAAAATGTTAAATTAGTGGAGTTCTTGAAATACAGGGAAGCTTGTATGTGCTTCGCCTGTAACTGCGCCCCAGCTAGCCTCCGGAGAAGCGCACATGTGCGCCTGAATTTATAATAAAATTAGAGGTAACTTTGTGCAGGCGAGCTGGGGCGTAATAATGATAATAATGATAAATTTCGCCGGCATTTACTCCCTATTTACTCCCTATTTTTCACAGTACATCCCTATAAATATTTACGCCGCCATGTTTTGATTATTAAAAAAGTGTTTTTAAGTTAATATTTAGCTTATATTTATATTATATAATGTTTGTGTGCTGTTTTTTATATATGTTGATAATTTATCATCGCAAAAAATAAATATATTAAAATATCGATCTATATATATAACTGTTGGTACCCATATGCGCCAGTGGAAGCGCAAATTTATGGCAATAACAGTCTCTTCTTGGCGCTGAGCCTTTCAAAAATTAGTTAAAAGAAGAAAGTACTGCATCACATGATGTAAAAGCATGTATTATAATGGTGTTCGCCTCAGTCTGCATGGCGAAATATACAACACGCAATTGAAGCCGAAATTGCAGTTCCCTATCGGCACAAAGCAATGATAAATAAGAAACTGGGCGTATTTGTAGGTCGGGCTGTTACATTACGCCTATTACTAATGTAAATTGTAGCACTCAGGAGCGCGCCTGTGCGCCTAGGCGAATGCACGCTGAGTGCGAAGAAGTTTCTTTCAGATTTGTGCAATTATAGGCGCAGAGTGCTTTGATGAATATGACGATCAGTATGTATGAGCTATTTTGGACGTAATTATAGGAGAAGGGCTTTGATAAATCTAGCCCTTAGTCTGAACTTCAAATGAGTAGTAGATTTTTTTCTGACAAATTTCAAAGTTATGTCTATTTCCACTGCCACGGCATCATGTGACAGCCATCAGCCAATCACAAATGCATATACCTATATACTGTGAATTCTTGCACATGCTCAGTAGGAGCTGGGGACTCAAATAGTGTAAATATAAAGAGACTGTACACATTTTGTTAATGGAAGTAAATTGAAAAGTTATTTAAAATTGCATGCTCTATCTGATTCATGAAAGTTTAGTTTTGGCTTGAGTGTCCCCTTAAGCAAAATTATATTATAATTAAGTTAAATCATATGTTGCGGACATGTGAATCTCTGCTCTCTATACATGCATGCGCCTAACTAATGCTTGCACAACAGATAGAAATAATACACATATTATAAAGTGTGTTGCTGGACACCAAATGCTTTTGTAGTTGTTGTCTGCTTTTAACATTTGTACAGATGGGTTAATGGTAAAGGTTGATGATTGTTTAAAAATTCGCATTACCAAAGCGGATTACATTGCATCTACTGAGGGGATCAACAATGTAAGCCTACACTGAGCCATTATTGGTGAAACAAAGCTTTCATTTTAAGCCTTTGATAACAAGCATAAAATGGACAAAAGAAAAAATTCTTCTGATGTCAGAACAAGGCAAACACTACATGCTTTTCATACAGACTCATTTCCAGAACCATACAACATGCACGAATATCGACAAACTGTCTCCGACCAAGTGCCCATCATGAACTTCTGTAAGATCAGCAAGTTACAAGAATGAACAGAAATCAAAAGATTGCTGTGGGTTATTAGAGTGTATCAAACAGATCTTTCCGCTAGACCCTTTTGCTGTATGTTGGATAATGCCCTGTTATGTAAGAACTAATTATTTTTTCTCCTTACAATAAATTAAAGTGTCTTGGTATTCTTGGAATGAGGGAGGGGATGAACCTCTCTTAATTCAAATTAAGGCACTTGTTCTTCTAAAGATTGTTGGTCAAAAAGCTATTAAATTCTTTTATACATAGTATATATCAACCACATAGTATATATCAGCAATGAAGTACTGCTTTGCAAATGACCTGCATTTATTTAAAATTGTACAATTTACATTGTTTTGCAGTTTAGACACATACCCTTGAAAAATATTTTTATCTTATCTCCTCTGCTGTGAATAATAAAAGGGACATGAAACTTAAACATTTTCTTTCATGATTTAGATAGAGCATGCAGTTTTAAACAACTTTCTAATTTACATATATTAGCACATTTTCTTTGTTTTCATGGTACCTTTTGTTGAAAAACAGCGACGCAAGCTCAGGAGCATTCCCATGTTTGGCACACTATATGGAAGAAGTTTTGCAAGAATGTTATCCATTTGCAAGAACAATAGATGGCAAAACTATTCCCTGCTATGTATTGTTCCAAACATCTACCTAGGTATGTCTATAACAAAGAATACAATGGGAATTAAAGGGACATTAAACCCAAATTTTTTCTTTCATGACTCAGATGTAGAAAACCATTTTAAACAACTTTCTAATTTACTTCTATTATCTATTTTGCTTAATTCTCTTGACATTATTTCCTGAAAAGCATATCTAGATAGGCTCAGTAGCTTCTGATTGGTGGCTGCACTTAGATGCCTCATGTGATTGTCTCACCTATGTGTATTGCTATTTCTTTAACAAAAGATATCTAAAGAATGAAGCAAATTAGATAATAGAAGTAAATAGGAATGTTGTTTAAAATTGTATTTTCTATCTGAATCATGAAAGAAAATGTTGTTGTTTAATGTCCCTTTAAGCAAGTTCGATAATAGAAGTAAATTGGAAACTTTTTACTAAAATTGTGTTTTCGCAAAAGACATTTTTTTTGTTTCATATTCCTTTAAGGGCAGATATAAATGAGCGCTTACACTGATTAATCAATCACAGTGTAGCATGGATTAATGTCGGAGTTCAAAATTTAGCAAGATTTGGCCTCAAAGGGTAGTACATTTTCCCCAATAATGTTTTTTTTTTTTTTTTTGCCAAACCATTGAAAATAATTACATGACAAAATATTTTAATACACAAAAATAAATATCGAATTGGTAATTATTAATAAGGGTTTGAATTAATCTCACCATTTAAAAGAAAGGTTACACAAATTTGAGCAATTTAAAGGGACAGTCTAGGCCAAAATAAACTTTCATGATTCAGATAAAGCATGTAATTTTAAACAATTTTCCAATTTACTTTTATCACCAATTTTGCTTTGTTCTCTTGGTATTCTTAGTTGAAAGCTTAACCTAGGAGGTTCATATGCTAATTTCTTAGACCTTGAAGCCCACCTCTTTCAGATTGGATTTTAACAGTTTTTCACCACTAGAGGGTGTTAGTTCACGTATTTCATATAGATAACACTGTGCTCGTGCACGAGAAGTTATCTGGGAGCAGGCACTGATTGGCTAGACTGCAAGTCTGTCAAAAGAACTGAAAAAACAGAATTTATGCTTACCTGATAAATTACTTTCTCCAACGGTGTGTCCGGTCCACGGCGTCATCCTTACTTGTGGGATATTCTCCTCCCCAACAGGAAATGGCAAAGAGCCCAGCAAAGCTGGCCATATAGTCCCTCCCAGGCTCCGCCTACCCCAGTCATTCGACCGACGGACAGGAGGAAATATATATAGGAGAAACCATATGGTAACGTGGTGACTGTAGTTAGAGAAAATAATTCCTCAGACCTGATTAAAAAACCAGGGCGGGCCGTGGACCGGACACACCGTTGGAGAAAGTAATTTATCAGGTAAGCATAAATTCTGTTTTCTCCAACATAGGTGTGTCCGGTCCACGGCGTCATCCTTACTTGTGGGAACCAATACCAAAGCTTTAGGACACGGATGAAGGGAGGGAGCAAATCAGGTCACCTAAACGGAAGGCACCACGGCTTGCAAAACCTTTCTCCCAAAAATAGCCTCCGAAGAAGCAAAAGTATAAAATTTGTAAAATTTGGCCAAAGAGTGCAGTGAAGACCAAGTCGCTGCCTTACATATCTGGTCAACAGGAGCCTCGTTCTTGAAGGCCCATGTGGAAGCCACAGCCCTAGTGGAGTGAGCTGTGATACTTTCAGGAGGCTGCCGTCCGGCAGTCTCAAAAGCCAATCTGATAATGCTTTTAAGCCAAATGGAAAGAGAGGTAGAAGTTGCTTTTTTACCTCTCCTTTTACCAGAATAAACAACAAACAAGGAAGATGTTTGTCTGAAATCTTTTGTAGCCTCTAAATAGAATTTTAGAGCACGGACTACGTCCAAATTGTGTAACAAACGTTCCTTCTTTGAAACTGGATTCGGTCATAAAGAAGGTACAACTATCTCCTGGTTAATATTTTTGTTGGAAACAACCTTCGGAAGAAAACCAGGCTCAGTACGCAAAACCACCTTATCTGCATGGACCAGATAGGGCGGAGAACACTGCAGAGCAGATAACTCAGAAACTCTTCTAGCAGAAGAAATTGCAACCAAAAACAAAACTTTCCACGATAATAACTTAATATCTACGGAATGTAAGGGTTCAAACGGAACCCCTTGAAGAACTGAAAGAACTAGATTAAGACTCCAGGGAGGAGTCAAAGGTCTGTAAACAGGCTTGATTCTAACCAGAGCCTGAACAAACGCTTAAACGTCTGGCACAGCTGCCAGCCTTTTGTGAAGTAAAACAGATAAAGCAGAGATCTGTCCCTTCAGAGAACTTGCAGAAAATCCTTTCTCCAAACCTTCTTGTAGAAAGGAAAGAATCTTAGGAATTTTTATCTTGTTCCATGGGAATCCTTTAGATTCACACCAACAGATATATATTTTCCATATTTTATGGTAAATTTTTCTAATTACAGGCTTTCTAGCCTGAATAAGAGTATCTATTACAGAATCTGAAAACCCACGCTTTGAAAGAATCAAGCGTTCAATCTCCAAGCAGTCAGTTGGAGGGAAACCAGATTCGGATGTACGAATGGACCCTGAACAAGAAGGTCCTGTCTCAAAGGTAGCTTCCATGGTGGAGCCGATGACATATTCACCAGGTCTGCATACCAAGTCCTGCGTGGCCACGCAGGAACTATCAAGATCACTGAAGCCCTCTCCTGATTGATCCTGGCTACCAGCCTGGGAATGAGAGGAAACGGTGGGAATACATAAGCTAGGTTGAAGATCCAAGGTGCTACTATTGTATCCACTAGAGTCGCCTTGGGATCCCTGGATTTGGACCCGTAACAAGGGACCTTGAAGTTCTGACGAGAGGCCATCAGATCCATGTCTGGAATGCCCCATAATTGAGTTATTTGGGCAAAGATTTCCGGATGGAGTTCCCACTCCCCCGGATGCTCCTCCATCACCAGGGAACTCCTTGTTCCCCCCTGATGGTTGATATATGCAACAGTCGTCATGTTGTCTGATTGACACCTTATGAATTTGGCCTTTGCTAGTCGAGGCCAAGCCTTGAGAGCATTGAAAATCGCTCTCAGTTCCAGAATGTTTATCGGGAGAAGATATTCTTCCCGAGACCATAGACCCTGAGCTTTCAGGGGTTCCCAGACCGCGCCCCAGCCCACCAGACTGGCGTCGGTCGTGACAATGACCCACTATGGTCTGCGGAAGCTCATTCCCTGTGACAGGTTGTCCAGGGTCAGCCACCAACGGAGTGAATCTCTGGTCCTATGATCTACTTGGATCGTCGGAGACAAGTCTGTATAATCCCCATTCCACTGTCTGAGCATGCACAGTTGTAATGGTCTTAGATGAATTCGTGCAAAAGGAACTATGTCCATTGCCGCAACCATCAAACCTATTACTTCCATGCACTGCACTATGGAAGGAAGAAGAACAGAATGAAGTACCTGACAAGAGCTTAGAAGTTTGATTTTCTGGCCTCTGTCAGAAAAATCTTAATTTCTAAGGAAACTATTATTGTTCCCAAGAAGGGAACTCTTGTTGACGGGGACAGAGAACTCTTTTCTATGTTCACTTTCCACCTGTGAGATCTGAGAAAGGCTAGGACAATGTCCGTATGAGCCCTTGCTTTTGACAGAGACGACACTTGAATCAGGATGTCGTCCAAGTAAGGTACTACTGCAATGCCCCTTGGTCTTAGCACCGCTAGAAGGGACCCTAGTACCTTTGTGAAAATCCTTGGAGCAGTGGCTAATCCGAATGGAAGTGCCACAAACTGGTAATGCTTGTCCAGAAAGGCGAACCTTAGGAACCGAAGATGTTCCTTGTGGATAGGAATATGTAGGTACGCATCCTTTAAATCCACCGTGGTCATGAATTGACCTTCCTGGATGGTAGGAAGGATCGTTCGAATGGTTTCCATTTTGAACGATGAAACCCTTAGAAACTTGTTTAGAATCTTGAGATCTAAAATTGGTCTGAATGTTCCCTCTTTTTTGGGAACTATGAACAGGTTGGAGTAAAACCCCATCCCTTGTTCTCCTAATGGAACAGGATGAATCACTCCCATTCTTGACAGGTCTTCTACACAATGTAAGAATGCCTGTCCTTTTATTTGGTTCGAAGATAATTGAGACCTGTGGAACCTTCCCCTTGGGGGTAGTTCCCTGAATTCCAGGAGATAACCTTGAGAAACTATTTCTAGCGCCCAAGGATCCTGAATATCTCTTGCCCAAGCCTGAGCAAAGAGAGAAAGTCTGCCCCCCTCCAGATCCGGTCCCGGATCGGGGGCCAACACTTCATGCTGTTTTGGTAGCAGTGGCAGGTTTCTTGGCCTGCTTACCCTTGTTCCAGCCTTGCATCGGTCTCCAGGCTGGCTTGGTTTAAGAAGTATTACCCTCTTACTTAGAGGATGTAGAATTTGAGGCTGGTCCGTTTCTGCGAAAGTGACGAAAATTTGGCTTATTTTTAGCCTTAAAAGACCTATCCTGAGGAAGGGCGTGGCCCTTTCCCCCAGTGATGTCTGAAATAATCTCTTTCAAGTCAGGGCCAAACAGTGTTTTACCCTTGAAAGAGATGTTAAGCAATTTGGTCTTGGAGGACACATCCGCTGACCAAGACTTTAGCCAAAGTGCTCTGCGCGCCACGATAGCAAACCCTGAATTATTCGCCGCTAATCTAGCTAATTGCAAAGCGGCATCTAAAATAAAAGAGTTAGCCAAATTAAGTGCTTGAACTCTGTCCATAACCTCCTCATACGAAGATTCTTTATTGAGCGACTTTTCTAGTTCTTCGAACCAGAAACACGCAGCTGTAGTGACAGGAACAATGCATGAAATTGGTTGTAGAAGGTAACCTTGCTGAACAAACATCTTTTTAAGCAAACCCTCTAACTTTTAATCCATAGGATCTTGAAAACACAACTATCTTCTATAGGAATAGTAGTGCGTTTGTTTAGAGTAGAAACCGCCCCCCTCGACCTTGGGGACTGTCTGCCATAAGTCTTTTCTGGGGTCGACTATAGGAAATAATTTCTTAAATATAGGGGGAGGAACAAAAGGTATGCCGGGCCTTTCCCACTCCTTATTTACTATGTCCGCCACCCGCTTGGGTATAGGAAAAGCATCAGGGGACACCGGAACCTCTAGGATGTCCATCTCCTTAAGTAGTGCGTGGAGATGTTCTAATTTAAATTTAAATGTTACAACATCAGGTTCAGCTTGTTGAGAAATTTTCCCTGAATCTGAAATTTCTCCCTCAGACAAAACCTCCCTCCTGGCCCCTTCAGATTGGTGTGAGGGCATGTCAGAACAGTTATCATCAGCGTCCTCTTGCTCTTCAATGTTTAAAACAGAGCAATCGCGCTTTCTCTGATAAGTAGGCATTTTGGATAAAATGTTTGCAATAGAATTATCCATTACAGCCGTTAATTGTTGCATGGTAATAAGTATTGGCGCACTAGATGTACTAGGGGCCTCTTGTGTGGGCAAAACTGGTGTAGACACAGAAGGGGATGATGCAGTACCATGCTTACTCCCCTCATTTGAGGAATCATCATGGGCAATATCATTATCTATGGCATTATGGTCCCTACTTTGTTTGGACACTATGACACAATTATCACATATATTTAAATGGGGAGAAACCTTGGCTTTCATACATATAGAACATCGTTATCTGGTGGTTCAGACATGTTAAACAGGCTTAAACTTGTCAACAAAGCACAAAAAACGTTTTACAATAAAACCGTTACTGTCACTTTAAATTTTAAACTGGACACACTTTATTACTGAATATGTGAAAAAGTATGAAGGAATTGTTCAAAATTCACCAAAATTTCACCACAGTATCTTAAAGCCTTAAAAGTATTGCACACCAAATTTGAAAGCTTTAACCCTTAAAATAACGGAACCGGAGCCGTTTTTACATTTAACCCCTATACAGTCCCAGGTATCTGCTTTGCTGAGACCCAACCAAGCCCAGAGGGGAATACGATACCAAATGATGCCTTCTATAAGCTTTTTCAGTGGTTCTTAGCTCCTCACACATGCATCTGCATGCCTTGCTTTCCAAAAACAACTGCGCATTAGTGGCGCGAAAATGAGGCTCTGCCTATGACTAGAAAAGGCCCCCAGTGAAAAAGGTGTCCAATACAGTGCCTGCCGTTTTTTTAAAACAATCCCCAAGATTATAATAACTATTAATAGTTATAATCTGCCAAATATGCTTAGTAAAGTAATCGTTTTAGCCCAGAAAAATGTCTACCAGTTTTTTAAGCCCTAATGAAGCCCTTTATTCTTATACTAAACTAAGAAAATGGCTTACCGGTTCCCATAGGGAAAATGACAGCTTCCAGCATTACCAAGTCTTGTTAGAAATGTGTCATACCTCAAGCAGCAAAAGTCTGCTCACTGTTTCCCCCAACTGAAGTTAATTCATCTCAACAGTCCTGTGTGGAAACAGCCATCGATTTTAGTAACGGTTGCTAAAATCATTTTCCTCTTACAAACAGAAATCTTCATCTCTTTTCTGTTTCAGAGTAAATAGTACATACCAGCACTATTTTAAAATAACAAACTCTTGATTGAAGAATAAAACTACATTTAAACACCAAAAAAAACAAAAACTCTTAGCCATCTCCGTGGAGATGTTGCCTGTGCAACGGCAAAGAGAATGACTGGGGTAGGCGGAGCCTGGGAGGGACTATATGGCCAGCTTTGCTGGGCTCTTTGCCATTTCCTGTTGGGGAGGAGAATATCCCACAAGTAAGGATGACGCCGTGGACCGGACACACCTATGTTGGAGAAAAGGGGCCGTTTGCAGAGGCTTAGATACAAGATAATCACAGAGGTTAAAAGTATATTATTATAAATGTGTTAGTTATGCAAAACTGGGAAATGGGTAATAAAGGGATTATCTATTTTTTAAAACAATAAAAATTCTGGTGTAGACTGTCCCTTTAAGAGCATAAAATTGCAGTTCTGCCTTCAAAATATTTTCTTTAAAAGTAATATGTTTCCCTCCCTACAGGCTACTAAAAGCTTTCTTATGGATGCACATGTAGCTGAAAACAAATAACTATAAATATAAAATATGTAATATGGACACTGGATAGATTTTTCAGGTGCTATTGAGGTAGCCACAAGCATATGTTTCCTGCAACAATTAAAAGCAATCTAGATGCAAGAAAGTGTTTGAAAAACGTATGATTAAATATGGTGTCTGACATCAAGACCCCTGCAATGAATACAGGTTGGAAACAAAGCAGACATTGCATGATAAACTTGTGCCACCCTGATATTTACCAGCATGTAATTATTCTAGTAAACAAGATATAAAAGTTCCAGATCAAAAGTATCTTATCTTTCACTGTTCACTGATATATTTCTGCTTTTTTTGTTTTATGTATTTTTTTTATTTTTTTTAAAGCAAACAGATTTAATGGTGGGATGTAGAATATAATAACAATCCTAATAAATAATTTGCATAAAGGCTACAGTATATATTTTAGCAATAGCTATTTTATAAGGAGAAAAATGAATGATCACATTAGTGACAAACAGCAATACTCAAATTTACCGAATAAGGCCTAGATTACAAATGGAGCACAATTGTTTGTGCCAGAGCGATAAGAGGTATACAGCAAGGGTTTGCGCTCATTAGGCTTACCGCTCGTATTACAAGTTTAAAGTAAACGCGATTGCGTAACGCGACTTTAGAGCTCTGGTTGACTGCTTTGCGAAAATATAGAAAAAGTTGCACAAACACATCAAAAGTACATTACAAAGTACAGGTACACTCATAATAATACTTTTTTTTCTGGACTCTTAATAACACTATTTAATAAAAATTATTCAAAAACATATTGCACGCAAAAGTTATAAAGGCTCAAAGATATGAGATTTCGGGTGTTAAAAAAAAAGCAGTCAAAGGGCTTTAACCCCTTAGCGACCAATGACATACCAGGTACGTCCTGCAAAAACTGTCAGTTAGTGACAATGGATGTACCTGGCACATTCCTTGGTTTAATTGAGTGAGTCAGGGTATTGCAGTGATGACTCGATATTGAGGCATCCTGCAATACCCTTTTTCAAGCATCCGATACAGAGAGAGCCACTCTGTGGCCCTCTCTGCACCAGTAGCGATGGTGCCAATCGTTGGTGGGTGGGAGCTTAGCAGAGAGGGGGGTGGGCGGCCTATCGCTACCCGGCATCTGGTTTCTGTAAGTGCAATGTGTATGCTGGGTGCCGGGAGCGTGCAGGGGGGGCCTGCGGGGGCGCACGCGTGTGTGTGCATGCTCGCAGCAACTACTGCCACTAATGATCCCTGAATTGTAGAAGAGAGGGAGGGGGGGAATTAAAATAAAAATAAAAAAATAAGTATCAAAGTATCTGGGAGGGGGAGGGGATATTGAGGGTGGGCAGCTACACTACAGAAAAAGCTCTATTTTATATATAAAAAAAAAAACCACGTTGTTTTTGGGGGCAAACTGGCTACTGGCAGACAGCTGCCAGTACTCAAGATGGCAGCAAATAGGTAGCTGGGGGAGGGTTAGAGAGCTGTTTGGGGGGGATCAGGGAGGTTGGGGGCTAAGGGGGGGTCCATCACAGCTGAATAAATATTTAAAAAAAAAAAACTAAAAAAAAACAACTTTTATTTTAGTACTGGCAGACTTTCTGTCAGTACTTACGATAGCGGGGACAATTGTGGGGTGGGGGAGGGAAGAGAGCTGTTTAGGAGGGATCAGGGGGTGGGATGTGTCAGGTGGGAGGCTGATCTCTAAACTAAAGCTAAAATTAACCCTGCAAGCTCCCTACAAGCTACCTAATTAAAAGGGACACTGAACCCAAATTTTTTTCTTTTGTGATTCAGACAGAGCATGTAAATTTAAGCAACTTTCTAATTTACTCCTTTTATCAAATTTTCTTCATTCTCTTGGTATGTTTATTTGAAAAGCAAGAATGTAAGTTTAGATGCCGAACCATTTTTGGTGAACAACCTGGGTTGTCCTTGCTGATTGGACAGCACCAATAAACAAGTGCTGTCCATGGTCTGAACCAAAAAATTGCTGGCTCCTTAGCTTAGATGCCTTCTTTTTCAAATACAGATAGGAAGGGAACGAAGAAAATTAGAAAATTGCTTAAAATTGCATGCTCTATCTGAATCATGAAAGAAAAAAATAGGTTCAGTGTCCCTTTAACCCCTTCACTGCTAGGCATAATACAAGTGTGCTGCACAGTGGCATTTAGCGGCCTTCTAATTGCCAAAAATCAACGCTAAAGCCATATATATCTGCTATTTCTAAACAAAGGGGATCCCAGAGAAGCATTTACAACCATTTGTGCCATAATTGCACAAGCTGTTTGTAAATAATTTCAGTGAGAAACCTAAAGTTTGTGAAAAAATTAGTAAAAAAGTAAAAAAAATGTTTTATTTGATCGCTTTTGGCGGTGAAATGGTGGCATGGAATATACCAAAATGGGCCTAGATCAATACTTTGGGTTGTCTACTACTAAAGCTAAAATTAACCCTACAAGCTCCCTAATTAACCCCTTCACTGCTGGGCATAATACACGTGTGGTGCGCAGTGGCATTTAGCGGCCTTCTAATTACCAAAAAGCAACGCCACAGCCATAAAAGTCTGCTATTTCTGAACAAAGGGGATCCCAGAGAAGCATTTACAACAATTTGTGCCATAATTGCACAAGCTGTTTGTAAATAATTTCAGTGAGAAACCTAAAATTGTGAAAAATGTAACTTTTTTTTTTATTTGATCGCATTTGGTGGTGAAACGGTGGCATGAAATATACCAAAATGGGCCTAGATCAGTACTTGGGGTTATCTGCTACATTACACTAAAGCTAAAATTAACCCTACAAGCTCCCTTATTAACCCCTTCACTGCTGGGCATAATACACATGTGGTGGCAGCGGCATTTAGCGGCCTTCTAATAGCCAAAAAGAAACCCCATAGCCATATAAGCCTGCTATTTCTGAGCAAAGGGGATCCCAGAGAAGCATTTACAACCATTTGTGCCATAATTGCACAAGCTGTTTGTAAATAATTTCAGTGAGAAACCTAAAGTATTTGACAAAATTTGTGAAAAAGTGAAAACATTTTTTTATTAGATCGCATTTGGCAGTGAAATGGTGGCATGAAATATACCAAAATGGGCCTTGATCAATACTTTTGGTTGTCTACTAAAAAATATATATACATGTCAAGGGATATTCAGGGATTCCTGACAGATATCAGTGTTCCAATGTAACTATCGCAAATTTGTGGAGAAAGTGGTTTGGAAATAGCAAAGTGCTACTTGTACTTGTTGCCCTATAACTTGCAAAAAAAGCAAAGAACATGTAAACAATGGGTATTTCTAAACTCAGGACAAAATTTATTAACTATTTAGCATGGGTGTTTTTTGGTGGTTGTAGATGTGTAACAGATTCTGGGGGTCAAAGTAAGAAAAAAATAGTTTTTTTCATTTTTTTCCTCATATTTTATAACATTTTTTATAGTAAATTATAAGATATGATGAAAATAATGGTATCTTTAGAGAGTCCATTTAATGGGGAGAAAAACGGTATATAATATGTGTGGGTACAGTAAATGAGTAAGAGAAAAATTACAGCTAAACACAAACACTGCATAAATGTAAAAATAGCCCTTGTCCTTAAGGGTAAGAACATTGAAAAATGGTCTGGTCATTAAGGGGTTAACATAAAGATACATATACATAGATGTTTAAATATGTATTTATATGTATGAATATATATATGTGTGTGTATATAGTATATATGTGTACATATGTATTTATACATTTATATGTGTATAAATGTATTAACAGACACATATAAACACATAAATACATACTGTTTGTATACATACAGGGAGTGCAGAATTATTAGGCAAATGAGTATTTTGACCACATCATCCTCTTTATGCATGTTGTCTTACTCCAAGCTGTATAGGCTTGAAAGCCTACTACCAATTAAGCATATTAGGTGATGTGCATCTCTGTAATGAGAAGGGGTGTGGTCTAATGACATCAACACCCTATATCAGGTGTGCATAATTATTAGGCAACTTCCATTCCTTTGGCAAAATGGGTCAAAAGAAGGACTTGACAGGCTCAGAAAAGTCAAAAATAGTGAGATATCTTGCAGAGGGATGCAGCACTCTTAAAATTGCAAAGCTTCTGAAGCGTGATCATCGAACAATCAAGCGTTTCATTCAAAATAGTCAACAGGGTCGCAAGAAGCGTGTGGAAAAACCAAGGCGCAAAATAACTGCCCATGAACTGAGAAAAGTCAAGCGTGCAGCTGCCAAGATGCCACTTGCCACCAGTTTGGCCATATTTCAGAGCTGCAACATCACTGGAGTGCCCAAAAGCAAAAGGTGTGCAATACTCAGAGACATGGCCAAGGTAAGAAAGGCTGAAAGACGACCACCACTGAACAAGACACACAAGCTGAAACGTCAAGACTGGGCCAAGAAATATCTCAAGACTGATTTTTCTAAGGTTTTATGGACTGATGAAATGAGAGTGAGTCTTGATGGGCCAGATGGATGGGCCCGTGGCTGGATTGGTAAAGGGCAGAGAGCTCCAGTCCGACTCAGACGCCAGCAAGGTGGAGTACTGGTTTGGGCTGGTATCATCAAAGATGAGCTTGTGGGGCCTTTTCGGGTTGAGGATGGAGTCAAGCTCAACTCCCAGTCCTACTGCCAGTTTCTGGAAGACACCTTCTTCAAGCAGTGGTACAGGAAGAAGTCTGCATCCTTCAAGAAAAACATGATTTTCATGCAGGACAATGCTCCATCACACGCGTCCAAGTACTCCACAGCGTGTCTGGCAAGAAAGGGTATAAAAGAAGAAAATCTAATGACATGGCCTCCTTGTTCACCTGATCTGAACCCCATTGAGAACCTGTGGTCCATCATCAAATGTGAGATTTACAAGGAGGGAAAACAGTACACCTCTCTGAACAGTGTCTGGGAGGCTATGGTTGCTGCTGCACGCAATGTTGATGGTGAACAGATCAAAACACTGACAGAATCCATGGATGGCAGGCTTTTGAGTGTCCTTGCAAAGAAAGGTGGCTATATTGGTCACTGATTTGTTTTTGAATGTCAGAAATGTATATTTGTGAATGTTGAGATGTTATATTGGTTTCACTGGTAAAAATAAATAATTTAAATGGGTATATATTTGTTTTTTGTTAAGTTGCCTAATAATTATGCACAGTAATAGTCACCTACACACACAGATATCCCCCTAAAATAGCTAAAACTAAAAACAAACTAAAAACTACTTCCAAAAATATTCAGCTTTGATATTAATGAGTTTTTTGGGTTCATTGAGAACATGGTTGTTGTTCAATAATAAAATTAATCCTCAAAAATACAACTTGCCTAATAATTCTGCACTCCCTGTACACAGACATATATAGAAGTGCATCAAGAGCCCTTTGCCGTTATGTAGATGAAAACATGTAAAAACATATTTTTGCAATACTTATATTTAATAAAGATTTCAACTATGTATTTACTGTAAATATTTCACATTCCAATGTTCTGCACATAGCAGAGTATGTATTTGTAAATAGATATTCCTATATATATATATATCTATATATATATATATATATATATATATATATACCTTTAAAAAAAATAATATATATATATATATATATATATATATAGGTATAGATACATTTGTTACCAAAAAACAATCAGATATACGTAGAAATATGTATTTATGATAAATAAAACATATTCAGTTACATAAAGAGCACTGGAATATTAAATATTCATATTTTCATGACGGGTTAGTGCACATGAGAATTTGCGATCAGGTTTTTCATTAAAGTGGGGTGTTCGATTTTTTCCACTTTTTTTCTCCATTGACCTCTATGGGTGAATATGTGAATGCAATATTCTAAGTTTAGATTTTTGCTCTAGTCGGGTTATCGCTAGAGCGAAAACACTTTAATTTAAACTTGTAATACAAGCTCAACCCTAATAGCGCAAAAAGCTTAATTCTAGTAGAGCTCCACTTGTAATCTAGCCCTGAGTCAGAATCTTAAGAAATTAACACAATTTGTTTTGTGTGGAAATAAATAATCCAATTTCATGAATTCCCAGGAATATGACTTTCATCTGCTTAGGAAATTTTCACCATCAAAGCTTAAAGAGCCAGAAAAGCCAATTAAACTTTCATGAATCAGATAAATCATGTTGTTTTAAGAGATTTTTCAGTTTACATCTATTATTAAATTTACTTAATTCTCTTGGTACCCTTTCTTAAAAATCAAACCTCCACTGACTCAGGAACAACAATGCACTACTGGGAGCTAGCCAGCGATTGGTTGGTACCTACATACTCTCTGCATTGTCTCACCAGATGTCATTGTCTCACCAGATGTACTCAGCTAGCTCCCAGTAGTGCATTGCTGCTCTGGAGCTGAATTTGTAACAATGGATACCAAGATGATGACACAAGTTTTATAGTCAAAGTAAATTTGAATTTTTTTTCAAATTGTATGCTCTATCTGAATCATGAACATTTCATTTTGACCTTACTGTACATTTAAGACAACAGTTTAAAGTCATTTCTATAACAAAGGTATATTTTGTTATTCCATCTATTGTGTATGAATTTACTCACTGACCTTCACCCAAGCACTTATATCCAACTAACCTTAGATTGAGCAATTCTTTACAACATATGCATAAGAAACAACAGTGTACCTGAGGTGCACATGAATAGCTATAACTAAAACACAATTTTGTAAACGTTTTGAGACTGTCAGACGCAGACCTCCTAACTATCCACATCCTGTGGAATTATAGTAGACTGAAAGGTCTGGTCTGCTTTCTGTCTGCAGCTTATTGTGGGACTGCACAAGCTCCACCCACCATTTGCTATGTCTCGTACACCACATGTCCAGTCACACCCACATGTCTGCACCACACATGTGCTAGATGTGACACATCCATAATGTATGGCCCCGCCCACAAAATGACAGAAGCCCCACCCACAAAACAACAGAAGGCCACTGCTCACAAATTTCCTACCTCCCAATTATGGAAAGCCTCTGTGAAATATTGTGAGGTATTCATATGGGCCAACTAATATTCTGATATACTTGTTTTTACAGTTATTTTAAAGGGACACTAAACCCACAATTTTTCTTTCATGATTCAGGTAGAGAATACAATTTTAAACAACGTTCCAATTTACTTCTATTATCTAATTTGCTTCATTCTTTACATATACTTTGTTGAAGAAATAGCAAAGCACATGTGTGAGCCAATCACACGAGGCATCTATGTGCAGCACCCAATCATCAGATACTGAGCCTATCTAGATCAAAGAGATTGGAGCAAATTAGATAATATAAGTAAATTAGAAAGTTGCTTAAAATTGCATGCTCTATCTGAATCATGAAAGAAAAAAAATGTGGGTTTTATGTCCCTTTAAATGCAAGATGTAGGACAGACATCCCCAAACTTGGCCCTCCAGAGGTTTTGGAACTATATTTCCCATGATGCTCAGCCAGAATATCAGCTGGCTGAGCATTATGGGAAATGTAGCTCTAAAACCTCTGGAGGGCCAAGTTTGAGGATGTTTGGTGTAGGAACACTCAAAGACGACAACAGTTCAGGTTCACAATATACTGTTGATTACAGATTCCTTTTCTAAAGGACAGAATATCATTACATTTGGTACAGAATATCATTTAATTTGCCCACTTGCACAAATATAGGTTTCTCAAGGACCTAGCCATTTGAATGACATGTTCTATGTAGGGAGGGATGAAACATCTGGATTGCTGAAGCTGACATCATTATTCTAGTGACAGCAAATTACTTTCCAAGGCTTAGGTGTTGCTCCATGATATTGCCAAAATTGGTCTGCAATCAAGATAAAAGATAATAATAAGCAAATCCTAACTTAATATAGTAAATTACTTCCTTTGATTATGTTTATATAAGCATTTACCATAACTATAATGGAGAAGACGACACACTCATAAGGATAATATCTATACATCTGATCTCAATTCGATTTCATGTTTTTAGAGTAAATATAGAGATAACTACACTTAAAGGGACTTGAAACCCAAAAGGTTTCTTTCCTGATTCAGACAGACCATACGATTGTATACAACTTTCCAATTTACTTCAATTATCTAGTTCAGAAGTCGACAGATCTGTTTACAATTTAGGAGCGAGTAAGAATATTTAGGAGCCAGACAGTCTTTTAGGAGCCAGATAGTTGTATTTGTATATAGATATATGGAGAATGACCCAAAAAGTTAGGAGCCAGTGGTAAACTTCTAAAATGGCTCCTGGGTTTGTCGAGATGCTAGTTTTCTTCATTCATTGGTATTCTTTGTTAAAAGAGCAGCAATGTACTACTGTGATCTAGCTGAACAGATCTGGTGACACAATGACAAGAGGCATAGAAGTCTAGCCACCAGTCAGCAGCTAGTGGTCCATTAATGCTCCTGAGCCCACCTAGGTTACTTTTCAACAAAGCATACCAAAAGAATGAAGAAAATCAAATAATAGTATTAAATTGGATTTTGTTTTTGTTTTAAATTGTATGCTCTATTTGAATCATGAAAGAATCAATGAAAGCAATGTCAAATTTTATATGGGAACCTCTAACATACATATATATATATATATATATATATATATATATATATATACAGGGAGTGCAGAATTATTAGGCAAGTTGTATTTTTGAGGATTAATTTTATTATTGAACAACAACCATGTTCTCAATGAACCCAAAAAACTCATTAATATCAAAGCTGAATAGTTTCGGAAGTAGTTTTTAGTTTGTTTTTAGTTATAGCTATTTTAGGGGGATATCTGTGTGTGCAGGTGACTATTACTGTGCATAATTATTAGGCAACTTAACAAAAAACAAATATATACCCATTTCAATTATTTATTTTTACCAGTGAAACCAATATAACATCTCAACATTCACAAATATACATTTCTGACATTCAAAAACAAAACAAAAATAAATCAGTGACCAATATAGCCACCTTTCTATGTAAGGACACTCAAAAGCCTGCCATCCATGGATTCTGTCAGTGTTTTGATCTGTTCACCATCAACATTGCGTGAAGCAGCAACCACAACCTCCCAGACACTGTTCAGAGAGGTGTACTGTTTTCCCTCCTTGTAAATCTCTCATTTGATGATGGACCACAGGTTCTCAATGGGGTTCAGATCAGGTGAACAAGGAGGCCATGTCATTAGATTTTCTTCTTTTATACCCTTTCTTGCCAGCCACGCTGTGGAGTACTTGGACGCGTGTGATGGAGCATTGTCCTGCATGAAAATCATGTTTTTCTTGAAGGATGCAGACTTCTTCCTGTACCACTGCTTGAAGAAGATGTCTTCCAGAAACTGGCAGTAGGACTGGGAGTTGAGCTTGACTCCATCCTCAACCCGAAAAGGCCCCACAAGCTCATCTTTGATGATACCAGCCCAAACCAGTACTCCACCTCCACCTCCACCTTGCTGGCGTCTGAGTCGGACTGGAGCTCTCTGCCCTTTACCAATCCGGCCACGGGCCCATCCATCTGGCCCATCAAGACTTACTCTCATTTCATCAGTCCATAAAACCTTAGAAAAATCAGTCTTGAGATATTTCTTGGCCCAGTCTTGACGTTTCAGCTTGTGTGTCTTGTTCAGTGGTGGTCGTCTTTCAGCCTTTCTTACCTTGGCCATGTCTCTGAGTATTGCACACCTTGTGCTTTTGGGCACTCCAGTGATGTGGCAAGTGGCATCTTGGCAGCTGCACGCTTGACTTTTCTCAGTTCATGGGCAGTTATTTTGCGCCTTGGTTTTTCCACACGCTTCTTGCGACCCTGTTGACTATTTTGAATGAAACGCTTGATTGTTCGATGATCATGCTTCAGAAGCTTTGCAATTTTAAGAGTGCTGCATCCCTCTGCAAGATATCTCACTATTTTTGACTTTTCTGAGCCTGTCAAGTCCTTCTTTTGACCCATTTTGCCAAAGGAAAGGAAGTTGCCTAATAATTATGCACACCTGATATAGGGTGTTGATGTCATTAGACCACACCCCTTCTCATTACAGAGATGCACATCACCTAATATGCTTAATTGGTAGTAGGCTTTCGAGCCTATACAGCTTGGAGTAAGACAACATGCATAAAGAGGATGATGTGGTCAAAATACTCATTTGCCTAATAATTCTGCACTCCCTGTATATATATATATATTACCTTTTATTTAATTTGCATCTGTGTATACTAAGAACATAGTCATCATATTGTTGGACACTATTTGTTTTTTGGAATAAATGCAATTACGCGGAGGAGCACAATGCCCATGTATATATAATTTATAAAAAAAACATACCCAAGTATTTGCAGTTTGTGGCAGGTTTAATTAATATGTATATATATATATATATATATATATATTTATATATATATATACACTGTATATATAAAGGCGTTTATAGACACATGCGCTCTAACATGTGTCCAACAACCTGATGACTATGTTGTTAGGGCACGTGGCCGCACTAACAACATAGAATCTGATGGGTTGTAACGGAGGAGCACAAGCGCAATGATTATTTTTGATCAGACAGCTGACGGAACGTCACTTCCATTTGCTGATCTGATATGTTTGATATTCTGTTAGAACACCCCTATCAAAGAGGACGTTTACCATCACATCAAAAAGAAGCAATCACCAGTCTTGATAAAGAAACTTAACCAAGGCCCAAAGGATTCTGAAAGTTTTAAACCTATAAACAATATCCTTTTTTTGAAGCAAAAGTCATATAAATGTCAATCCAGTTGCAACGTCTAGAGAAAAATGTTTCAGACATAGGTATGGTTAAAAAAACAGTTTAAGATAACATCACAGACATCCTCAATGAAGGTGATGACATGGTTCTGATCATTCTTGATTTACTGGCTGCCTTTGACACCCTAGAACAATCAGTGATCATCTACTGATTTAGGTAAGTAGCTGGGCTATGTGGCCCAACAATGAATCTAATCTTTCAAATCCTAAAAGAACAAACTCTACAAATCGGCAAGGGCGACACAGACGCTGAAGCACTGCAAGCAACTAAAGGAGTCCCTGGATCACCAATATCCTACAAATAGTTCAACATCTGTTTCAAGTCAGATTACATGAACTGCAATTCTGAAGCAATATGCTCATTTCATCACATTTTGCCTGAAGAACATTAATAGATTGGATAATGGTTAATCTGCTCCAAATAAAGGAAGACTATTCTAGATCACAGCCAACCCTCAATAGCTGCCTCAAAACAACCACATTTGGTTTCTAACTTACATATCTTATTCCTTACATGGGATATTGTGATTATAATCAACAACTTGTCATGTAAGACACAAAATGAAGCAGCCACACAGTCTTCATAATATGACATCTACTAGACAAAGGTAATATGAAACTATTGTCACCTCTTTTTCACTCTCTTAACTTGATAGATGTACAAAACCCTGCTACTTAAATAATAATTGAAAGATGAAATATAGCAACCAATAAAAAGATCATAGAGAATAGAATGCATTCAACCCAAGAGAAATACAATAAAACAAAATGGTGGGAGAACGCCAAAAGTGATACACCTCAGGAATAAGCTGTCACTAAGCATACCTTGTACCCAGGATCACTCTGCATTCAGGAAAAAAAAAACTCAGGACTTGGCCAGGTAATGTTCTGTTTGTTCATTCCCACTTTTATATACCATCCTCTGCTTTATTCATGTTTTTTGTTATTATTATTATTATTATTATTATTATTAGCATTATTACTATTATTCCAAATTCCACAGTCTTGGATACATGAATAGGGATACATAAGGGCACTGAAAAAACACAAAAACAGATACAAAATCAGATTGGGGCCCTGCACAAAAGAGCTTTCAATTTCTATGCTCGCCTTTCCTTTTAGACTTTCCTAGTTTATCTGTATATACCAGGGGTATCTAGCTCATTGTATCCAGGGGCCATTGGAGATCTTCTCCCATGGGGGCAACTTTAACAGAGTAATTGTTCTTGAACTGGATATACTAGAAACTGGAAGTTACATTTACCCAAGTAGTAGTGTATGGTAGGAGCTATAGTACATGTTAGACATACACAGTGTATATTTATCTTGTGAGTGCCAAGTGAAGTGATTATTCTAGAACTGAATAAAAAGTGACATTTATCAAAGCAATGCATAATAGGGGTCTACACTGGACAATGCATGCTTGTCTTGATATGTATCTTATCAGTGCCTATATAGATCAACATGTTACACTTCTTAGAACCATAAAAAAATGATGGGGCCAAATTTTTAATATACCTAATAAACAAGGGAGGGCTAGATTAAACAATTTCGAGGGCTGCATATGGCCCCAGGGCCTGTACTTTGAGACAACTAGTTTTTGCATTAAGCAAACTATATATATATATATGTGTGTGTGTCTATCTAGCATCAATGCTTGCTCTGTTGACCTGTAACATTTTTCCTGTCTAGAAAACTAGTGATATTTGTATCACGCTTGTAAAAAGATATATAGATATATACAGTCACTATATCTTTCAAAGTTTGCAGTGTGGACAAACCAGATGTGTCAACCAAGACCATATTGCATATAGCTGTGAAATAGAACATATAATTTTATGCATCCTGCATACTTTACTTGGTGACTAAGAAGTGACCTTTAAGTAAGGGTGCAGCTCCTGCTGAAAGTTATCACACCAGGGGTTACCTTTTGAAGTAAAGCACATGTTGCTGATCAAACTACTAAATTTTCAGGTCTAGAAGATATGTCATAAATCAGAATTGCATAACCAACCCAATAAATGATGACCAGATCAATGGGTTGTAATTCTTAATAAAAATGAATGACAAAAAGTCCAAAGAAAAATACCATCATGTAATGCACATATATTAGGAGCGGATATTCCCCTTCACAGTTGCATGTAAAACCCATAATCCAATACATTAAAGCGTAAGAACATAAACAGTTATTACAATTAATGACTAAAGATATGCTCTAAGCTATCATCAAAGGCGAGTTACACAATAAATAATAATAATAACCCCTACAAAAACAGGACATGATATAAACCTGAAACAATACACTTGTTTTGGTTGTTATTTTATCTTCTATGGTAAGCAGGGTAAGTTCTCTTTTACACTATTGTTTACTTTTATTTAATATAAACAGTCTATGATGATTAATAGTTTGTATTGTTTTCTGCATTTCTAAAAACTACATTGAAACTAAATTAACTAATAAAAACAGAGTTTAACCTAATACAGAATAAAACAATTAAATAAACATTGGATAAATAAAACACCATATGTTTCTCAAAATTATAATTCAATTATCATTTGGCATTACTGGTTTGCTTAATGTGGAAGTATTTAAATTTATAATTCTTCGAAGTAGGATTTTAATAGAATTTTCAATTTATGATTTTAGGAGACCTTTCAATTTACTTGTTGTTGCGGAATCTGTTGGCGCTCTACAAATAATTCCTAAGTATAATAATAATAAGTAAATGTTACCATAAAAGCTCTTCTTCTTCATATAACAAAAGCATGCAAGTATTAAATGTTTATTGCAATGTTGTTGCATTTTCCATAAAGGGACATTGAGCGCTAAATACATTTCATGCACCTTCCCCTAATCATGGGTGCTACCAATATGGAAACTAGATTTACTGCAGGTATCTGAAGGATAGTTACTGCACATGTGCAAATGGGTCTGCAGTGGAATGTAGGGAAAGCTAGATTTCAACATGGCGGCACCCATGACTAGTAGAAATCGGAGAACAACCTCAATACTATGATTATAAAAACATAAATTATGCTTACCTGATAATTTCATGTCCATCGAGGGGAGGAGAGTCCACAGCTTCAATCATTACTGTTGGGAATTAAGAACCTGGCCACCAGGAGGAGGCAAAGACACCCCAGCCAAAGGCATAAATACCTCCCCCGCTTCCCTCATCCCCCAGTCATTCTGCCGAGAGAACAATGAACAGTAGCAGAAATATCAGAGTGCCAGAAAATAAATTAAATTTAGGTCTGCCCATCAGAGACACATAGCCGTGGACTCTTCCTGCGTCGATGGTCTGTGAGAAATATTTTCATGGACATAGAGTCTATTATCGTGCCCAGGAACTCCACCCTGATGCTGGGAATCAGGGAACTCTTTCCTGAGTTGATCTTCCAACCGTGAGATTGGAGTAAAAGAAGAAGAGCCCTCAAATGAGCCTCTGCTAGACTGAGCGACGGCGCCTGGACTAGGATGTAGTCCAGATAGGGCACCACAGCAATGCCTCTGGCTCTGGCCACTGCAAGTAGCGCAGCCAGAACCTTCATAACGACTCTCTGGGCCCTCGCCAGACCAAAGGGAAGGGCCACAAACTGGAAGCGTTGGCCCGGAAACACAAATCTCAGGAACTTGAAGTGGTCCCTGTGGATTGGCACATGAAGGTAAGCATCCTTCAAGTCTATGGTTGTCATGAACTGTCCCTCTTGAAATAGGGGCAGAATAGATCTGATTGTTTCCATTTTGAACGATGGAACACTCAGAAACTCGTTTAAACACTTTAGGTCCAGAATCGGGCGGAACGTGCCATCCTTCTTTGGAACCACAAAAAGATTTGAATAGTACCCTAGACCCCTTTCTGCTTGTGGTACTGGTACGATAACACCTAGAGATGAGAGATCTCTCACACATTCTAGAAAGGCTTCTCTATTTTCCTGTCGTGAAGACAGGTTTGATAGGAGGAATCTGCCCCTGGATGGATGGAATCTGAACCCTATCCTGTAACCCTGGGCGACAACGTCCAGAACCCAAGGATCCTGAATGTCCTGCAACCAGACTTCTGAGAAAAGAGATAATCTGCCCCCTACTTGGTCCGGACACCGGACGGGGGCAGCCACTTCATTCTGATTTTGTCTCGGCGGGCTTCTTGCTCTGCTTTGACTTGTTCCAAGAATGAGACGGTTTCCAAGTTCCCTTGGACTGGTCCGCTTTCATGGTGGACTGCTGGGACTTGTCCGCACGAAAGGGGCGAAAAGTAGATCCTTCAGGCTTAGCCTTCTTATCCTGCGGTAGGAAAGCTCCCTTGCATCCCGTAACCATGGATATGATCAAATCCAATCCAGGACCAAACAGAATCTTTCCTTGAAAACGCAAGGACAACAGCCTCGATTTAGAGGTCATGTCTGCAGATCAAGACTTTAGCCACAGAGCCCCGCAAGCTAAAACAGAAAAACCTGACAACTTAGCGTTCAGGCGAATAATTTCCATATTAGCATCACATATGAAAGAATTGTCGATCTTCAGCGCCTTAATCTTATCCTGTATCTTGTTGATGGAAGTCTCCCGCTCGACCATTCCACACAGGGATTCACACCAATATGTTGCAGCACTGGCGACTGCGGCTACAGCCGCTGCTGGCTGAAAAACAAACCCTGTATGTTGAAACATTTTCCGTAACATGTTTTCCAACTTTTTATCCATGGGCTCTTTAAACGACGAACTATCCTCAAGGTGAATAGTTGTCCGCTTTGCGAGCATGGAGATAGCACCGTCCACCTTAGGAACAGTACCCCACAGCTCCAGCTGAGAGTCTGGGACAGGAAACAGTTTCTTAAAGGAAGAAGAAGGGGAAAAGGAAGAAACTAATTGCTCCCATTAATTCTTAATAATATTTGCCATCTTAACAGGAACCAGGAAGGCATGAGGCACCACCCTGTCTTCATACACTTTACACAAGTTTCTGTTTTGGAACCTCCAGAGTAGCAAGCACTTGTTTCAGCAAAAAGCACAAATGTTCCATCCTAAACCTAAAGTCAAGCTCCTCCGAAGCCGGAGGTTTAGATGACACGGACTCCAACTCAGAAGGGGCCTCCACCGAAGAGTTGGAGTGGGCCTCGTCATTCCACAGGCGTAGACAATCCCTGGGCCGGGCCGCCATGATATGCCCTACGCTTGCGCTTAGCAGAACGTGGTAAGGCATGGATCACTTTCGATACCACCATTTGCAGTTGATCGGCAAAATCTGACGGCCAACGAATCTCTCCCGCAGGAGTAATGGTTGGACCCTGGGGTGCTGCATGTGCAATTGTAGATGAATGCAGGGAACGCATCTCACGGGACGGGGAACCCTCAGAGGTGGATGGCTCAGTAGTACTAGACATCCGTTTACTTTTAGATGTCGTAACTTTATTAAGGCATGTGGAACATAGTTGAGCAGGCTGTTCTACCAGAACCTCCTCACAATAAACACAGGAATGAGATCTTGTTAAAGAGGAAGAACCCTCTAACGCGTCAGAGTCCTCCATAGCTTGCACTTTTATTACGGACTAGATTAACTTAATAAATAGGCACCTTATTAACCTCCAATGGCCGGGGTACTCACCACCTCCTATGACCCAGACTACAGAAACCCCCCTGCCCAAGGAGAAAACGCGCCAAAAAACGGTTGCGCCATACTCCCATAAGTCACCTGAAAGTTCCACACATTGCCAGAGCCTCATCTTGCACATAACGCAGCAATGACACATTAAACAATATCATGTATAACCCCCCTGTTCAATAATCCCATTACTAGGAATATTAACCCTTGATTCTATAAAGATAAAAAGGCGTCACACTGTGACCCTGTCTTCCGTGTTATCATTTTGTAATAAAAAATGAAATGATCTTACCAGAATCTATGCCATGGAACAGGAACATGGCCCTTCAAGTGTGACAGGTTAGTAGCCTCGCTCCTGACATGAACCTGAGTGTAAAAAGCAGGCAGTGAAACTCGTCAACGCTGATTGCTTGTGGAGCTGTTAATATGAGTCTGGATGGTTTCGCAGAAAGACTCTCCCTGTATCTCCAGACTCTAACTTTCACCCAGGCTCTCACTGTGAGGCTGACAGGACTACTTAAAACTCCAGTCCGAATGCGAAGAGTACTACCCTCCGTAAGAGACTACTCCAATCTTCGGCACTTCTCTGATGTCCTCCTGTGACTAAAGGCAAAGAATGACTGGGGGATGAGGGAAGTGGGGGAGGTATTTAAGCCTTTGGCTGGGGTGTCTTTGCCTTCTCCTGGTGGCCAGGTTCTTAATTCCCAATAGTAATGATTGAAGCCGTGGACTCTCTTCCCCTTTTAGATGGAAATGTATTTAATGTGTAATGTTCCTTTAATTAGACATTTGGCCCAGATTATAATTGGAGCGTTATTTAACGCTCCTGCTTGAGCTTTAACTGAACTAGAAGTAAGCTTTTAGAGCACGTCGGGTTGAGCTCATTTTACATATTCTCAAAAGCGCTAACCCGACATAAAAATATGAATATTTAACATTCCAATGTTCTTCACATAGAAGAAAATGTTCTATTTATTCTTAAATACATATTTGTACATATATATGATGGTATTTTGGTACAATATAAATCTATACCTATATATATATATATATATATATATATATATATACACACATGGTTATATATAGATATGTAGAGATATATATTGGAATATCTATGTATAAATACTTAGAACATATTCTGCTATGTGCAGAAACATTGGAATGTGAAATATTTATATTGAAAACATAGTTAAAACCATTATTAACTACGAATATTGAATAATGATATGTTTTTGTTCGTGTTTTCATCTACCTACAGTAACTACAAAGGGCTCCAATGCGTATATATATATATATATATATATATATATATATATATATATATATATATATGTGTGTGTATATATGTATTTATGTGTTTATATGTGTGTATATAAGTCTGTAAATACATATATACACATATAAATACATAAATACATATGTACACATAAGTATATATATATATATATATATATATATATATATATCTCCATTTTACAAATGTAAATGTACGTATCTCTATGTTAAAGCCCTTTGCCTACCTTTTTTCTATCACCTGAAACCTTATATCTTTGAGTTCTTATAACATTTTTAAAATATTTTTTTTTAGAATATTTATTTTATTGGGGATTGAATTTCAAGTATAATATCTGTTTTTTTTAAAAAGAACTAAGTAAAATTAAGACATTTCAATTACACACAACTTGCTCAAATTTAAAAAAAAAACTTTGAGGGGACTAGTGTTTTGAAATTTTAAGATGTCTGGTAATGGCATATTAATAATGCACTATTCATAATGCAACTATATATAAAAAAGCACATGCCTAAAGATAAACATATATTTAAAGACTGTCATGTGTCACAATCATTTAAGGCATACTGTATCCCTGGGTATGTAGTCAGGAGGTATTTACTAATCACTAGTATTAAAAGATATGGATAAAAGATATAAGATGCCTGTATTAAAATAGAGAGCCATATAAGGTTATAAATGTGTTTCTATATGTAACAGATAATTTAATATATTATTACTGATATGATTTCACATCAACTAGTCTTATATTTCACACTAATCATTCTTCTATTCACAGAGCCCACAAATAAAATGATAACCCTCAACTCTCTGCACACTACAAACCCAACCGGTCAGTTGACTCAAGAGATTAAAGTTCAGCAGATTAAAAATTCACATGAGAACATTCAGATGGGCATAATATAAGATATATTTCTACTTACAAAATAATATTATTCAGAATATGCTCTCCCTATGTTCTGCCCTGCCTGGATCCTGTGGTCCTACCTGGTCCCATTATAGAGCTGACCCTGTCCATTCATTATTTTCACAATTCAGATAGCACAAGCAATTCAATTTTTTACCAATTTCTTATATGGTCTAATTTGTTTTGTTCTTTTCATATCCATTGTTGAAAATCATACCTAGGTAGGCTTTGGTGCAGCAATGCAGTACCGAGAGTTAGCTGCTGATAAGTGGCTGCATATGCTGCCTGTTCTCGTCTCACCAAATGTTTTATGCTACCTCCCAAAAGCGCATTGCTGCCCCTTCAATTAAACAACTTAGATTAAAAAAACAAAAATAGAAATTTATTTAAAATCGTATGCTCTATGTGAATCATGAAAGAAACAAAATTATGTTTCATGTCCATTTAAAGATGTGAGCAGTTATCCACTCCATATGTACACAAATATGTGTTAGACCATTATTTTAAATTTGTACTTCTTCATTTGATCAATCAGATACATTTTTTTTTTCTGTTTTTTTTCATTTACTGATAGCAATAATAATAACAAAGATAAATTGGAATTGGTTGTGTTTAAATTATTTGTACTGTAACATTTAATAGTTTCACAACTGAAATAAAATGTAATATAATATAATAAAATACTGTATCAATATCAATACAAATAATAACATTTAGGCCATTTAGTATTTTATTGTCTTTATCACATTTAGATCTATGTTTTTGACAATTAATTGTAACCACATAAACAGACATTACCCTAAAGGACATTATATTATTAAAGCACATAATGATTTAATAATCTCTGCTTAAAAATATTCTTTAACAATCCTGACACAGTAATACAGTGAATGTAAATTTTAATGCTAAAGTGCCCGGTTTTTAAAAATTCAATTAAAAACAGGGGCACTTTAATTCATCAAAATTTACATTTCACTCGTGTTGTGAAAATTAGTGATGTCACTAACATAAAAATTTGGGTTCGCGAACTGCGAACGCAAACTTCCCCAACTGTTTGCGAACCGGCGAACCGGGTGAACCGCCATAGACTTCAATAGGCAGGCAAACGTTAAAACCACAGGGACTCTTTCTGGCCACAATAGTGATGGAAAAGTTGTTTCAAGGGGACTAACACCTGGACTGTGGCATGCCGGAGGGGGACCCATGGCAAAACTCCCATGGAAAATTACATAGTTGATGCAGAGTCTGGTTTTAAGCCATAAATGGCATAAATCACCTAACATTCCTAAATTGTTTGGAATAACGTGCTTTAAAACATCAGGTATGATGTTGTATCGATCAGGTAGTGTCACAGTGACAGACCAAACTCCCCGTTTAAAGGGACAGTCTACACCAGAATTTTTATTGTTTTAAAAGATAGATAATCCCTTTATTACCCATTTCCCAGTTTTGCATAACTAACACATTTATAATAATATACTTTTAACCTCTGTGATTATCTTGTATCTAAGCCTCTGCAAACTGTGCCTTTTTTCAGTTCTTTTGACAGACTTGCAGTCTAGCCAATCAGTGCCTGCTCCCAGATAACTTCTCGTGCACAAGCACAGTGTTATCTATATGAAATACTTTAACTAACACCCTCAAGTGGTGAAAAACTGTTAAAATGCAATCTGAAAGAGGTGGGCTTCAAGGTCTAAGAAATTAGCATATGAACCTCCTAGGTTAAGCTTTCAACTAAGAATACCAAGAGAACAAAGCAAAATTGGTGATAAAAGTAAATTGGAAAATTGTTTAAAATTACATGCTCTATCTGAATCATGAAAGTTTATTTTGGCCTAGACTGTCCCTTTAACGCACCACAAACAACCGTAAACAGTCCATTTGCACAACCGCAAACTCCCCATTTGCACAAGGTTGGATACCAAGCTAGCCATGTCCCGTTCCTTGTCCTCACTGATGTCATTAAAGATCTCTTCCTCCACCCAGCCACGTACAACACCAAGGGTCCCCAAAAGGTGACAACAAGCCCCCTGGGACACCTGCTGTGTTTGGTCCTCCACCTCCTCAAAGCCACCTTCCTCCTCTGACTCCTCTTCTTCAGACTCCTCTCTCTGCGTTGCCTCTCTCTGCGTTATTATAAGGTGTATTAAGTAGTACTATTCCTATCAGTTTAATCCATGTTACGTCCCCTATCAGGGGACGTGTATATGGCATTGATTTTAGGAACCGGGAGATGGAAAAAGATTCTTGGTCGGTCCTCCTACTTCAAATTTGGGGCACTGCGCGTGCAATCTAATGTGCCACCAGATAGGAGTGGTGAGTTAAGTAGTACTATTCTTATCAGCTTAATCCCTGTTACGTCCCCTATCAGGGGACGTGTATATGGCATCGATTTTAGGAACCGGGAGATGGAAAAAGATGCTTGGTCAGTCCTCCTACTTCAAATTTGGGGCACTGCGCATGCAATCTAATGTGCCACCAGATAGGAGTGGTGTGTTAAGTAGTACTATTCTTATCAGTTTAATCCCTGTTACGTCCCCTATCAGGGGACGTGTATATGGCATCGATTTTAGGAACCGGGAGATGGAAAAAGATGCTTTGTCGGCCCTCCTACTTCAAATTTGGGGCACTGCGCGTGCAATCTAATGTGCCACCAGATAGGAGTGGTGTGTTAAGTAGTACTATATATTTAAACTACTGTTACACCAGGTATGAGTTGCACTGGGGTGACACTGTGCCCTGGCAGGCAGGCACTGAAACGCACACGTGTGAAGGAAACTGACTGCTATTATTTAACACAGTCAAAAAAGTGTCGTTTTTTTTATATTTAAACTACTGTTACACCAGATATGAGTTGCACTGGGGTGACACTGTGCCCTGGCAGGCAGGCATTGAAACGCACACGTGTGAAGGAAACTGACTGCTATTATTTAACACAGTAAAAAAAGTGTTGTTTTTTTTATATTTAAACTACTGTTACACCAGATATGAGTTGCACTGGGGTGACACTGTGCCCTGGCAGGCAGGCACTGAAACGCACACGTGTGAAGGAAACTGACTGCTATTATTTAACACAGTCAAAAAAGTTTTTGTTTTTTTTAAATCTACACTACTGTTACACCAGATATGAGTGGTGGCACTGGGCAAGTGGGCACAGTATATGCTGTGAGCCTGACACACACGCTGGCAGGCAGGCAACTGCAATTAGATTACACAAGGAAAAAAAAAAGCAGCCCTAAAAAGGGCTTTTTGGGGTGCTGTCCTTACAGCAGAGATCAGATGAGTCCTTCAGGACTGTAGTGGACACTGAATACACTAGCCTAGCTATCGATTTCCCTATTAATCAGCAGCAGCTACACTGTCCCTCCTCTCCCTAAGAATGCAGCTTCCGAATGAATCTAAAATGGATGCTGTCCAGGAGGTAGGAGGGTCTGGGAGGGAGGGTCTGCTGCTGATTGGCTGGCATGTGCCTGCTGACTGTGAGGTACAGGGTCAAAGTATTACTCAATGATGACGAATAGGGGGCGGATAGAACATCGCATATGTTCGCCTGCTGTGGCAAACGCGAACATTCTATGTTCGCCGGGAACTATTCGCGACATCACTAGTGAAAATACGTACCTTTTAAATCTTGACAGTTGATCCAGCTTCCTCCATCCGTCACAAAGCCTCTTCCTGGGTCTAAAATAAGAATCCGGCTTCCTCCAATCACAGCGTTGAATCAGACACTGATTCCCCCGGGGGGGAAGCCGTGATTGGAGAGGATGATGTATCCATAATTTCTGACGTTAGAAATGGCTTGCGATGACCGGAGGAAGCTTGAGCTGCTGTCAAGTTTAAAAGGTAAGGTTTTTTTTTACAACAGGAGTGAAATGAAAACTTTGATGAATTAAAGTGCCCCTGTTTTTAATCGAATTTTTAAAACCAGGCACTTTAGCATCAAAATTTACATTCACTTTAAAACTAACATACAACAACAATTTGACTGCTCAGTTTGTCTGTAAAGCAGTTACACATGTAAAATAGAAACTGTATATATAAAAAGAAAAGATTGGAAACTGTCTGGGCAGTAATTACAAACAGTGAAGTCTTGAAGTCTACAGGAGCTTATGTTGACTCTTCAAGAGTTTCCCATAATTGTGTTTCAAGTTGTTATGATTGTGGTTTACTCAAGACAGGAAACCTGAGTACAACAATCCAACACCGATACTGGATTTTTATTCGATTTTCCTGAATTCATTTTAGAAGTTCAATTTTTCACTTATAATTTGTTTCCTTTTATTCTGTTCTCATTGGACAACAAAGCAGAGTTGACAAAACAAAAGTGTGAACAAGGAGGTGACAGAGCTAAGATCTGTGGGCCACAATATAGAGTTACAGTGCAAGTGCATTTACCTTCCCCTACTTTACTCGCTCATTTGCAATACATGAGTAACGCTCAGAGTAACTAACTTGTTTGTATTGTCCCTGTGGCTCAAATGTCTGGTTCTGAGGATGTCATATAAATAAAGAGGCAAAAACACATAAGGATGTTAACAAAATATATATATATACAGTCCTCGTCATAAAAGTGATGGTAAACGTTCCCCTTTATAAAAACAGATTGTGAATGTTAGTGATATTTTAGGTGGAGTTAAATACATCAGATGTAATAAAGATGCACTGTAACATACTTTTTAATATAGATATGAAATTCAAATACTCCGCTGCCCACTTCAAAAGTCATTTTTTTTCTGCGAGCTAATGGTTTGAATTGATGTCCAATCAGCGCTCTAGCTACAACAAAAGTTCTATATGGGTAGAGTGCTACTATAATACTAACGTGCTGCTCCATATAAGGATATTGCCAGTGATTAGAGCATATTTATATCGATATAATTTTTTTTCTTTTTTTTTCTTATGGTTAAAGGATCCTTAAAGGGACAGTAAAGTAAAAAAAAACTTTCATAATTTAAATAGGGCACGTAATTTTAAACAATTTTCCAATGTACTTTTATTACCACTTTTGCTTTGTTCTATTTGTATTCTTAGTTGAAAGCTGAATCTAGGAGGTTCATGTGTTAATTTCTAAAACCTTGAAGACCGCCTCTAATCTGAAAGCATTTTGACAGTTTTTCACCACTAGAGGTTGTTAGTTCATGTGTTTCATATAGATAACATTGAGCTCTGGCACGTGAAGCTCCTAGGAGTCAGCACTGGTTGGCTAAAAATGCATGTCTGTCAAAAGAACTGAAATAAGGGGGCAGTTTGCAGAGGCATAGATACAAGGTAATCACAGAGGTAAAAGTATATTATTATAACTGTGTTGGTTATGCAAAATTGGGGAATGGGTAATAAAGGGATTATCTACCTTTTTAAACAACAAAAATTCTGGTGTTTACTGTCCCTTTAAGTAATAACAAATGCATAATAAAAATACACTGCATTTTAAATGAGCAGTAGATTTTTTTTCTGACAAATTTAAACATTTTCTACAGGTTCTCTGCCCCTTTTGTCATCAGCCATCAGCCAATCACAGGCTTGTATATATACTGTGAACTCTTGCACAGCTGCTTTCTCAGAAAGTGTACATATAAAAACATTGTGCACAATTTTTATGAATTGCTTGCTCTAGCTTAGTCATAGAAGTTTTATTTGGACTTTAGTGTCACTTTAAGAATAAACTAAATTCACCAAGTATGAGATTTTTGTATAAATAATGTTTTCAAATTTACAGGCTGTCCTCCCAACCCATCCACAAGTCTTGCAATACTAATAAAATGAGATGGGTTGTACTTAGTGTTTGTTTATAAAAGGGACATGAAACCCAAACATTCTCTTCTGGGATTCAAACAGAGTATATCATTTTTAAAAAGTTTCCAGTTTGCTTCTATTAACATTGCACAAGCATTTCTGGTGAATTTCAATAACTATTACAAAAAAGTAACACAAGATGGTCTGCTTTTTCTGCAGTGTCTCGCCATTTAAATTGGAATATCCTTGAGAACAACATGTGATAGTTTTAATGGGCAAAACAGCTATTTCAAATACAAAAAGAAGCTTTAAGGAGCAATTCCCCATACATTTAACACTGCAGTAAGAATAACAAGTAATTTGGAACACTTTAGGAGAAATACATTTTATAATACAGTGTCCCTTTAAGCAGCCTCTATAATTTACAGTAACACAACTACAAAGATCAAAGGCATTGTATATATGTATATATATCAAAGCAATACAAAGCTTCTTATGTCTATGAACATGTAACATCACACTAATCCAGAAAATAACAAAACGACAGTGTTAACCAATGAAGTAAAAGTTACTGGACACCATTACTGCTAGAAAACCTAATATTATAGCTGTCCGTATTTACATATCTACAAAACAAACTTCACTGCGCTAGACTAGACATTATCCACATGAACAATAGCTATGGATTAGCTGGTATCCCAGTGCCAGATCCAAGTCCCTTAACTAATCACACTTCACATTTCCCTTCCCTTTTTATCTTATTATTTTAGTGCTTCTCCCATTTATTTTTAATCTGATCTGGAACTGCTAGCTATTTGTTGATGTTTCCATTAAGGAAGTGGTTATCTGTATGTCTGCCATTGCAATACGTCCACATGAAAGAATAAGAGCTGCCAAATTCTTTGTTGCTAATTCTGTTCTGACAACGGACACTGTGGTGTTGGCACTCGCATCTTACTAGACCTACAACAGCAGACAAAGATCATCAAGAAATCATTATCACATTGTCTTTTACAGCTCTCTGCTCAAGTGTCTTTCAGGAAACTCCCATGTGTCTTAAAACCTGTCTGGACTTTGCATCATCCCATTCATTAGGTATCAATTATTTATTGTGAATAAGGATGTCTTATAGAGGCACAACACATCAGAAAAGCCTACAATATATGTAATACAGAATTACAAACATTTAAATAATAGACAGTAAACTTTTTTAAATTGTAATATAAAATGCTTAATTATATTTAGTAAAGCAACTTTGCAATATAGTTTCATCATTAATTTTGCCCCCTTTTCCTTAATTCTGAAACATGTGGTCTTTCCAATTCCTTTTTAAAGCAGAAATGCAGACTCCAGACTTAAAGGGATAGAAAGGTGAAAAGGTGAAATGCGCATGGGTGCATTTAAATTTTAAATAGAAACAGATTTGCAAAATGCTTCAAGTAAAAGTTATTACTATTGTCAACAACATATTGTTATTAATATTATTATTATTATTATTATTATTATTATTTTACAAAGAACCACCACAAGTCAGCAAAAACAAAATAAAAAAATTATAACAATTAAATGTACTAATGCAGTTCCTATATACAGCTGGTTTATATTACAAAGGGGTTGTTAATCTCCAGCATATATAGCAACCAAAATGTGACTTCATCTTCCATTTTTCTCAAGCTTTACATACATTTGTATTCTGTTTTCAATTAATGCAAAAATCCAAGTTTATAGTTTTTGGAAGAAAAGTTGTATCTCTACATACATTGTTTAGGTAATATTTATAGATGTAAAGGATAGTTTTTTTTAACCCCTGGACAACAAACAAGATGAGACGTAGGCAAGATGAACCAGACACGCCATCAGACACGTAATGCAGAAAACTGAGCCATCCTACATGCAGAAATGGTTATTGTTATTATAAACAAGCAAGGTCATTTTATAGTTTGTGTAAAATATTTTGGTTATATATATATATATATATATATATATATATATATATATATATATATATATATATATATATATATATACAATTCAGTGTTCTCAATTTTACTACCCAGGTGGCATTATGAAGTAGCTGGGTGCGGACGGTGTAATATTTTCTAATGTTATTTAATTTTCAGCTATCCAAAGCAAAATTAATTGCATAATAATAGCTGTATTTAAAGATAATTTGTGAAATTAAAATGTAACATTTTTAATATTAGCCAATTTTTTGCTTAATATTGGCTAAAATATTAGTCGGGTGGTCAGTCAAATCAGCTGGGTGGTGCAGCCGCTAAAAATGTCCTGGAGAGAACACAGTATTTAAAATAGTTCAGTAGAAAGAATGTAAGATCTATAACAACATACAAGCAACTTAACTGGGTCAACATATGTTAATTTATCTGTCCTCCCAACATACAAACGTGTTTTGTGGAATAGTGTGTAATACTCATCCTTGTGTTTTATTTGATGTATTTCAATATGACAAACAGTTTCTTAAAGATTTATAAGTGCTATTATAATTGTTTTATTCAATGTTAAAATAAACACAACCCATTAAAGAAGGGTTAAAATACAATTACAATGGTCATTACGTAAGTCAAATATGAATCTCCAGTACGTATTTAAAAAGTTACTTCACAAGCACACTACAGATACTGACTCATTATAAAGCAATGAAACTCAACTGCTTTGTCATTTTAGAACCAATTTTTTGTTCCACTTAAAATAAAAATAGAAAGAACAGCAGTATCGTACAAGATATCATTTCTTTTTATATACTTTGGGAAAGTTTTTTCAAGAAATTTTACTAATCAACTCAAGGTCACATTTATAAAACAATAAACTTTGATAACGCTAATGTAAAAAAAAAATATTTAAAAGGGGAGTAAAAATTACATTTTCATGATTCAGAAAAAGCATACAATTAGAAATCCAATTTATTTCCTTTAGCATATTGTGCACAGTCTTTGTATGTGTGCACTTTCAACTGAGCATGTGCAAGAATTCACAGTATATACAAATATGAGTCTATATGAGTCTGTGATTGGCTGATGGCTATCACATGATACAGGGACATAGAAAGGAAAGAAAATTTACATGCGCTACAGCGTTTGAGAACAGTGAAACCCCCCCCCCCACACACACACACACAGATGAAAATTACATGAAAAGTAGCCAAAATAAATAATTAAAGTTAAGTACATTGAATAATCATTTTATTATGCATGAATAACCACTTTATGTGGTATTTTATTTTGGGTTTAAAGGGATATAAGTGTCTATTCCAGTCTATTTTCCAGTCTATTTTCTACTGAAATTCCATATTAAAGTTTATGGGGTAGAATACGTTTTTATAAAGGATTGGAATTGGCCCCTATGTGCTTTAAAGGATTGGAATTGGCCCCTATGTGTTTAACCTTTTGCAAAGAGATTAAACACATAGTTAAAGTCAGTTCCAGAGCAGCAATGCACTACTGGGAGCTAGCTGAGAATATCTAGTGAGTCAATGGAAAGAGGCATGTGTGTGTAGCAACAATTACCAGCTAGATTCCAGCAGTGTATTGCTGCTGCTGTGCATATGTAATATATGCATTTAAATAAAGGATTCCAGGAGAACAAAGTACATTTGCTTACAGAACAAATTTAAAAGTGTTTTAAAATTAAATGAAAGTTTAAAGGGACACTCAAGTCAAAATTAAATTTTCATGATTTAGATAGAGCAGCCATTTTAAACAACTTTCCAATTTACTTCTATTAACAAACGCCTAGATTACGAGTTTTGCGTTATAGGCTGGGCTAGACAGCACTGGTATTACGGGTTTTTACAAACCCGGCGTTAGCAGCAAAAGAGTGAGCGAAGAGCAAAATTTTGCCCCACTTCTCACCTCAATACCAGCGCTGCTTACGTTAGCGGTGAGCAGGTAAAACGTGCTTTTGCATGATTTCCCCATAGGAATCAATGGGGGAGAGCCGGCTGGAAAAAAAACCCTGCAAAAAAGCAGCGTAAAGCTCCTAACGCAGCCCCATTGATTCCTATGGGGAAATAAAAGTTATGTGTCTACACCTAACACCCTAACATGAACCCGAGTCTAAACACCCCTAATCTTACACTTAATAACCCCTAATCTGCCACCCCGACATCGCCGACACCTGCATTATATTATTAACCCCTAATCTGCCGCTCCGGATATCGCCGCCACCTACATTATACTTATGAACCCCTAATCTGCCGCCCCCAACATCGCCGACACCTACATTTTATTTATTAAACCCTAATCTGCCGCCCCCTATTCTATCTATGTTAGGGACGGCAGATTAGGGGTTAATAATATTTAACTAGTGTTTGCGATGCGGGAGTGCGGCAGTTTAGGGGTTATTATGTTTATTAGTGGCGGCGATGTCCGGTTTGGCAGATTAGGGGTTAAAATTTTTATTTTAGTGTTTGCGATGTGGGGGGGCCTCAGTTTAGGGGTTAATAGGTAGTTTATGGGTGTTAGTGTACTTTTTAGCACTTTAGTTAAGAGTTTTATGCTATGGCGTTGTAGTGTAAAACTCTTAACTACTAACTTTTAAATGCGGTACCAGTCTTGACAGGAGAGGGTTTACCACTCACTTTTTGTCAGACTCGCAATACCGGTGCTATGCAAGTCCCATTGAAAATATAGGATACACAATTGACGTAAGTGGATTTGCGGTATTTCCGAGTCTGGCTAAAAAAGTGAGCGGTATACCTGTACCTGCAGGACTCGTAATACCAGCGGGCATTAAAGGGACAGTCTACACCAGAATTTTTATTGTTTTAAAAGATAGATAATCCCTTTATTACCCATTTCCCAGTTTTGCATAACCAACACAGTTATATTAATATACTTTTAACCTCTGTGATTATCTTGTATCTAAGCCTCTGCAAACTGTGCCTGCTCCCAGATAACTTCTCGTGCACGAGCACAGTGTTATCTATATGAAATACGTGAACTAACACCCTCTAGTGGTGAAAAACTGTTACAATGCAATCTGAAAGAGGTGGGCTTCAAGGTCTAAGAAATTAGCATATGAACCTCCTAGGTTAAGCTTTCAACTAAGAATACCAAGAGAACAAAGCAAAATTGGTGATAAAAGTAAATTGGAAAATTGTTTAAAATTACATGCTCTATCTGAATCATGAAAGTTTATTTTGGCCTAGACTGTCCCTTTAAAAAGCAGCGTTAGGACCTCTTAACGCTGCTTTTTAAGGCTAAAGCACAACTCGTAATCTAGGCCAAAATGTGCACAGTCTTTTTATATTTATACTTTTGATTCACCAGCTCATACTGAGCATATGCAAGAATTCACAGAATACAAGTGTATGCATTTGTGACTGGCTGATGGCTGTTACATAGTACAGGGAGAGTGTAAATATACATAACTTTGACATTTGTCTAAAAAAAATCTACTATTCACTTGAAGTTCAGACTAAGTGCTATTGCATTGCCTTGTTATCATTAGTGATGATGCGAATAGTTCACCGGCGAATAGTTCCCGGCAAACAAAGCATGTTCGCGTTCGCTGCGGCGGGCCAACATATGCGATGCGATATATTCGATCCGCCCCCTATTCGTCATCATTGAGTAATACTTTGACCCTCTACCTCACAGTCAGAAGACACATTCCAGCCAATCAGCAGCAGACACTCCCTCCCAGACTCTCGTACCTCCTGGACAGCATCCATTTTAGATTCATTTGGAAGCTGCATTCTTAGTGAGAGGAGGGACAGTGTAGCTGCTGCTGATTTAATAGGGAAATTGACAGCTAGGCTAGTGTATTCAGTGTCCACTACAGTCCTGAAGGACTCATCTGATCTCTGCTGTAAGGAAAGCACCCCAAAAAGCCCTTTTTAGGGCTAGAACATCAGTCTGTTTTTTTTCCTGTGTAATCTAATTGCAGTTGCCTACCTGCCAAGCCACTTGCCCAGTGCCACCACTCATATCTGGTGTAACAGTAGTGTAAATTTAAAAAAAAAAACTTTTTTGACTGTGAAACATCAGTCTGCTTGTGTAATCTAATTGCAGTTGCCTGCCTGCCAGCGTGTCTCCCAGGCCCACTTGCCCAGTGCCACCACTCATATCTGGTGTAACAGTAGTCTAAATTAAAAAAACAAAAACTTTTTTGACTGTGAAACATCAGTCTGCTAGTGTAATCTAATTGCAGTTGCCTACCTGCCAGCGTGTGTGCAAGGCCCACTTGCCCAGCGCCACCACTCATATCTGGTGTAAGAGTAGTGTAAATTTAAAAAAAAAAAAAAACTTTTTTGACTGTGAAACATCAGTCTGCTAGTGTAATCTAATTGCAGTTGCCTGCCTGCCAGCGTGTGTGCCAGGCTCACAGCGTATACTGTGCCCACTTGCCCAGTGCCACCCCTCATATCTGGTGTAACAGTAGTGTAAATTTTAAAAAAATAAAATTTTTGACTTTGAAACATCAGTCTGCTTGTGTAATCTAATTGCAATTGCCTGCCTGCCAGTGTGTGTGCCAGGCTCACAGCGTATACTGTGCCCACTTGCCCAGTGCCACCACTCATATCTTGTTTAATAGTAGTGTAAGTGTACATTTAAAAAAAAAAAAACTTTTTGGACTGTGAAACATCAGTCTGCTTTTTTGTGTCAGGCTCACAGTGTATACTGTGCCCACTTGCCCAGTGCCACCACTCATATCTTGTTTAATAGTAGTGTAAGTGTACATTTAAAAAAAAAAAAAGTTTTTGGACTGTGAAACATCAGTCTGCTTTTTTGTGTCAGACTCACAGCGTATACTGTGCCCACTTGCCCAGTGCCACCACTCATATCTTGTTTAATAGTAGTGTAAGTGTACATTTAAAAAAATAAAAACTTTTTGGACTGTGAAACATCAGTCTGCTTTTTTGTGTCAGGCTCACAGCGTATACTGTGCCCACTTGCCCAGTGGCACCACTCATATCTTGTTTAATAGTAGTGTAAGTGTACATTTAAAAAAAAAATGATAGGCAGAGGCAGGCCACCCCGCAGGTGCCGTCTTGGTGCTGTGATTCTCTTTGGCCCTAGAATAATGCCCAGTGTTCAGAGGCCACGTACCATGAACTCGAAAAGACTTTTTAACACAGGACACCCAATCTTCTATAGCTTCCGCTCCGAACCTTGACGCACCATTCTCCTCCAGCTTATCTTCGAGCAGCACCTCTCAAGTTACCACTCGCCCGCCTGCCGCCACCACCAACAATAAACCACAGCCGATTCACTTGTTCTGTCAGAGGGGTTATTTACACATAAGTTGGAAGAAATGAGTGATGCGCAACCATTATTGCCAGAGGATGTAGATAACAGGGATATGTCTCAGTCAGGCAGCATTACACACATGGACGTACGGTGTGATGATGATGATGTTGTACCCGCTGCAGGAGTTTGGTCTGTCACTGTGAAGCGGGCGTAACCCTTACACTACCTGATGGATATAACATCATACCTGATGTTTTAAAGCACGTCATTCCAAACAATTTAGGAATGTTAGGTGATTTATGCCCTTTATGGATTAAAACCAGACTCTGCATCAACTATGTAATTTTCCATGGGAGTTTTGCCATGGATCCCCCTCCGGCACGCCACAGTCCAGGTGTTAGTCCCCTTGAAACAACTTTCCCATCACTATTGTGGCCAGAAAGAGTCCCTGTGGGTTTTAAAATTCGCCTGCCCATTGAAGTCTATGGGGGTTCGCCCGGTTCGCAAACTTTTGCGGGAGTTCGCATTCGCAGTTCACGAACCCAAATTTTTAGGTTCGCGACATCACTAGTTATCATGCATTTGTTCATTATGCAAATATACCATATTTGGTGGTCCTCTAACTTTGACTCTTATGTCCCTTTAATGCTCCTAAATAAAAAAAAAAAAGGTATTAGTGACAGCTAAAACTAGTTATATGGCAATTTGAAATGGCTTTAAAAGCCGGAAGTAAATAGAGTATCTCCAGACAGAATGATCTACTGTTTATAAATAATAAATTGTACTGAATGAATTATCAGTATGTACCAAAATGCATTATAACTCATAAGATACTGAACAATCCACCCAGAAGAATGTTAATTTTTACTTATCTAACCCGCGTCGAGCATTTATTATCATAAGAGGATTCATATTGTTTTAAAGATAATTTGTTTACGGTATATGGGTGTATTAGGATTGGCATGCAGGAAACATCTATAGTAAATCATAATGGAAGATGACTGTTATCTTATATGAATTTTGTGCAAACAGATCCAAATATTTAACCTTCAAACTATGTGAAATTATTTATGATACAACAAAAATAATTTGATTTACTGTAAAATCAAAACCTAAATGATCTGTAACCAAGCCATCCACGACCACAACAGCTTGCTGATTGTCTATGGTTGTTATAGCCTATACTGAGCATTGATGCTGCCTTGTGATGTCATGATATGCGCAATGATGTTACCCTTTTAAATAGTACAGTTATCAGCATCTGAGCTATATGTTCCTAGTTATGAGTTGAGGGACACTTAAGTCAAAATTAAACTTTTATGATTCAGATAGAGCAGCTCTGTTAAACAACTTTCTAATTTACTTCCATTAACAAAATGGGGGCAGTCTTTTTATATTTACACTTTTTGAGTCACCAGCTCCTACTAAGCATGTGCAGGAGTTCACAGATTATACGTTATGATTGGCTAATGGCTGTCACATGATACAGGAGGAGTGGAAATAGACATAACTTTGAAATATTTAAAAAAAAAATCTAATACTCATTTGAAGTTCAGACCAAGGGGTCGATTTATCAAAGGTTTTTGCCAACCTTTGACCCTCTTCAACTGCAGGTTCTCACAAGAGAACCTGCAGACCATATATAACAAGCAGCAGTCATCATACGACTGCTTCCCTAACCTTTCAATATTCCCAGTCTTGTTCGACTGGGGAGAATGACAGCTCCTGCCCGCGCGATTAGCTGTGCGTGGGCGGGATCGCATGCGAGTGCAAAATAGCACTCGTGTGCAATGCTGAATTCTGGCAGCAGAATTCAGCCCGCCAGAAGCGAGCTGCGGCGGACAGGGGCGCATATGTGTGCCCCTGTCTGCCGCAGCTTGATAAATCGACCCCTTAGTGCTATTGCATTGTCTTTGTATCATGCATTTGTTCATTATGCAAATATACTGTATTTACTGGTCCTTTAAGGTTTAAAATAACCATTTTTCTTGACAAAAATATTTTTACATTTAAATAGCGCACATTCATATAAATAATTATCTTTCATATGCATGACAATTTTTTTTTTAATGTAAAGCCTTTAAACTATGTTGACAACAAAATAAGATTAGATTTTTTTATATTTTAGTATCATTTAGCACCAAGTTCTCCCCTCTTATACAAGACACATACAAATTAATTATTTATGTACCGATTAACATAAACTGAAGGATAACAACAGACATATAACTTGGAAGCACTAAAAACTATTTGAGAGTGGTTAGGAGCTTAAAAAAAATAAAGTAAAAAAAATTCTGTTTATGTCATGGGCAAGCTACATTTCCCAAATTGTGTGAAGAAATGTCATCTAGGCATAAAAATGCATGGAATGTGTTTGTCTTGAATCGTTGTGTCATGCCTTAGACTGGTCTGTGTGAATATAACCCTGTGTGTAGGTTCTTTATATCAGTTTTGCTTGATGAATAAAAACGATTTCACTGAAGTGGATGTACTCATATGTCTGTTCAATTAACTTGTGAGACTTAGTTTTAAATTTTAAGTTTTTTTTTTTTTAAATTACCATAGAGTCTTATAGATAGATCATAGAGTATTTTTTCTTTAAAGGGACTGTAATATTTTCTCCCTAAGAATTCCCAATGATCCAGTTAACCAAGTTAAATTATTTACAAATAACTCCCTTTCCTGTTGAAACCTCCACTTATTTAATAAGTACTGCAGTATTGTCTACCCAGAATTTAAGAGCGAGAGAGAAAGATAGATATAGAGATAGCCCAGTCCTTTTAAAAGGTTTTCCTCAATCAGTTTTAAATACAACAAATTATCTGCTGTTTCACTAAGTACATTGTCCCTTTAAAGGAACATTGAAACCCAGAATACTGAAGCAGGCTCAGGGGCACACGTGTCTTAAGCACTATATGAAAATCATTGTTGCAAACAATGCTTTATACAGTGCCCAAGAACCACATATGTTACTGAGCATACCTAAGTATGCTATCATGGTTTTACCTAAAAAGACCAAGAGAGAGAGAGAGAGAGAGAAAGAGAAAGAGAGAGAGAGAGATGATAACAAGGACAGTGGAATGTTTTTTTACCTAAAAAGACCAAGAAAGAGAGAGAGAGAGAGAGAGAGAGAGAGAGAGAGAGAGAGATATGATAACAAGGACAGTGGAATGTTTTCTTAAAAATCTATATTCTTTCATAATCATTTTGGCTTTTATGTCCCATTAAAACAAACAAGACACAAGCATCTCATTGTGCACCTATACATGGCACACATGCTTTAAACCACACCCACACTAAATTAACATGTTTAATGACACATGGCAGCATCTTAAGAGTGTGAAACTATAACAACATCATACTGGCATAACATTAGTTTCCACATATCTGTAAAAACAAACAAAACAAATTTAACAACATGAATTTCAAAATAAAACTTTTATGGTTCAGTGTGCGCAATCATAGACTTTTCAATTTACAGTTATTAGAAAATGATCACATTTATTTTGGTCAAAATATGTCAGCAATGCACTTCTGAAAGCTAGCAGGTGATTGGCTGCTTACACACACGCCTCCTTTTTGTTGGCTCACCAGTTATGTTCTGCTAACTTCCAGCAGTGCCTTGCTGCAGGGGTTAAACACATACTTATATAGGAGTAAGAGTGCAATAACAAAGTACTCACAACCTACTGAACCTTTTCTTTTAACACATTTATGTCCCTTCTCTAACATTCTCTATCATGCATATGAATGAGCAACGAATGCAAAAACTGCATGAAAAAATGTTTTAAATGTTTCTATTTATATTAAAACTAGTAGAAATAATGAATGTTTGTGCAGATACGGAAGTATTTACTCTTCACTTGCTATACGTTTCTGTATTAATTGACAGGGAAAGACATCCACATGCGTAAAAAAACAAAAGTGGGAACATAAAACAGTACATTTTAAAATACCATCATCAGGCAACAAAATGAATCACTGACATTTACATTATAAAGTCATAAACATGACAAGTCTGCTACAAACCAAAAGAAAATGTGCTTTTTGTTTGCAAAACGCTACTCAGGTTTACTGTCAATAAAAAAAGAAAAAAAAACGTAAACCCATAAACACAACTTCATTTTGTTTGATGCATTTTGAAAGAACTATGTATTTCTTAAATCAGCCAATCGCACAGCAGTTTTTTGGTTTTCTTCAAATTGATGTTTATTTAATCTGGCTGTCTATCATGACTTCTGAAGACATTTAAAGTATATCTGCATTATTTCATATATTATTATTATTATTAATATTATTAAAAGGGCAGAAAAGGGATTAAGGCTTTCTCATGGCCTTGGACTATCTGATCCACAATGGGAAACATCAATGGGAACGTTGTAGTTCAGATGAATTTGCATCATTTTTCTACATAAATAACATTTATTTTTATCTTACAGTTTTAAAACATTCACATGGTGCAACTGAAGTCTGCTTTAGTCTTGATTCTTAGTTCAGCGATCAGAGACTTTATCACAAAAACACTAATTTGGAACTGCAGAAAAAAAATTCTGATTAGATGTAGATAGATAGATATCAGAACTTTTTTTTTTTTTTTTTTTTAACTAAGCATGTCAAAATCAACTTATTATGACCCCATTCGGTGCATGGTTATTAAGTACGCCCAACTGCCTTTTATTGTGTAGGGGAAAATAATATTATTTATATAAATACATTTATGGTGGTTTTCTTCAAATCTCCAAAAAACATGATTTTTGATAGCTCCCAGAAACAGCACTGAAATTGATGTATAAATACAAAAAGTAAAGACATATCTACACATTGTTGTGTCGTAGGGGTGATAATGGTTAAACAAGAAAGCCAGCAAATATATATTATAATAACAATCGTCAATTTTGAGTTTTTATTAAGTTCAGCTGGAATCCCATGTCAGGTGTTTTTATAGTTATTATTTTGAGTTAAAAATACCTGGCCTCTGTAATTTGCCAAGCACTTGTATATTTATATTTATGAACAAACATACACATTTTTGCCATACACTCTAGGGCAGAGCTTTCCAAACTTTTCATGTTGGTGACACACTTTTTAGACCTAAATCATTTCGCGACACAGTAATTCAGTTGTACTAGCAAACAGGTTAAACTAACTTGTTTTAAGAGCTACGGACCCATACATAAATTATATAATAACAAAATGTATTTATTTAAGTAACAGTAAGTATCTGCAAGAATTAAACAAAAGTTTAATATCACCAATAGCTACTTACTATCTTAACAGAATGTATGAGGTTGATGGGATGAACACAGTTTCTGAATATTTGGTGGAATATTAGATAAAGACACTCACATTTCATCATCAAGCAGCTGTCCCACTCACTGACTACAAATGCAGTCACAAGACGATTGAGGATATTACATGTGCAGTCAGGAGCCAATGTGCCATCAAAGTCGCCAATGGGAATAGTTTCAGTTCCCGCTGAGCTGCGTCAATAAGTTAAAATGATCTGTGACCCACTAGGTATCAACCATGTGATAGGCGTAGCAGGCAGGCGGAAAATCAGAAACCCCCAAAAAATTGAAAAAAAAATTGAAATTCAAAAAATGTTGTGCTGAAGCAGGGACACACCCACACACTGCCGCCGGCACACTAATGTGTCACTACACACAGTTTGGAAAGCACTGCTCTAGGGCCAATGCAGGGTTCAAACTAAAAGGGACCAATTGCTTTAATTTGCTTTTATTTATTTTTTTATTTAATTTGTTAGTTTTTTTTACATATGGCTCTTTGCTTTTTTGTATCATTCTGGCTAACTAATTTAGCTTCCTCAAATAAAAAATGAAAAAAAATTCTAAACCAATGGGAGAATGGCATCTGCAGGGTACACTGATGCATATAAGTCTGAAGACACTCAAAAAGAAATTATGGTTCATGAAAAAGTGATTTAAAAAAACAAACCAATGTGTTCAAAGAAAAAAAAAAAGGGTTTACGATTCCATCTTTTAAACAATGATTGTTTGAAACTCCTCTGAGAATGGTGAGTGTCACTACTGCCATCATCACTTCATTCACACAGGAAGTGTAATGCTTTTTAGTGCCAAGGAGACCATGCAGAGGTTACCAACACATTGAGATTTGACAAATATAAGGACTGGTGAAACTAAGGACGAAATGACAATCACAGCTTACAACAAAAGACTAACTCATAATAAGCAAAGTTTGCCGTTTCAGATTTCTTAAATGCACAAAACGAAAAATTTAAAGAGAACTGACAGAAAAGATCAACACAAGTTGAATGAATTGTCTTAACTATTTTGCAGAGTACATAAATTCCTTTAGCAACTCCCATAAAGGAAATCTCCGACTACCAGGATATTAAAACTCCCAGGATACCAACAATAAAACCTACTAAGGATTTCAAAAGTTTTTTTTTCCTGGTGTTAATTAAATGATCATTTAACACTGAAATGTAAACAGAGCTATTCCTTTTTACTGACAGCATAAGCTATTATATGTCTTGTGCAATAAAAGACACGGTGCTAATTCTCTGCATTAGGTTCCCACAACACTCTAAGATGCCTTATCGTGTCTAAGGTTAAGCATCTAGACACAAAGCAAAGATAGCTCATACTCAATATCCAGTTCAGCTTTTCCCATCATTTAGTGACCTAGGTAACATTTTGAGAGAGAAAGAATAAATTTAATTTCTCCAGCATTTTGTGAGGATTAAGAACAATTGTTGGCCTGCATTGACTTTTCACCTCCTCTTTTTTTATTTCTCCTATGAGGAATTACACTAGTTCTTGAAGAAAATGCTGTTGGTTTAAGACGCAGAACAAACAGAATTTTAAAATGGGGTCTTTCCATCATCAATAGCAGAGGGGAAGCAATCAAACTCGCTTTTAGGCTTTTTAGAACTAGTCAGTTAAACGAAGCTGCTTAAATCTTTCATCAAAGAAATAGCTCATGATGTGATGATAGAACAAGCTCTGTGACTCTAATTTTGATGGTACTGATCATAAAATTTCTCTCTTGCTGCTTTTTCAATCAAGAACATAAAATTAAATTTGTATGGACACTTTTTTATTTTACAAAGGAATTTAAGCTTATTTATTCCTTTACCGTATAAAGAAACATACCAGGGCAAAATGTTCGGAAGTTCTTTGTTAATCTGCAATATGCACTCCATTAAAAAGAGTCTGCTCACCATTTTTTAAGATCAGAGACTGGCACAGGAGACTTTCAAGTTTCTGACTGCTGTGTATACATTATGCACAAGCTTGCCTGTCAATCATAAGCATGCAGCATATGGTCCAATCAGAGGCTGAGTATAGTTTTCAAGATCACTACATAGGCTGTTCTCGAAGTTTAAAAATGGCTACGCTGACTTTTTTTATGGAGTTTTATTGCAAAGTAGCTTTTCCAAATATGGCCTAGTTTCCATTGAGGCGGTAAAGTTTGGAAACTGATTGTAACAGTAAAAATCTCCATAGACTTTGATGGAGATAAATGTTTTTATCACCAGTTTCCACAATTTACCACATCGAATCAAAGAAAACTAGGTCTACGCTGGGTCTAAAATATTAATTTAAAATGCTTAATTCATATATATAACACATTCATTTCAATTACATTTACAAGTCAGAACTTTTAAATGCTTGGATTTCTTGAAAAGTCCATTCAAGACATTCATACACAAAATAAATATCTTATCATATAAATCTTGTAAAACAACAATGTATCTGGACAGTGTTACATGTGTTTAAATCAATTTCTTTTGTAGATTTAAAGTTAAAGGGCTAGTTTGATTGCTTTGAAAAAATACTGAGATAGCAAAGTACAATGTTTTTAAAATACATAAATAAACTATCAAACAAAAGTAAATATGTGCTCTTATACGCCATGTTAGAAGCAGAAAGAATTAAAGTATACACTGGTATTATGAGACCTTGTACTGCAGCAGGTTTATACTAACAATGAAAAATCACATGTTAAAATAAAAATGTTTTAAAAGGACTTTAAAGACCTCTTGGCTTTGTGTGTTTTGTCCCACACCCCTATAAAGACTAAAAAGCACATTTTGTAACCAGTATTTTGTTTTTGGTCGCAGTAGGGAGTGTGGGACAAGCACTATTTTTTTAAACAAAAGTAAGGGATATTTAAAGTCTCTTTACTACAACTAGATAGCTTCATAGAGTTACAAATATATCTAAAATAGGGGTTTAAAAATACTTTATAACAAACATAAACTTGCTGATTGCTTCAAATGAATCAAAATAAACTTAATAACTCCCAAGAATAGCAAAACAGAACGTGAAAGCATTACAATCCCTCTTATGGTATTATAAAAGAAGAAACCAGAGTGTTTCATCTTCAGCATATGCACCAATCAGATTGTGTGAAATTAGCATTGGGAGCAGTGAAAAACAATGATCTCAGACTATGATTTACCTAGATTCCTAAAAGTTTCTTTTTCTAAATGCTATATTATAAACACACTGAATTAAAACACTTTTACTTGTGGCCCTATATAAGGGTTAACACAATGTAAACATTTAACAGGGATGTCATAATATCACCAATGAAAACTTAGGTATGCACCATGTATTTCCTGTTCATTTTGAAACAACTTTTACTTCACATTGTATTCATTAAAAATGTGTTTAATGAATTTTGCTGCTACTCTTTCATATATATGATACACTTTTTTATGCAGAATGATCCTTTGAAATAAGACAATCCTTCCACTCAATAGCATGCAAATGAATGCAGCACTTCAGTTCTCAGGGACCTTAGGCATGTTTCTTTGAACACAGGTGAGTTAATATGGTTCATTCACTTTGATTAAGTCAACCCTTGACAATTCCTGAATGCAATTAAGCTATCATATATACAATATTATTTCTCATCCCTAACTCTTTAGGTTGTTCTACATAAACACATATACACATTTACTCTTTCCCAGCTAACGAAAAGGTTTGGCTGGCTCCACAACAGACTAGCCGACTCCTACTTTTGGTATAAATGCGTTGACTCATGGATTAAGCCACCTGTCCCCAAGCCAAAATATCCTTAAATTCTGGCACGTTAACAGTCCTGGAGGACTTAAGTTCAACATTCAAGTTCTTTCGAGAATATCATGTGGTTTGAACTGTATTAAAGGGAGATGACTACGAACAGTGATTTATTAGTATGGAATAGAGTCAACGTACAAGACATAAATTTAAACTTATGTGAAACTACAACTATAAATGTAACTTAGACATCATTAAAACGCAGTCATTTTAAATATTAAATGTGAATGTGTTTTTCAGCTACAGTTTTAGAGATATGGTGGAAGACTAGGTTTTCCAATGATTTGAGCTAAGAAACCAAGACTTTAAATGGATATGAAACCCAAAATTTTTTTGGGGTGATTCAGACAGAGCATACAATTTCAAAGTTTCCAATTTACTTCTATTATCAAATTTGCTAAGTTCTCATGGTATTCTTTGATGAAGTAATACCTAGGTAGGCATCTGGAGCACTACATGTCAGGAAATAGTGCAGCCATCTAGTGATCTTGCAAATGGATAACATTACATCAAAACTGCTGCCATGTGCATGTTCCGTAGCTTACGTCCCCGTGTTTCAACAAAAGATAACAAGAGACCAAAGAAAATTTGATAATAGAATTAAATCAATTAGAAAGTTGTGTAAAATTGCATGCTCTATCTGAATCATGAAAGAAACATTTTGGGTTTCATGTCCCTTTAAAGGGACAGTTCACCCAAACACTTTTTCCCCTTTAAATTATTCCCAATGATCCTTTTTACCTGCTAGAGTGTATTAAATTGGTTGCAATTAGCTCCTTTACTCCTATTTCAGCATTTGAAATAGCTGATTTAGTTTATGGTTTCCCAACCTATACTGAAAGTTTTGATACTGGAGTATATGCAATTGATAAGCCTAAGTAAACACAGCCAGCAGAAGAAATTACACTCTCAGTGGGATGCAGGATAGTTAAGTAATAAAATGATAATTTTCCATTGTTCTCTCTATGTATTTAGCTTTGGTTATGAGATAAGGAAGCAATTGTCTGTGAACACAAAATTATAACATAATGAGATCTGATATTACCTTAAGTTCAACCCTTGTAATAGGCTGTGGTTTCAAAGCACAAAACCAGCTACTTCATATACACAAATAAGCCTGCAAATTCTCAAATATTTTATTCTCTGCAGCTGGTATAAAAAGTCATTTAAAATACATTAATGGAAAAACAATTTTACAGTGTACTGTCCCTTTAAGATTGAATAATAAAGACCCTGCTGTAAAATAGGTTTGATAGATATGTTTAAGTAGTAATAGATGAAAATTTACAATGAGGTTACGCAAGATCTGTAGTCAGTGGTAGAATAAAGTCTGTTTTAAGACCATACTGTCTGCTACAAACGCCTCTACGAAGTATATTGCATAATTTGTGTAAAAAGCAAAAATAATGTTACAAAATAATTACTTGAGCAACACATAAATTACCACGTTAGGAGAACTTCCAGATAATTTGAAATCACTTTTCCATAGCCCTTTGAAAAAGCACATGTATATGTCAGATATAAAGCATGTATGCTCTAACAACAGCCAACTTCCCCCCACCACTGGTCTGAAGAAACCAATCTGGTACTGTTAATGGAGTATTCAGTAATTAAAGGAAAGTCCAACACTCCAGGTTAAATGCAAGCCACTCACTGTTTCTGTACCAAGTTCCACAAAATCTTCAATAAACATTCAGAATGTTGCAGCATATAAAACTTTTTATTTAATCAAAACACATAAAAAAACTATGTTTCGAGACTGCACCCTTGGTCATGCAATATACATTGCATGACTAAGGCAGCAGTCCTAAAATGTCACTACATGGTATTTATGTGTTTTAGGTAAATAAAAAGTTGTATATACTGCCACATTCTTGATGTTTACTGTTAATGGAGTAAACAAGGCACTGTCATTTTGTTACAAAGAAGTAAATTGTTTTGCTGTATCTTATCTAATCCCTGTGCTGAAGCCAGCTAGGGAAATATGTGTAACTGGGTAAGGCTTGTAAAGTCTCTGGTGTGCACTTCCAATTCTCACATTTGCAGAGCTAAATTACAGGAAAAGGAGGAAATAAATAAGGATAGCATATTGCAAAGAGTTTTTACTGCACATAATTGGCATTTTATATTATAATCTCAAGGTGTCGCTTTGACTTTTTTTTTTTTTAAATGCTGCCTTATTTAGATTACCTTTTAATCAGGAATATAAAAAGCAATAATAAAATTCAGAACTAAACGTAGAATTAGATTAAAAAAAGGAATAATGTAAAAGGTGAGTCAGTAGAAAGGTCAATATTGAGCATAATTTATCACGGAAATAAAATGGATTAGTACTTTGTCTGGGTAGTTAAGACTACAATGACTTTTCATAGAGTTTCTACACTACAGCTGCTCCCCTCTTTATATATTAGTCAAGGGACTTTCTTTATTCCTTCGTCAGCATCTCAAACTCGTTCTGGAAAGAAATTTGTTTTTCCAGTGCTGATTGGCAGTTGATCATGAAGCAAATCCATTCTATAGCAGAGGATTAATATTGCTTCAAAAATAAACACTGAGTGCTATTGTGTGCAAGCCTATAGGCTGTAATGCACCATCAAATGCCCCATTGGCTTTTAAGCCGTTTTATTTTTTGCTTGTTATAGAACAAGCAATAACATACAGCTGAAATTAATAACAATACATTTATTGTTTCTATATGAGACAGCAGTGGGAAAAACAACTTTATCAATTAGCAATCACCTATACAATGTAGATATTTTTCAAATTATGGGTTTGATCACAATCCTTTAGAACAAAACATCAAATAACTTATTTAACCAAAATTCCATTAGGCTTTAAAGGGACACTGAACCCAAAAAATTTTCTTTCGTTATTCAGATAGAGAATGCAATTTTAAGCAACTTTCTAATTTACTCCTATTATCAATTTTTCTTCGTTGTCTTGCTATTTTTATTTGAAAAAGAAGGCATCTAAGCTTTTTTTTTGGTTCAGAACTCTAAACTTACATTCTTGCATTTCAAATAAAGATACCAAGAGAATGAAGAAAATTTGATAATAGGAGTAAATTAGAAAGTTGCTTAAAATGTCATGCTCTATCTGAATCACGAAAGAAAAAAAAAATGGGTTCAGTGTCCCTTTAATGGTGATTTTATGTAACAAATTAGATAAAAAAAATTCTAAAGAATTGTGATCAATCCCTCTACAAGCCTCCAGGGAATGTTGGAAGGTTTGCTAAGGGTGTCCATGTTTATTTTAAGAAAATAAAAAAAAAACAATAATCAAAAGCTACTGTAGCATAACAGATATTAATTAGGAATTAGGAATTAATTAGGAATCAGTTGACTTCAATGTGAGTTTAGGTGCAATTAATAATATGTATGAAGGTTAAATCACTATTAGCATGTAACTATAACACATAGCTATTAACAAATAATCCTATAGATTACAATTTGTTTAGAGCAAGAGCCTCCTCTTGTATTTATTTTTTGTTGGCTAGTTTGTTTTATTTAACTGTATATCTTTTTTTACCCTTATTGCCATTGTATACCCTTACAGATGAGCAGTACATTACAATTAATAATAGTAACAATAATTATAATAATATTATTGTATAATTGGTTAATGAGATAAACCATAAATATATGATGGAATACCATGCTATGTGGAATGGTGGGTACTTTGAAATTAACATACAAACTTTGCTGTTTAAAGATGCCAATCCCATTTTAAGATATGTAATTATTGTTTTATGTATGCTTATAATATCAAATCATATAATAGATGTAAATTGGAAAGTTTACATCTAACTTTGCTGCTAAGCTGAAAACAGTGATTCCCATGCACGACAAAAAAGGCTCATCTTGCGCCTACAGGTAGCATAGCTCATCATGCACATAAAATCAGTTAAAATTGCCCTATCCAAATCACAGAAAAAAATAATTGGGTTTCATATCCCTCCAAAGCAGTAACGCACTACTGGGAGCTAGCTAAACAAAACTTCTGAGCCAATCACAAGAGACTAATTTGTGTAGCCACCAATCAACAGCTAGCTCCCAGTAGTGTAGGGTAGGCACATATTCAATGAAGGATACCAAAGAACAAGGTACATTTTAAAATAGAAGTAAACTTAAATGTGTCTTAAAATGACATGCTCTATCTGAATCATGCATGTTTAAAGCTCACTGGATTTTGTAACGAAAAGTCAAAATGATTCTACTAAATACACACATTAAGCTTTTATTAATTCAACTAATATTTTATTGCTTCAAATCAGCTATTAATATGCATTTAATAGACCATACACAGATTTTGATATTTTCAGTATTTCTGTCTGCAACAATATCTATATCACACTAAAATTAACTGAGCCCATGACATATAATTTCTTATTTATCAAATGGTTACATTAGTAATATTAGCAAGGCTTTTATTTATATTACTACTGTTAACACACTATTTTTGAGTTTACAACTGCACATTTTTCTTTAATTCTATAAAAACAATGGATCACACTGAGAAATTTCGTCCTGCTGCTGCATGAAAGGTATTTAGTGTACTCTTCAGAGCAAATCAGCGGTAGCTATCATGGCTGATCACTGTATGAGTAATGATGTCAATCTGTCTGGACAACAGTAACCGTGGCAACAGTAACATGCCATTCCTATGTTACCTCTAGTGAATTTATTGTGTCAGGGGCCAGAGGACTAGAGAATAATGAAGCTGAATACTATGTATCTGATGCATTCAGTACCACACATTTGAATCCAAAATGCCAGAATTCATTAAACAGCACTTGTATATTATAATATCCCCATGCAATATTATTTTGTCAAATAGAAAATTCATCAATGTAAAACTATTTTAAGATACCATTGCTTACACCTGTGCCTCTAATTCATTTCACAACAAAAGACACAAATATGACTTTAAAACATGGATAATGCAAAAGACTAATTATGTTGAAAACTACTCTTCCAAGCTAATGTACTTTTGTACAGTAAAATTGCCCCTTTGATATCAACTATTACATTTTCAATTTATGTCAAATAGTTTTAATTATGAATCTATTTTTCTTTGTTCTCTTGCTATCTTTATTTAAAAAGCAGGAATGTGGTGCATAGGAGCCAACCCATTTTTTTGAGAACCTGGGTTATGCTTGCTTGTTGGTGGCTAAATGTCAGCCTCCAATAAGCAAGCGCTATCCATGGTGCTGAACCTAAAATGGGCTGGCGGCTAAGATTTACATTCCTGCTTTTTAAATAAAGATAACAAGAGAAAAAAGAAAAATTGATAATAGGAGTAAATTAGAAAGTTGCTTAAAATTGCATGCTCTATCTGAATCACGAAAGACAAAATGTTGGTTTAGTATCCCTTTAAGTAGAAAAGAAGACATTTAGAGGAGATATTTAGGGGTTTAATTATCACAAAGCAAATGCCCTGAGCCTGCAACTGATATTTATGAAGCAGCAGTTTAATCCACTGATTCCTAAACCCTCTCCAAAAATGTAAAGTTAGTGGATGAAAATCACCCCAGACTCATCAGCCAGGGTGAATACACTAAATAGAAGCCTTGCTCTTGTGCAGCTGGTTGAGCTGCACAAGAAAATAAGCAAATCTAGTATTCCGCTTTCCCCCAGAAGTACTCAGTATACATTGTTACCAATGCACCATAGAACTCTAGGTAGGATATGCAAATTAGATATAGAATATCTCATGCTTTTTGTTTCCAGTACAGTGTTTGACCATAGTAGGTGGTAGGTAAAGCAAATAGAAACCACTTCTGGACAGCTATTTCAAGTTTATTAACTCTCATCAACAGAAGATTTGTTTGATTTGCTGCTTGGTAAAGCTTATTTCCAGAGCATAGAAAATGCAATACTCATTGAGTTATGTTGGAGATAAAAGCATGATATCAAAATCCTCCATTTCTGGCTCTTACTTTTATGAAATGGAAGATTTTAATCTCATGCTTTTATATCCACCATAACTCAAATGAGTATTGCTTTTTAAAAAAATAATAATATATATTTACCAGATACTCCTAAGTAAGTTTGCTTTAAAAAAATAACCTATCAACATTACAGATAATTGGTAAGTCTACTGCAGCATCAAAAAAGAAAATACTAGTTACTTACATCACTAATTACACAGACAATCATAATATAACTTTAACCCCGTAACGACCACAACGTACCCTGTTCGTTGCTGGTCATTAAGGGATAGTTTGTTTATAATAGCACAGGTCTTGCCGCGAGCAGCAAAACCGCACTATTACACCCTCCTCCCTCCTGCTGGCTGATGGCGAGAATGTGCTATGAGAAAAGCAATCCCCATAGAAAGACCAGTGATGTACAGGGTATGTCACTAGTCGTTACGGGGTTAATGATCTTTATTTATGATTCATTTTGGTCAAACTATATCAACTGTACGGCCTAGATTACAATTTTAACTGAATTGTGCGTTAACATCACTGAAACACAATCAATAGCACTTCTAATTTTTAGTCCAATTACAAGTCTAAAGTGATTTTTTTTATCACTCAAGCTATAGCCTAGGGTGTCTTAAATATTACTGGGGTATTTTGGAATGGACTTGAGTCTAACATTAACTCACCACCTGTAATAAGAGTGCAATGTGAGAGCTCATAATGCTCCCTGCATTATCTATTAAAATATAGGGCACACTATTATCAGACCAAAGATTGTTTGTATTTCTCTGCTCACTGTATCATGTGACAGTCATCAGTCAATTACAGTCTCATATATGTATACACTGTAAACTCTTGCACATGCCCAAATCGAGCTGGTGTCTAAGAAAGTGTATATTTAAAAAAAGTGAGAACAAATTGATAAATGGAAGAAAATTAGAAAAATTGTTTAAAATGGCATGCTCTATTAGAATCATGAAAGTTTAATGTTAACTTTAGTTTTATTGTCCCTTTAACCATTTACTTGTAACACCAGATTGTGCATTATTCTTTGTACAAGGTCATGAAAAAGAAAATGCACTCCCCTTGTTATCAAGCCCTTAAAAGGGACACAAAACTAAAAAAATTTCATTCATGATTCAGATAGAAAATACAATTTTTAAAAAAGATTCCAATTTACTTCTGTTATCAAATTTGCTTTGCTGTTGGTTGAAGAGATATCTAGAAAGATAGCGTGCACATGTCTGAAGCTCTACATGACAGGAAATAGTGCTGCCATCTAGTGCATTGTTAAAGTATAACTGTTGCAAAACTGTTGCTATATAGTGCTGCAAACACATGCACAAGACATTTGATATAAGAAGTATTATGGAAAGTTGTTTAAAAATTGTATGTTCTTTCTGAATCATGAAAGAAAATTTTTGGGTTTTATGTCCCTTAAAGTGAAAGTAAATCCTAGTTCCCATTGGCGCTGGATTTACCGCGCGGCTATTGGCTAAAAGGTGAAAACGTCTTAGTAAAAATTTTTTTAGCCGTGGGCTGCTGTAGCAGCTAAAAATGGTGATTGATTAAACAAATAAAGGAGCTTTCTACATGAAGTATCTTATACTTCATGAATGAAAGCGCCCTTTATTTGTTTCAATAGTCAATCCTAGCGTTTGTAAAATGCTAGGATTTACTTTCACTTTAATGTAGAAATCAGTATATCCATTTAGTTTATATAGTATATCCCTATATCTAGCTATTCATTAATCCTTTGGGGAACCAAATCATACATTTCCTTTCACTAATATTTTAGTTTTTATCTTTCCATTACAGACTTTTAAAAATTTTCCCTTTAAATTTAAAAACAATAGTTAAATGCCCTTGAAATCAATAATACTATTAAAATCCTTTACTGCACACAGTAAATATATATATATATATTTTTTTTTTAGTTTCAAATAACTTTATTTGAAAATCAAATGATTTACAAGTGTGGAATAAGAAATAATAACATTCCTCTATTTAGGTACATTTTCAAGATAGACCATAAATCTACAATCAGAAACATGTCTTTCATGGGTTCTCTACCTCATGTTGTGAAGTTTCTATCTTTTAAATGTTTCCATGTCTTTAAGGTATACAGAGAGGTCCTTTTTATGAAAATAGTTCCTTTTGACTGGAAATAGCTTGAATGTCCACCTTTCTATAATACAGTCCTGATATAGTCCTTGAGGTATTAAACCAGGCTGTAAGATAAATTTGGTGACATTCACCACATCAAGGTGTGATGGAACAAGAGGGGCGTATTTCTAGGCCAAATACATTTTTTTTAATATGCTTATTAACCCTTTGAGTGCTAAGCACTTTCCAACTTGGGTGCTAAGCTGTTTTAAGGGTTTTTTTTTAGCTTTTTTTTTTAGTTTTTTTTTTTTTAACATTTTTTTTCCAGATCCTCAAGACTCACACTGTTGGAAAGGTTAGGCGATTACCTTTCCAACGGTGGGTTTTGGGGGTCTGTAGCTGCTTAGATGCCTGAGATACAGGCTTCTAAGCAGCATGCACCCTTTTCCTATACTTAACATGGCCATTTTGTTAATAAAGTTGCGCGTGACTTCATCACGTCATTGAGCGTGACGTCACCACGCAAAACGCAAAGCCCCGGCGATGCCTGTCACTATACAGGCACGATCGCCGGGGTAGGAGTGGGTGGGAGCCCCCAGATCTCCCTCAAGGTGGGAGAGTGCTAGCAACGGCTCTGAGCCGTCGTTAGCACCTGAGTGGGAATCTCTCCAATAGCTCAGAGCCGTCATTAGCTCTCAAAGGATTAAAAGTAAATATGAATATATTTAATGTATTATATGTCCTTCTCATACGGCTGCCCCGGTGCAAACAGCAATTTTTATAACAAGGTTAGTAGTACAGCCAATGCAATGGCACAGATAGCACATTTTTACTACCACATCCTTTGAACATAGCTGTGTCTTATAATTCTCCATATCTGTTAATATTCAGTTACTTGCCAACCCCTAATCCCATTTACAGGACAACAGTTTCTTGTACTGCACCAAATTACCTGTCTCATTCTGTCAGAGCTTTAAAGGAGATGAAACCCAAGTTTTCGTTCATAATTCAGATAAATTATATTATTTTTAAACAATTTTCCAATTTGTTTATTCTCTTATTATCCATTTTTGAAGGAGCAGCAGTGCACTACTGGGAGCTAGCTGAACACATAAGTAAGCCAACTACCAATCAGCAGCTAGCTCCCACCTCATGAGCAAAAAAAAGATTAATTTTGCCTTAACTGTTTTCCTGTGCTATTTAGTCTTTAAGAAGTCTTTTAAGTCTTTACGATGTCAGTCAGTCTCTCTTTTGTAGAACAAGTTGAGTTAAGGCTCTGTACACAACAGAATGGGCATTCTTCCCATGCTTTTAAAATTCATGTGACACCCAATTTATTTTATTTGTCTGTGAGACTCGAAGGGCGCAATTAATGTAATACAATGATATTACAAATAAACACGGCAAACTAAAGATATCTATTACAGAGTATGTGCATAAGAAACACTTAATAGTGACACATGAGCAGAGAGCACAGTCACTATACTCTGGTCTGACAAATGTGTTTTTATCAGAGTACAATTTGTCATAGTGTCATATGTCACCAACATACAAATAAATAATAAAGTACTTTAAAGTTATTAATCAATTTTATTTGCAAGACATATATTTACATATATCTCTAGGGAAACAATTTGCATAAATCATCAAATACATCTACTAAAACAGATGTGCAATGCAGATCAATCAAGGCAGAAAATAAGCCTTTGAAAATTGCAATATGAATGTTGTGAAACTTAAAGGGACACTGAACCCAATTTTTTTCTTTTGTGATTCAGGTAGAACATGCAATTGTAAGCAACTTTCTCTTTTACTCCTATTATCAATTTTTCTTTGTTCTCTTGATATCTTTATTTGAAAAAGAAGGTATCTAAGCTTTTTTCTTGGTTCAGAACTTTGGACAGCACTTTTTTTATTGGTGGATTCATTTATCCACCAATCAGCAAGGACAACCCAGTTTGTTCACCAAAACTGGGCCGGCATCTAAACTTACATTCTTGCATTTCAAATAAAGATACCAAGAGAATAAACAAAATTTGATAATAGGAGTAAATTAGAAAGTTGCTTAAAATTTCATGATCTATCTAAATAACAAAAGAAAAAATTTGGGTTCAGAGTCCCTTTAAAGAAGAATTACATTGAACGTATAATTCTCCATAGAGAAGTCAAATGTTGTACATAAATAAGTTGCAAATTGCCTGACCAATCACTATAGTCTATATAGTACAAAGTGACTGCTTAGACAACTGTACGTGTTTATAAGATTTAATGTGTGCTTTAACAAATACACTCTTTATTTACATGTATCTATACTGTATACAAGGATCAAAAAGCTACTAGTCTACAGTTAAAATGTTACTACTCCACTCAGGTATAGAGATGGCATACATAATAAATATATAAATCAATCAATCAATATATTCATAAAATAGTACTAACAGACATATGTATACAGGAGAATATGAGGCCAGGTTATCAGCTAGAATATTTAGTGACTACCAGCATGTGGCAGACTGTATATATCTGTATATATCATTATTGATACATACTGGGAACATATATGAATATTTCTATGCTAGCAAAATATATATATTTTTTAAATACTTTATTTATTAAGAAGATCCAATACAAACATGACAATCAAGAGCCAGGATACAATTAATAGCAAAATATTTTATAAAGATGGTTTATCTATTTTTAAATTCACTAAATACACTTTTTCTATTATCAAATTTGCTTCATTATCTTGGTATTCTTTGATGAAAAAGCAAAATTACACCACTGGGAGCTAGCTGAAAACAATGGGTGAGCCAATGACAAGTGGCATATATGTGGTGCCACCAATCAGCAGCTAGCTCCCAGTACTGCATTGCTGCTTCTGAGCCTACCTAGGTATGCTTTTTAACAAAGGATACCAGGCGAACAAAGAAAATTATATTCCGGTAATTTGCTTAGTTCCCATGATATGATGTGTTGAAGAGATACCTAGGTAGGCGTCTGGAGCACTACATGGCAAGAAACAGTGCTGCCCTCTAGTGCTCTTGCAAGTGGACAACATTCTTTCAAAACTGATGCAATATAGTCCTCCAGAAATGGGCCGGTTCCTAAGCATGCTTTTCAACAAAGGATACCATGAGAATGAGCAAAATTTGATAATAGAAGTAAATTAGAAAGTTGATTAAAATTTCATGCTCAATCTGAATCATGAAAGAAAAAATTTGGGTTCAGTGTCCCTTTAAGGCTCTTAAAAAGGGGGAAAATGTATATATATCAGGAAAAAGGCATACATCGGTCTCACTGGAAAACATTTTACATTAAAGGGACATTAAACCCAATTTTTTTTCTTTCTTGATTCAGATGGAGAATACCATTTTAAACAACTTTCTAATTTACTTCTTTTATCTAAGTTGCTTCATTCTCTTGCTATTCTTTCCTGAATAGCATATCTAGATAGGCTCAGTAGCTTCTGATAGGTGGCTGCACAGAGATGACTCATGTGATTGGCTCACCAATGTGCATTGATGTTTCTTTAACAAACAATATCTAAAGATTGCAGCAAATTAGGTAATAGAAGTAAATTGGAATGCTGTTTAAAATTGTATTCTCTATCTGAATCATGCAAGAAATTTTTGGGGTTTAATGGCCCTTTAACTTAAAAATAGGCTATGCCCTTTCAGAATTTTTTTTAACTATTCCATAGATGTCACTGTATATATTTCTGCATGAAAGAGTTAAATGCTCCTTTTTATCTCTAACACAGTGGGCTAACAGGCAAATTGATTTTTTTTTCTCTATATGTACACTGAGCAGTCACAACTTGTTTATTTCACAAAAGCACTCACCAGGCTGTTTTTTTTCTCTCCATTAAAATGACTATTGTTGAGCAAAATTGCCATGAGCATACAGGTCAATATCAAGTACAGAAATGTAATACAGACGAGCTAGAAGTGTAGCGGAATGGTTTATTGAGAATCAAAAGAATAAACGCATTAGTATTTTTCCAGATTCCCAATAAATGCTAAGACGGAGAAGACAAATACCTGCTTTCTTCTGTTTACTAAACTATCGATTTGTTAAAAATATGTTTTCAAATAAAAACAATTATGTTCAAAAATGAAAAATAACTGTTCAAAATAAATATGTCAAAACCATGTAAAATTGTTGCTTTATTAACCCTTTGCGGTCCTTTGTCGGAATATATCCGACAACGGGTTTTAGCGCATGTGCTGAAATGTTGGATATATTCCGACTTTGCCGCTTTTGAATTTCACCGCTAAATAGCGACATCTAGCAGTGATTTGCTATTTAGCTGTGTCATTCAAAAATATTGGCGCGAAAAGTAAGACCTGCCGGTCGCATCAATTAAATATTTAAGAGACCGGAAAGGGTTAAAGAGACATAGGAGTTTTTTTCAGGCAGAAAAAAACTCTAATACATTAGAGCATTATATTATTGCACTGTTACCTGCATATAACTATGGGCTATATTACAAGTTGGGCACTGATGTTAGCGCACAATATTAAAATATGGCGTCCGCGTTAACGTGTGTGCATATTACAACAAACACAACATAAATACTTTAAAATTAACATAACACTCATGTATACACTATCTAATAAAAAATATTCATATAAATATGTATTTTAAAAAAAGATTAAAAGGGTTAAAAGATATATGATATATGACAAGGTATTTGAATGTAAAGTGATAGAACGTATTTATACCTACAAATACATGTGTATTTATGTGTTTATATATGTATATTTATACATATATACACATTTAAACACACACACATAAATATATATATATATATATATAAATATATATATATATATATATATATATATATATATACACACACACATACACACACTTTGAAACTCTTTCCACTCAAATACCCGAAAACAATAAAATTAAATTTTATTTAAAAAAAAATTCATACTGTGTTTAACTGGGTATTTACTGTTAATATTTCAAATTTCAATGTTCTTTACATAGGGGAAAAATGTTCTATGTATTTTTAGATATTCATATACTGTATATATATATATATATATATATATATATATATATATATATTTATATATATATATATATATATATCTGTATATATCTATAAATATATATATTATTATAGGCATATATTTTAAAAAAAAATACATTATATATATATATATATATATATATATATATATATATATATATGTAAAATAAAAAATATTTTTCTTCTATGTGAAGAACATTAGAATGTAAAATATTCAGAACTACCTTTGGGTTAGCGCAGTTGGTCTAATGCGTGTCAGGTTAGTGTGAGTGATAAATGTTAGGTTTCTTTCCAGTTTGTGCTCATCCAGTCTATAGAGAGAAGAAACTAGTGCTGTTGCAGTGTCTGAAGTCCTAAAGTTAGTATGTGTTGGCTTTCGCTCAAGCGCAAATATTTCAACTTGTAATACGCGCCCTAACCCATTAAAAGTTTACTTCTTGTGGTGTTTGCGTGTGAGCAAAAGCATCACTTGTAATCTTGCCCTATGTGTTTAATCCCTACAAAGAGGTTAAACACATATTGTCAGATCAAGAGAAGTAATGCACTACATGACTGGTGGTTAGTGGCTACACGTATATGCCAAAAGTCATTGGATCTGTTCAGCTATGGACCATTAGTGCTTTGGAGCTGAGTAACTGTGTTTAACTCCTTTCCAGGGGTTACACGTATAGCTATATGCAAGCAATGGAGTGCTCTAAGAGATAAGAACATATTCTTATTGCCTTTTATGTCTCTTTAATGGTTTAAAAAATGATTTGAGGGCTAGCTGGAAACAAATTTGTTCACTGCTCTAAGTGATCACTGTGTTGGCTACATAGGTTACAGCAAGCAAGTAAAATAAACAATGAATGTAAAGTAATCTAAAATTAACAGTGTGTGGAAGATAAAACTCCAAAACTATCACCTGCAGTGGACATAAAAGCCTCTACATGGTTTGTCTCTCATCAGAGAGACTTTCTCAAGATAATGCTTCAAATATACTACTGGAGCACTCATTTGACATCAGTGGATTTCACAGGATAGAGTCAAAGATGTATGTACTATCACATTGAAATTTTTGGGGACTTATTCATAGGACTCATATTATATACAAGTAAGATTGTTTTATTCTCCTGTGTTCCATACTGATTTAATTTATTTTTTAAGAGTTCTCTTTTATATATCAATGTGTTGCACACCACTAACCATTTAGTTTTTGGTATAGTGCAAAAAGTTTTCACTATATATGATTAAACATTTTATAATTAATTTAATCTCAAAGTGATTCATGTCCTTTTAATGCAGTAATAAAATAATACTAAAATTGTAATAGTTTAATACAAATTAAACTGTGCCAAAAATCAACTCCTATATAACTAGTTTTCTAAAATATTATTTACCATACTATTAATTCTTAAAATGATTAGACTGCTTATTGAATGGCCTATTTTTGTTCAAAGTTTAAAAACTTTACGTAAATAATTTCAACAAACATTACTCAAGAAATGAATTCTACTGCAAACCACCCATTGAAAGATTGTGTAAAATAGTTACAGATTGTTTATATGCATTTCCAAAAGTGTTTATTTTCTTGCACATATTAACGGTGTAATTAGGTATAAAATATTTTTAAGACACTTTTATCCCTGCTAAAAAAAATGACCCTCTGTCTCATTTAAACTCAAAACACATCACTCGCCTTTTACTTACGCTCCCCATCTGTCAACAAGTGCTTGTAATTTTATTACACTGTCCTGTAGTTTATGCAGAGTTGGTATTATTTTACAGAGTTCTGTTAATGGACTGGATAAATGGAAATGCTATTTAAACTAGCCTCCTGCTCCAACAAACACAGCTGCAACTGTACTACTATTTCTAAGCAAGTTTCTTGACCTGACCATGCGGTGCACTATAAGCCAGTCCAATGCGAAACCGGAGCAGACAGCAAAGAGAAAGTATAGTAGACCGCTGGCGGCGATCAGCCATGGCTAATCATAATTCATATACACTGAGCCTTCTTTTTCTTTCATATTGCTTTTAGGCAACAAAGCAAGCATGTGGCCCCATTCACTTGGCATCTCATTTACAACTAGAGGTCAAATGCTGCTTATTATGCACAGAAGCTAGAGAAGTCAGGCTGCACTCAATATTCATCAGAGCAAAACACAATTTTATAGGTCTCTAAAAATAAATAAATAAATAAATAAACAACAAGAAAAACTAATATTTTCCTTGCACATAGGTTTAATTGCTAAAATGTTTTATTGCTAACTACTAATTGCATTTAAGATCATTCATCCAAATAAAATATTAATATATTGTTTAATTAATTCATTAATGAAATAAATTAATTATAAAGTACTGCCAGATTCCATAGAGCTGGATGGTAAATTAAATTGAACAGCTATAAATGAACTCTTGATTAATTGAAAAGGACTATTGGACCCCTTTTTGCATTTACTTTTTTCCTTGTTGTTTACAATAAAGTGGAAGGTTTGTTTAACCCAAGTATTTTTCCTTTTTGCACTCATAATAAACTCACGCACTAATCAAGCAAATAACATGTTGCAGGGTCAGTATTTGGAAGTCTGCAGGACACCTTCTAGCCATTATCATAGGTAGGGGAAACTGCTACTCAGTGTTAAGTTATAGGAAAAGTGGGAACAATCAATAATAAAAAAGTAGTTGTTTTTTTTAATAAAATATATTATTGTAAATAAATCTCAGCAAAATACACGTTATGGAAATTTAGATATTTTTCCCACCTGACAAATCTTTCAATGTTTTACTAAATCTAAACTGTGTTTAAAATACTTAAATAGTGAATGTAAAGTTTCATGAATGAGTGCCCGGTTTTTAAAAATATAATTAAAAATAGGGGTACTTTCATTTATGAAACTTTACATTGCAGCATTTTTTTTTTAAATACCTTTTTGTTTAGCAAACAAAGACCGCAATCCGCCGCCCCCAGCTCCTCTGTACTTAGCACTTCAATGACGAAACCAGCTTCCTTGAATCACAGCGTGGCCTCACGAGATGGACGCTCCGTGGTGCACGCCACGATTGGAGGAAGCCAGTTTGCTAATTGCTGAGGTCAGTACAGAGGAGCTGAGGGCAGAGGATCGCGGTCTGTGTTTGCTAAAGAAAAAGGTAAGTATTTAAAAAAAAAAAAAAAAAAACGCTTCAATGTAACGTTTCATGAATGAAAGTGCCCCTGTTTTTTATAGTATTTTTAAAAAATGAGCACTTATTCATGAAACTTTACATTCACTTGAAGTAAATGTCAACTTTCACAAATGAAAGCCCTGTTTTTAAAAATACTATTAAAAACAGGGGCACTTTCATTCATGAAACTTTACATTGAAGCCGTTCTTTTAAAATACTTACCTTTTATTCCTAGCAAGCGTGGAACACCGGAGCAGCGATTCCTCCGCCACCAGGTCGTCTCCTCCAATAATGGCTTCCCCCCCAGAGCAAACATTGCCTGAGGCCACGTCATGATTGGAGGAAGCCGGATTCGTCATTTCTGAAGTAAGAAGAGACGTCCTGGGGGTGGAGGAATTGCTTCTCCGGGGTTCCACGCTTGCTAGGAATAAAAGGTAAGTATTTTAAAAGAATGGATTCAATGTAAACTTTCATGAATGAAAGTGCCCCTGTTTTTAATAGTATTTTTAAAAACAGGGCTTTCATTCGTGAAAGTTGACATTCACTTTAAAGCAACAGGCACAGAAAGCCAAAGGCAGCTACATGATTAACACAGCTATATTAACAGGGCAGTGTCAGTATTTGCCTGGGGCTAGCTAATGTAAGGAGCAAGTCCTGTAAGGTGGAGTAAGGAGTTCTCTTTGATATTTGGACTACAAATAATATAAGTACATATATTATAGTTTCATATTTATTATATGTACTTCCCAACTCAAATACTCCCAGAAAACCACTCTCTCACATTCCAAGCATATCAGTTTTCCCACATATTTTCCTGAGGTATCTCGTCCTACATATATTTGTCAAGTGAAATAAAAGTGATAAAAGGAAATGCTCTAATCTTAGAGCATTTTATTATTGACATATTGCTTGCAGATACAACTATGTGTTTAAAAGGACTCTAAAGTCAAAATTAAAGTTTCAAGATTCAGACAAAGTATGCAATTTAAAAAAAAAATCCAATATACTTCCAATATCAAAATGCGCTCATTCTTTTTATATGCACATATTCCGAGGCTCCAAATATTACTGAGCATGTGCAAAAGTGCTTAGTATATACTATATACATTTTGTAATTGGCTGATTGCAGTCACATGGAACAGGATAAGGAACAACTAGATTAACTTTAAAAGTTGCCAGAAAATATTCTACTGTTCATTTCATATTCAAAGTAAGTGCTTTTGCATTGCCTTTTTATTGTGTATTTGTCAGTTATTAAATTCTATTGAATGCAATGGTCATTAACCCTCAACTCCAGAATAATGTACTAATGGGAGATAGCTGAATAAATATGGTGAGCCAAAAACAAGGCGCATAGCCACCAATCACCAGTGGGTACACTGCTGTTGTCGAACCTATCTAGATATGCTTTCAAACAAAATGTTTGATAATAGGAGAAAACCACATGAAAGTTTAATTTTGAGTTTCACATCTTTCTAAAGTCATTTTTATATCTGTGTAATATATGTAAACAATTAAAATACCTATATAAAAAAAAAATTCAAATAATTTTAAATTGAAACTTTATTAATGATTTGCAAACTTATGTTAAAACCCTACTGTGTACCTTTAATAACCACTGCTGTAAGTGCTCTTTGTGGCAAATTAAAGAAAACCTAAGTTACAGAATTGGCTTTTGGCTTCTCTATAGAGCTTAGGACAAGCACAGGTTTTACACAAATACAAAAGGTGTTTAACGCACCTTTAAACCAGCTCTGATATAAACCTATATTGCAGCAGATCACTGTACCGCCGTCCTTCTAAAGCAAGTAAAAGGATCATGTCTAGCCTGCTTGTTCATTTGATGACTCTCTAGCCTATTACATGCAAAGTTAGTATCATTTACAAAAGGCAATTACACTTTCTAAAGGCTTTTTATAATGGTTTCATTGTTTTAATGGGAACACATAGGACCGGGCTAAGAAGGTGAAATCAGATCGCTTGGTTTAAGATTTACAATGTGTTATGGCAAATTACAAATGTTGTTCCTGTTCTTGTTTACCTCTTTTATGTTTAAAAGGAAAGTAGTTCTGTCTTTTCATTAAATGCCAGGAAATAGCTACCACACTGAAAAGTAAAGCATGTGTTTCTGCTTCTTAAAGGGGCAGTGTACTGTAAAATTGTATCCCCTTTAATTTGCTCTCAATTATCAATTTTACCTGCTGCAGTGAATTAAATTGTTCACAAATATCTAATTTACTTTTATTTTGGCATTTGAAATAGGTCCCTTTTTGCCTATGGTATCCCCACCTATACTTAAAATGTCAATACTTAAAGGGACATGAAACATAAAAATTGTCTTTCATAATTCAGATAGAGAATACAATTTTAAACAACTTTCCAGTTTACTTCTATTATTTTATTTGCTTTCTTCTCTTGTTATCCTTTGCTGAAAGGTTTCTCTAGGAAAGCTCAGGAGCAGCAAAGAACCTAGGTTCTAACTGCTGATTGGTGGCTGCATATATATACCTATTGTCATTGGCTCACCCATGTGTTCAGTTAGCAACCAGTAGTGCATTGCTGCTCATTCAACAAAGCATGCCAAGAATGAAGAAAAAATGATAATAGGAGTAAATTAGAAAGTTGCTTAAAATTGCATGCTCTGAATCAGGAAACAAAAAATGTGGGTTTCATATCCCTTTAAGTATTTGCTATAGAAATTGCACTCCCAGTGGGAGGAAGGAGAGATAAGTAATTAATTATTAGTTTTCAATTAGACAAGAAAAGAAAAGCTGTGGTGTCAAAGAACAAAGCCAGCTATTTAATTTACAAAAATAAGCCTAAATGAACAATTTCTCATATATTTTAAACTCTGCTGCTAGAATAACAAGTAATTGGAAACACATTAAAGGGAAACAATTTTACAGAACATTGTCCCTTTAAAGAGACATTAAAGTAATTTTTCTCTATATGCATCAGAAATGATAAGGACATTGTATTGTAAAAATGGTCTCCCCTTTAATGTATTTTAAATGATCCAATTTACCTGCTACAGTATATTAATCTATTTAGAAATATCTGCTTTACCTCTATAGTGTAATTTGAAATAGCTGGTTTTGCTTGTTGGATCCACCACCTATACTGAAAATTCCAGTACTGCAGTATTGGCTATAGAAAAGCTATGTAAACAAAAATCAGCAACAGAATTCAAGGTTGTTCCTGCAGCAGATTTACATTGCATTACATTACAAAGGTCTCTATACAAAAAAAAAAATGTCTTATATTCATTCAAAAATTTCATTTTGTTAAAAGAATTTGTATTATTTTGCAGTTCTGGAATATACTCCTTGAAAAGTGTTGAGTGCTGTTTATCTTATCTGCTTTGTTCGGGCCAATTAGGGAAATACTGTATAATAAAATTGTTGACATATCAAGCAAAGTTTAAATACATGTTCCTCTTAAATGGACAGTAAAGTCAAAAATAAAATGAATGGGTAGAAGATTCAGATAAAAAAAATACTTCTATTATCAAATATGCTTAATTGCCTTGGTATCCTTTGCTGAACAGTCAATTTAGGTCGGCTGATAAGAGTTCAGGAGTGTGCACAACGCGCTATCTTTCGAACCCTATGGCGGAAGTGTTTGCTATATTTGCAGCAATGTTGTACAAATTGCACGCGCTATCTGAATCACTTTAAAGGGATACTAAACCCAATTTTTGGCTTCCATGATAGAGCATGCAGTTTTAAGCAATTTTCTAATTTATTATTATCATTATTTTTATCAGGTATTTGTAGAGAACTAACAGATTCCGCAGCGCTAATTTACTTTTGTCGTTCTCTTCTATCTTTATTTGAAAAAGCAGGAATATAAGCTTAAGAGCCGGCCCATATTTGGTTCAGCACCTGGGTAGCGCTTGCTAATTGGTGGCTAAATGTAGCAAACCAATCAGCAAGCTCTACCCAGGTGCTGAACCAAAAATGGGCCGTCTCCTAAACTTACATTCTTGCATTTTCAAATAAAGATAGCCAGAAAAGGAAGAAAAAATAATAAAAGGAGTAAATTAGAAAGTTGCTTAAAATTGCATGCTCTATCTGAATCATGAAAGACAAACTTTGGGTTTAGTATCCCTTTAAGGGATGTTAAATAAAGATTTTGTGTGGCAACTATCATAGTATTATTAAGCTACATTCTTAATCATAATGTATTTGAAAACCATGGATGTTCTTTCGATAGATATTAGTTTAATGGTCAGCAAAGCAATAACCCTAAGGAAACCGAATGGCACAGATATCACAGATTTATGTACTTTTTCATAAACATCATTTTCATTCATCTGAAATCTTTTAACTGGTGAAAAGCATTCTGGAACGTCAGAGGACAAGTCAATTCAAGGAATACATTGCAAAATATCTACATGCAAAAATAGATATTTTCAAGCACGAAAAACTGTGATTGTCTTAGCAACATGTCACTATTTTGCAGTCCATAGACAAATCTCTTGAAACGCCTCTGTATACATTCATTATGTTTCCATTACTGTAGTTAATTAGGTGCATATATCTCAGTTTTTGGAAATAAACTATAGGAAAGTAAAAAATGTATTGTATTATTTTTGTATTTAAATATAATGTATTTAAAGAAATTTCACTTTGGGTTTAATGTCTCTACAAGCGTCTTCTCTTGTGACCTTTCTACATAAACGTATATCTAATACAGACATATACCTTTAAATTTCCAGATATTCATATTAAAGCACCCATGCTCAAAACTGTATCCGTTTTTTTCTTCTTTTCTTTTTTAACTACCTGTTTTAGCAACATTTTTGATGTTAACCTTTGTCCTGTATTTTCAATTGTCACAGAAAGGAATGCAGATAAAGATCTGTAAAAGGACATCTGGAGATTCAAAGGTGAATCCAGCCATAAATCATCATTACGTTATTCTCCAAAAATGAAAATTCTAAAGCTTTTCCAAAATGTTCAGAAAAAAATGCATTTCCCTAATTAAATATCACTATAGTTAACACGTCAGGAGAAAAAAATGACTAAAGTCAGGAGAGAAAAAAATAAAAAAGGCCTAAGCACTGGTGCAATGCAAATGTCACGCAAGGCTCACATATTAATCTATCACGGTTCTATCAGTCTTTTTGTCTGGTAAGTGTAGTAAGGCAGAAGAAAGCGCATTGCAGAGCAGATCATTTCTTACTATTAGGTAAGTCACCTCTGCTACTAATACACAGGGAGGAATAAAATATAGAGCAGAAACATAATTATGCATCTTAAAAAAGTGCATAGGTCCCCATAGGGAGTAAAAAGCCTGCAAGAAACATTGTTTTTTTTAATCCAAATAATGTCCCATTCAGATAATTTTACTATATATTTACATTATTATTTCTACCATTGCAAACTAACATATAATCCAGTAATTGTGTCCATATACTGTAACTATACAAAATATAACTAATTTTAACAATTATATTACATTTAAACAACCTTTCAACATACTCTAAAAGCATGTTCATTCTTTTAATTTTCTAGTTTTTTTTCTAAAGAGCATTTTTTGTATTCTCTCTCTCTCTCTCTCTCTCTCTCTCTCTCTCTCTCTATATATATATATATATATATATATATATATATATATATATATATATATATATATACAGTATATATATATATATATATATATATATATATATATATATCATTAAATATAGTATTTTTATAGTTACTTACAGTCTGTAAAGTTTTGGAGTTCCCAGAAAAAGCAACTCAGGAAAGACTTGAAGATTGTTTCTGTTTAGCCGTCTAAAAAAAAAGAAGAAACACAAATCAATATTACTCATACACATTACAACATAGAACAGTATTTAAATAAATTCAACTAAAATTATTTTGTAGGAATGCAAAATTGGAATGACCATTTAATTGCTTATTAAAATCTTATGTTATACATACACTTTCCTATACAACTATAAAATAAAACGAACAATTTTTGTTGTAAATGAGAGGTAAATTTATGTTAACGTGTGTCCAAAGTCAGTCTGCACAGAACAATAACAAGGAAATCATAAACTGGGTTTTAATTTAAACTTATCCATTCAAACACACATCTAAAAAATATAGTGATAACAAAATTTATATATAATTTACATAACCCACACTATACTTCAGAGAATGGCTTGTTCCTGAAAAATCCAAAGGATTCTTGGATGGAAATGTACTATAAACAATATGATGAAGTACAGTAGCAAAAGCCTTAGTAAAACTTAGTAGTTGAGCACATTCTGAATTCAGCAGATTATTTAATTTATACGTTTTATTGCTAAGAAAAGAAACAACATTCAATAATTGCTGCAAAGAAAGAGGCATGGGAAAAATAAACAGCCTTTCTACTTTGGAATTTGTGAAAAGGTCTTGAGAGGGTTTCTCACCATAATATAAAATGAGAACCCAGTCTCCTCTACATAATGCACAGTTATATGATTCTGATCCAGGTGAATGTAACAAGGTAACCTTTTAATTTCTGGGGCCATTTTGGATTTTTTTTTAATAATCACAGTGATACAGAAAACAAAATCTATATTATTTTCAATAAAAAATGTATATACAAGTCAATTGAACGTCACTTTCATGAAATAAATGGCAGTACTTATCCATGCCCACCTACAAAAACAAAACTACATACACAAACCAAAGAATATAACCAAATCACAAAATTCAGAGATTTGTAGCTACCCCTTATCAAAATGGCGAATTGCGAGATCAGCGCCATTGAAATAAATGCACCTGCTTCTACCTTGTAACTGGTAAAGGGACATTACGGTCAAAATTTCAATGCACATAGATGAATTACATCTTTGAATAGAAACATATTTACAATATACATGTATTGGCAAAATTCTAGTAAACGTTATCAGAGTTTTAGTGTTAGCATTTTTCTCTGCATGTATAGTTAGATATATAGTTATGTTATTTTAAATAACAGCTATAGCTTTTATTAGAATCATTTTTGCTAATGCAACTATATTACAAAAATGCTTCTTTTCAAAACTGAAATGCATCCATGTGGATACCAATTTTGACTGGAATGTCCCTTTAACTTTCTGTGGCATAGAAGATTAACATCAAAAATACCAGTATCACAAAAGTGTTTTAAAACCAGAACCAAACAAATAAAAACTAAATAAAAACACTCCACTCTAGAACATGCACAAAAGAAAGCTTGAAAAAAGTCTAATCATCTTTCATATAGTCATACATAACCGCAAGATGATATACTTCAACACTGCCAATTAGTTCTTTCTAAATCCCACATGCTAAGTTGTCATTTAGTTGAGAAATCCTGACCATACATCAAGAACACCCAGAATATTCAAATTCAGCCTCTTTTTCTCAACTGCAAGATTGCAGAGGCAAATTTAGCTCTATCCAGCGAAAAAGTACTTCAACATAATAAAACAGGCATGCAAATATTAAAAAATTACGCGCATTAACAGATCCTGTTTTTCAAATGTATTTTCTAAGGTTTGCTGTTATATTTATAGTTTTTCAAGGGGGTTCACATTTGCTGTGTGAGATAATATGTATTGGGCTTTTTAACACAACTATAGATGTTCCCACTGGCTATTGGCTACAAAAGATGAGTGAACTAAGTCTCAAGGAATTTTGAACATGGTCTCTCCTAAATAGCGAGAACCTTCAGCAGCATAGCAAGCATCTATGAATCTTTTCCACTGGATCCTCCCCCCATAGAGTACATGGAAGATCCTGTTGTAGAATATTAAACAAAAACATTATACAATTTAAAGGGATATAAAGCAGTCTGTTTCATTGTTGCAATAAAAAAAATAAAAAAAACACTAAGAAGAGGATTAATAGAAATAATTGCAATATGTATTATTCATAATTTTAAAAGGAATTTTATATTTTATTTATTTTTAATTAAACTTCTTTGGTGAAGGGTCCAATACTTCCTGTCACTACCCCACAAGGGGGCTGTTGTCTCTATGGGAAGGCAATGGGACAGCTTTTCCTTTAAAATGTTGCTAGGAGACACCTATATTAGCTGTAGTCTTTTTATTGCCCATGCTCAGAAGAAGACATCTGCTGCAAAAAACATGTGACAGTAGAACTTATGTTCTGTAATGGTAGCTCTGTTATCTAGCTGCAGACAGTCGCTACACTGATAATTTGTAAGTGGTAATTTAACAGGAAAACAGGTAAATTGTTTGCCGTTTTTTTAACAATCTGTTTCTTTTTATGTTAACTCTGATTTATCAAATTTGTTTTTACGAAAGGAGCACTGTTTCATAACCCTTTAAGGAACTAGGGCATCAAATAAAAAGTATTGAAGAGTATACATGTCTTAGCTTGAATTAATTTGATCTGCATACTTAAGTGACATAGTACTCACATTGTTCTATCAAGCAAATAATAGAGGTTCATTTATACATGTGGAAAAATTATGTGGAAGGATTATGTGGAAGGACACAGTTTATTAAGGAATAAAAACCTTTTTTTATTCATAGATTGCCCCTGGAAAATATGGAGAAGCTGGTGCATACAATACCCATGTACCTTACTGTTAATCTAAAACGTTGTGCGTGAATATCACTTGCCTTCTTTTTATGTTCTGAGCTGAGACCAACACCAGCAAATGGAAAAGGCTCAAAAATCAACATTAATATATAAGGATGATTTTGATTAAATAAATATAATTATTTCATATTTTTTTAAAAACATGTTACTTTCTGTAGAATATCAATTTGTAGGGATGGTAAACAGTTTGAGATTTTAATATAAAACATTTAATTATGTGTAGTAAAAAAACAACTACTTAGAAATATACTTTAAATGTTTATTTGGCCTCATTTTCTTGAAATGTAAATCTGAAAATTGTGGGTTTTCTAGTTTTGAGAGTTGGAGGCGCAGGCTTCACATGCCTAACCATTTCACATATCTGTCCCTATAATTGGCTTCAGCAGAGATGATAAGATAAGGGACTGCAAAACATTGGCTATTTTGCTAACAAAATGACAGTGGCTAGCTGTTTGGTTCCTCAAAAAAAAAATGTGGGTGTTGTTTGGCTACTGAGAAACAATGATTGCAAATAAGGTGTTAATGCATTTAAAAAAATCAGTCACCTATTATGTTAATTCACTTAAAGAATGAAAGTATCTTGCAATTTCAATGTGTTTACCGCCTCTGTTAATATGGCAGAACTTGCTAAATTAGATCAATCAACACTCCTTTCCAATATTCTCTCCAAAGTAAAAGCACTCCAAATAAGCAAATAATGGGTTTCAGCTCCTTTCCAGCATTTTTCCTATACCTCTGAGGCTCCACTACTACTTTCGTAGAATCCAATTCACCTGGGCAGGCTTGTATTTACCAAAAATTTACTGGCATCCTCTATGTATGTTGCATCTGTGTAGATTACTCGATCGGCATGGGAAAAAGTCATGTTTAACTTGTGACGTCACTAGTTGCCGAGAGTTACGATGAGCTGTGCTGTTATACATTTCAAGAGTAACCTGAATACAATGTAGCAACAGCCATTGCAATTTATTCTTTATCTTTGTCTTCTTACCCTTCATTTACCACGTAAACTCCTCAGGGTTAGAGTAAATGTCAGCACTTATCAGCAAGAAGTTAGTGATAGTCTTTATCTTTGTCTTCTTACCCTTCATTTTCGTCAACGCGTTTCACCACTTTATGCTTTCTGTCATTTTTGTGTCTATTCAGCTGTGAACATTTATCTCCTTAATATGTTGATATGTTATCAAGGAGATAAATGTTCACAACTGAATAGACACAAAAAGTGACAGAAAGCACAAAGTGGTGAAACGCGTTGATGAGACTATCACTATCTCCTTGCTGATAAGTGCTGACATTTACTATAACCCTGAGGAGTTTACAGGGAAATGAAGGGTAAGAAGACAAAGATTAAGATTAAAGGGACACTGAACCCAATTTTTTTCTTCCATGATTCAGATAGAGCATGCAATTTTAAGCAACTTTCTAATTTACTCCTATTAACAAATTTTCTTCATTCTCTTGCTATCTTTATTTGAAAAAGAAGTAATCTAAGCTTTTTTGGGGGTTCAGAACTCTGGATGAATTTATCTACCAATCAGCAAGAACAACCCAGGTTGTTCACCAAAATTGGGCCTTCATCTAAACTTAGATTCTTGCATTTCAAATAAAGATGCCAAGAGAATGAAGAAAATTTGATAATAGGAGTAAATTAGAAAGTTGCTTAAAATGTTATGCTATATCGGAATCACAAAAGAAAAAATTTGGGTTCAGTGTCCATTTAAATTGCAATGGTCGTTGCTACATTGTATCCAGGTTACACTTGAAACGTATAACAGCAAAGCCCATCATAAATCTCAGCAACTAGTGACATCACGAGTCACACGTGACTTTTCCCCATGCCAATCAAGTAATCTACACAGACGCAACATATAGAGAGGACGCCAGTAAGTTTCTGGTAAATACAAGCCTGCCCGGGTGAATTGGATTCTACGAAAGTAGTAGTGGAGCCTCAGAGGTATAGGAAAAACAATGGAAAGGAGCTGAAAACCATAAGTCTGGTTGTACAAGAACACAGCTGGTAAGCTACCTCATTTTTCTGAAAACCCATATGCTGAAGTGCATCCATATTTCTCTAAATCCATATTGATCTGAGTTCTTTAAAGTGACTTCCAACAGCATGATCTCTCGCATCTAATGTGCATATAAAACAAAGCAGCGCTATCTCCCACATCTAAGGTGCATATTAAGCATAACTGCTACTTGTGGATATTGTAAAGAATATTGCGGATATGCCAATATCTCTTCACCTACTTATGTAAGCTATTGACCGATACTAAGATCTTTATTCTATGGTTTATTGTGTGTTAAACTTGTAAAAATACTGTGTAGATAATTTGTGGATGTTTTAGGCCAACATATATTCTGCAGTTACACAGTTATAACTACTATTCTAAAGGGAGACGTCCCTGAATATATTTACTAAAGATTTTATTTGAATTTCTAAATTTGTGCAAGCATTATATATCTATATGAATATACCGTATAATAAATGTATCCAAATTTGTATCTAACTCATCCTCCTGGTATCCATGCTTTTTTAGCACTCCATCTCAGCAACTTTTACTTTGTATTTATATATTTTTTATTTATCTATTTGGGAAGAGATACATTTAGACGGAGCCAAGGATCCCTTAATTTAATCAATATAATTATTTTACATTTGTTTTGTTCATCAGCCCCTGGATACTGTATAGCAAGAGAGCATATGAGTTTTTCTTCATCAGCTCTTGGATAATGTATAGCAAGAGAGCATATGAGTTTTTATTTATCAGCCCCTGGATACTGTATAGCAAGAGAGCATATGAGTTTTTGTTCATCGGCCCCTGGATACTGTATAGCAAGAGAGCATATGAGTTTTTCTTCATCAGCTCTTGGATACTGTATAGCAAGAGAGCATATAAGTTTTTATTTATCAGCTCTTGGATACTGTATAGCAAGAGGGATCATGAGTTTTTGTTCATCTGCCCCTAGATACTGTATAGCAAGAGAACATATGAGTTTTTGTTCATCAGCCCCTGGATACTGTATAGCAAGAGAGCATATGAGTTTTTGTTCATCAGCCCCTGGATACTGTATAGCAAGAGAACATATGAGTTTTTATGTATCAGCTCTTGGATACTGTATAGCAAGGGAGCATTAGTTTTTCTTTATCAGCCCCTGGATACTGTATAGCAAGAGAACATATGAGCTTTTATTTATCAGCTCTTGGATAATGTATAGCAAGAGAACATATGAGTTTTTATTTATCAGCCCCTGGATACTGTATAGCAAGAGAGCATATGAGTTTTTGTTCATCGGCCCCTGGATACTGTATAGCAAGAGAGCATATGAGTTTTTCTTCATCAGCTCTTGGATACTGTATAGCAAGACAGCATCATTTTTTATTTATCAGCTCTTGGATACTGTATAGCAAGAGAGATCATGAGTTTTTGTTCATCAGCCCCTGGATACTGTATAGCAAGAGAACATATGAGTTTTTGTTCATCAGCCCCTGGATACTGTATAGCAAGAGAGCATAGGAGTTTTTATGTATCAGCTCTTGGATACTGTATAGCAAGAGAACATATGAGTTTTTAATTATCATCTCTTGGATAATGTATAGCAAGAGAACATATGAGTTTTTATTTATCAGCCCCTGGATACTGTATAGCAAGAGAGCATATGAGCTTTTAATCATCAGCTCTTGGAAACTGTATAGCAAGAGGGCATGAGTTTTTATTTATCAGCTCTTGGATACTGTATAGCAAGAGAGCATATACGTTTTTATTTATCAGCTCTTGGATACTGTATAGCATATGAGTTTTTCTTCATCAGTCCCTGGATACTCTACAGCAAGAAAGAATATGAGTTTTTGTTCATCAGCCCCTGGATACTGTATAGCAAGAGAGCATTAGTTTTTCTTTATCAGCTCTTGGATACTGTATAGCAAGACAGCATAATGTTTTATTTATCAGCTCTTGGATACTGTATAGCAAGAGAGCATATACGTTTTTATTTATCAGCTCTTGGATACTGTATAGCAAGAGAGTATATGAGTTTTTGTTCATCAGCCCCTAGATACTGTATAGCAAGAGAGCATATGAGTTTTTATTTATAAGCTCTTGGATACTGTATAGCAAGAGAGCATCATTTTTTATTTATCAGCTCTTGGATACGGTATAGCAAGAGAGCATATGAGTTTTTGTTCATCAGCCCCTGGATACTCTATAGCAAGAGAACATTAGTTTCTCTTTATCAGCTCTTGGATACTGTATAGCAAGAGAGCATATGAGATTTTATTTATCAGCTCTTGGATACTGTATAGCAAGAGAGCATAATTTTTTTATTTATCAGCTCTTGGATACTGTATAGCATGAGAGCATATGAGTTTTTGTTCATCAGCCCCTAGATACTGTATAGCAAGAGGGCATGCATTTTTTCTTTATCAGCTCGTGGATACTGTATAGCAAGAGGGCATGAGTTTTTGTTTATCAGCTCTTGGATACTGTATAGCGAGAGAGCATGTGAATTTTTATTAATCAGCCCTTGGATACTGTATAACAAGAGAGAATTTGCAGAATTTAAATGCATTATGTTCATTTGACAATGCTGCTTACTAACATTTGATAAACTTCCCATAGTTTTAGATCTGCAAAATCAGATGCAATGAAGTTGACCTCAGAACAAGCGTTTGATCACTACATTCAAACATTATGCCTTAATAAAGTAAAGATTGGCTAGTCTTTCACTTGGGAACCTAACTAAACTGTCTACCCATACTTTTTCACAGTCTGCACTAGCATGAGTATAAAAAGAAGTATATTTGTAATGTATCTTCAGGTTGCCTTAGAAATGGTACTGAATTCCAGATTCTCACGGAGATGAATTGGTTGCCAGATAACAATGTCCTTCCATCAGATGGAGTTGGCAGTTGTAAACAAAAGGGATTCACTCGGCTTTTCCTCACAAATATGAAATATTTACTTTTAGACAACAGCTGGAGACTGGTATAAAAGAACTGCATATATATCTAGGTTTTTGTTTAAAATGAAAATATTCTATTCTCCCTTCTCAGACTTTGGCTTCAAGAAAAAGCTAATAAAAGACAAAGAAATCAATGACCCTATTACATTAAATACTAGTGTAAAGTTGATTCATCAAATCAAATTAAAGGGATAGGAAATTCAACATTAAACTTGCAAGAATCAGATCAAGCATGCAATTTTAAGACACTTTTAAAATCACTTCTATTTTCAAATGTGCTTTGTTCTCTTGGTATCTATTGTTGAAAATGAATACGCACATATCCTACACTAGTGGGAGCTAGCTGATAATTAGTGCCTGTATACATTTGTCTTTTGTGATTGGCTAACTATATGTGTTCAGCTAGCTGCCAGTGTTGCAATGATGTTCTTCCTTAGAGGATAACAAGAGAATAAAGCAAATTTAATAATAAAAGTACATTTGAAAGTTGTTTAAAATTGCATGTTCTATCCCAATCATGAATTACATTTTTGGGGTTTTGACAATTTCTATTTGCCTATTAATTGAATCTATCAGATTCCAATAAAGGAATTCAGGCAGAAGAAAAAAATTACTTATGAAGTGATTCAAGTATTAGAAACATCAATGTAATTAAGAAAAAAATGAATGAAACTCTAGTACAATTTATTGTGGGGGTTGATAAAGCTATACAGGCCCATTTATCAAGCTCCGTACGGAGCTTGAAGGGCCGTGTTTCTGGCGAGTCTTCAGACCGCTGCTCCATAACCCTGTCCGCCTGCTGCGAATACGATCGGGTTGATTGACACCTCCCTGCTGGCGGCCGATTGCCCGCGAGTCAGCAGGGGGTGGCGTTGCACCAGCAGCTCTTGTGAGCTGCTGGGGCAATGTTAAATGCAGAGAGCGTATTGCTCTCCGCATTTAGCGAGGTCTTGCGGACCTGATCCGCACTGTCGGATCAGGTCCGCAAGACCTTTGATAAATTGGGGCCATAGAGTCAAGTCAGGATAACTACTATTTAATGTCTAGTTAGCTTTACTGATGATAGAAAAGATCACAAAACACCAGGCACAAGGTCTTGTAATCAACTAATAACTGCAAACTGATGCCTTGTTAATTGCCCCAAATGTTACTTAGTATGTTCAGCCTCGTATGCACAGTGTTTTTAGACTAAAACAGAAGAAATTGCCTCCCACCTGAAAACTAGGAATGAACAGATTGGGATTTGTATTCTGAAGTCTTGCAACAAACCTAGGTTGCCCCACATTGTTTAAAATAAGGTCCTCTGTGCATTGTAGGGGAACTGTTTGTTTTTGTCCTTAGTAATCCTACTGTAGTACGCTACTACACTTGGTATTCTTTGTTGAAAGCTAAACCTAGGTAGGCTCATATGCTAATTTCTAAGCTCTTGAGGCCGCCTATTATCTCAGTGGATTTTGACACACTCATCTGCCATATTAAAGAGGCCATCTACACCAGCATTTTTATTGTTTAAAAAGTTATATAATCTCTTTTTTACCCATTCGCTAGTTTTGCATAACCAACACGGTTATAGTAATATACTTTTTTACCTCTGTGATTTCTTTGTATCTAAGCCTATACAGACTGCCCCTTATCTCAGTGCTATTTACAGACTTGCGTTTTAGCTAATTAGTGAATAACTCCAAGGGAGTAAGCACAATGTTTTCTATATGGTACACATATGGACCTAGTAGTGTCTTGCTGTGAAAAGCTATTAAAATGCACTGAGATAAAGGTGGCCTGCAGGTGCTTAGAAACAGAAATTTTGAAGTTTAAATTTTATAAAGTATATTAATATAACAATGTTGGTTGTGCAAAGCTGGGGACTGGGTAGTAAAGGCGTTATCTATCTTTTTAAACAATAACATTTTTGGAGTAGACTGTCTCTTTAAAAGATAGAAACAGTTTTCCCCAAATACACCTATATTAAAGGGATACTGAACCCAATGTTTTTATTTTGCGATTCAGATAGAGCATGCAATTTTAAGCAACTTTCTAATTTACTCCTATTATGACATGTTCTTCGTTCTCTTGCTATCTTCATTTGAAAAAGAAAGTCAAGAATCCTGGATAGCACTTGTTTATTGGTGGATGAATTTATCCACCAATCAGCAAGGCCGGCATCTAAACTTACATTCTTGCTTTTCAAATAAACATACCAAGAGAATGAAGAACATTTGCTAATAGAAGTAAATTAGAAAGTTGCTTAAAATTGCATGCTCTAGCTGAATCACAAAAGAAAAAATTTGGGTTCAGTGTCCCTTTAACAAAAATGCTTCTAGTAAGAGTTAAAGGGACAGTTTAGACAAAATTAAAGGGACACTCAAGTCAAAATTAAAAATTCATGATTCAGATAGAGCAGACAATTTTAAACAACTTTGAAATTTACTTACATTAACAAGATATGCACAGTATTTTTTTATTTACACTTTTTGAGCCACCAGCTCCTACTGAGCATGTGCAAGAATTCACAGAATATACGTATGAGCACTTGTGATTGACTGATGGTTGTCACGTGATACAGGGGGAATGGAAATAGACATAACTACTATTAATTTGAAGTTCAGACTCAGACTAAGTTCTATTACATTGTCTTGTTTATCATGCATTTATTGATTATGAAAATCTATGTATTTATCATATATGTGGTAAAAAAGAAATGAGGAAGATCTCTCTTCCAAATGAAGGGTCCTATTACTGGAATTTAGTGTGGCATGGAATTTTGAAATGTTTCAAATAAGTTTGCTTCTGCCCTGAAGGTTAACTCCTTTAACCCCTTAATGACCAAGGACGTACGCCACACGTCCTCAAATAAAATACAGTTAATGACCGAGGACGTGTGGCGTACGTCCTTGGTCTGGAAAGCAGCTGGAAGCGATCGTGCTAGCTTCCAGCTGCTTTCCGGTTATTGCAGTGATGCCTCGATATGGAGGCATCCTGCAATAACCCTCCTTGGCCATCCGATGCAGAGAGAGCCACTCTGTGGCCCTCTCTGCACCGGACATTGGTGGCCAGTATCGTTGGTGGTTGGGAGCAAGTCTGGGAGGCGGGTGGGCGGCCATCGATGTGCCGAGTGGAGGGAAGGGGGGCGGGATCGGGGGCGGAACCATCGGGAGCGCGCACGGGAGCGCGCGCGTGCACGGGGGGGAGGCGGGCAGGCGCGTGCATGGGGCGGGAGCGGGAGGGAACCGCTACACTACAGAAAAATAAAGCTGTTAAAAGTTAAAATAAAAAGTTTTAAAAAGTTAGAAATAAACAGATAAGGGATCTGGAAGGGGTGGGGGGTTGGTCTTGGTGTGGGGGGGGGGAAGCTACACTACAGAAAAGGGCATTTTTTTTTTTAAAAAAGGCACATTTGTTACTAAACTGGGTACTGGCAGACAGCTGCCAGTACCCAAGATGGCGCCCATTAAGGCAGAGGGGGAGGGTTAGAGAGCTGTTTGGTGGGGGATCAGTGAGGTTGGGGACTAAGGGGGGATCCTACACAGGAGCTTATGTAAATATGCCAAAAAAAAACCAAAAAAAAGCCCAAGTATAGCTTTTATTTTAGTACTGGCAGAGTTTCTGCCAGTACTTAAGATGGCGGGGACAATTGTGGGGTGGGGGAGGGAAGAGAGCTGTTTGGGAGGGATCAGGGGGTATCATGTTTCAGGTGGGAGGCTGAGCTCTACACTAAAGCTAAAATTAACCCTGCAAGCTACATAATTAACCCCTTCACTGCTAGCCATAATACACGTGTGAAATGCAGCGACATTTGGCGGCCTTCTAATTACCAAAAAGCAACGCCAAAGCCATATATGTCTGCTATTTCTGAACAAAGGGGATCCCAGAGAAGCATTTACAACCATTTGTGCCATAATTGCACAAGCTGTGTGTAAATGATTTCAGTGAGAAACCTAAAATTGTGAAAAATTTAACGTTTTTTTTAATTTGATCGCATTTGGCGGTGAAATGGTGGCATGAAATATACCAAAATTGGCCTAGATCAATACTTGGGGTTGTCTACTACACTACACTAAAGCTAAAAGTATCCCTAAAAGCTCCATACATGCTCCATAATTAACCCCTTCACTGCTGGGCATAATACACGTGTAGTTTGCAGTGGCATTTAGCAGCCTTCTAATTACTAAAAAGCAACGCCAAAGCCATATACAGGGAGTGCAGAATTATTAAGGCAAGTTGTATTTTTGAGGATTAATTTTATTATTGAACAACAACCATGTTCTCAATGAACCCAAAAAACTCATTAATATCAAAGCTGAATAGTTTTGGAAGTAGTTTTTAGTTTGTTTTTAGTTATAGCTATTTTAGGGGGATATCTGTGTGTGCAGGTGACTATTACTGTGCATAATTATTAGGCAACGTAACAAAAAACAAATATATACCCATTTCAATTATTTATTTTTACCAGTGAAACCAATATAACATCTCAACATTCACAAATATACATTTCTGACATTCAAAAACAAAACAAAAACAAATCAGTGACCAATATAGCCACCTTTCTTTGCAATGACACTCAAAAGCCTGCCATCCATGGATTCTCTCAGTGTTTTGATCTGTTCACCATCAACATTGCGTGCAGCAGCAACCACAGCCTCCCAGACACTGTTCAGAGAGGTGTACTGTTTTCCCTCCGTGTAAATCTCACATTTGATGATGGACCACAGGTTCTCAATGGGGTTCAGATCAGGTGAACAAGGAGGCCATGTCATTAGATTTTCTTCTTTTATACCCTTTCTTGCCAGCCACGCTGTGGAGTACTTGGACGCGTGTGCTGGAGCATTGTCCTGCATGAAAATCATGTTTTTCTTGAAGGATGCAGACTTCTTCCTGTACCATTGCTTGAAGAAGGTGTCTTCCAGAAACTGGCAGTAGGACTGGGAGTTGAGCTTGACTCCATCCTCAACCCGAAAAGGCCCCACAAGCTCATCTTTGATGATACCAGCCCAAACCAGTACTCCACCTCCACCTTGCTGGCGTCTGAGTCGGACTGGAGCTCTCTGCCCTTTACCAATCCAGCCACGGGCCCATCCATCTGGCCCATCAAGACTCACTCTCATTTCATCAGTCCATAAAACCTTAGAAAAATCAGTCTTGAGATATTTCTTGGCCCAGTCTTGACGTTTCAGCTTGTGTGTCTTGTTCAGTGGTGGTCATCTTTCAGCCTTTCTTACCTTGGTCATGTCTCTGAGTATTTCACACCTTGTGCTTTTGGGCACTCCAGTGATGTTGCAGCTCTGAAATATGGCCAAACTGGTGGCAAGTGGCATCTTGGCAGCTGCACGCTTGACTTTTCTCAGTTCATGGGCAGTTATTTTGCGCCTTGGTTTTTCCACACGCTTCTTGCGACCCTGTTGACTATTTTGAATGAAACGCTTGATTGTTCGATGATCACGCTTCAGAAGCTTTGCAATTTTAAGAGTGCTGCATCCCTCTGCAAGATATCTCACTATTTTTGACTTTTCTGAGCCTGTCAAGTCCTTCTTTTGACCCATTTTGCCAAAGGAAAGGAAGTTGCCTAATAATTATGCACACCTGATATAGGGTGTTCATGTCATTAGACCACACCCCTTCTCATTACAGAGATGCACATCACCTAATATGCTTAATTGGTAGTAGGCTTTCGAGCCTATACAGCTTGGAGTAAAACATGCATAAAGAGGATGATGTGGTCAAAATACTCATTTGCCTAATAATTCTGCACTCCCTGTATGTCTGCTATTTCTGAACAAAGGGGATCCCAGAGAAGCATTTACAACCATTTAAGCCATAATTGCACAAGCTGTTTGTAAATAATTTCAGTGAGAAACCAAAAGTTTGTGAAAAAATTAGTAAAAAAGTGAACGATTTTTTGTATTTAATCGCATTTGGCGGGGAAATGGTGGCATGAAATATACCAAAATGGGCCTAGATGAATACTTTGGGATGTCTACTAAAAAAAATATATATACATGTCAATGGATATTCAGAGATTCCTGAAAGATATTAGTGTTCTAATGTAACTAGTGCTAATTTTGAAAAATAATGGTTTGGAAATAGCAAAGTGCTACTTGTATTTATGGCCCTATAACTTACAAAAAAAGCAAAGAACATGTAAAGATTGGGTATTTCTAAACTCAGGACAAACTTTAGAAACTATTTAGCACTGTGTTTTTTGGTGGTTGTAGATGTGTAACAGATTTTGGGGGTCAAAGTTAGAAAAAGTGTGTTTTTTTCAATTTTTTCCTCATATTTTATAATTTTTTTATAGTAAATTATAAGATATGATGAAAATAATGGTATCTTTAGAAAGTCCATTTAATGGCGAGAAAACTGGTATATAATATGTGTGGGTACAGTAAATAAGTAAGAGGAAAATTACAACTAAATACAAACACCGCAGAAATGTAAAAATAGCCTTGGTCCCAAACGGACAGGAAATGGAAAAGTGCTGTGGTCATTAAGGGGTTAACACTATATTTCATGGTAAATCAAGCATGTTTCTAAATTAGTTTTAACCTAAGAAAATCTAATAATCTCTATAAAAAAGTTTTTAAAATTATATTCTCTGTGTTTTATATAACATTTATTAGAGAAATATTAGATGTTAAGTAGCCCATTCCTTCAGTTTACTTATCTGTATCCTGGTTTTTCACTAGAAAAAAAATGGCCTGAGTTTCCTTTACATGATGTCATCACATTCTTAATTAAAAAGCTAAGGGTGATTCGGGAACTTTAAAAGAGAAGAGTGGATAGTATATGTAAAAAAACATGCTATTGATAGTGATCTGTTTAAGCCCATGATTGTGCTTAGCAGTTTTGAATGTTATTAAACCCAAACATTACTTCAGATTTAGAAATTAATTCCATCTTGGATCTTAAAGCGAAACAAAAGTAATTTGTGTCTTTGTTGTATATAAAATATGGCATCTTAAAATAATCTACAGTTTTTGTAAAATGGATGTCCCTGTATGGAGTAATAAAAAATATGTTTTTTTTCTGGTGGGAAATATACTGCATAAAGCAGTGGAAATTCTGCTTATCAGCCAATGAGCAATCAGTACTTATGGCCCAGTTATACACCAACGTGCACTTTTTGTTAGCTTCCAAGTTAAAATAAACAGCTTTAATCTTTACCATGCAAAAAAATATATTTTAACTGTTTAAACAGTGTTTTTTTCATCCATTATAGAAAAAATTATAATATACTGCCATGTATTTAACTAGAGAAGCAGATATGTAACAACTGAACCTTATTCCAGTCGGAGCTAAACAGCTGAGAGAAAGAGGTTTATGTTGATTATGCTCTGGTGGAAAATACGCAATTTATAGTGAATTTATGCTCTTTTCAAGGCAAGGCATATACTTCCTAGGGTTATACAAGGACTTTTCTTCCTGAAAGTGACGGTAAAGCTAAGCATTCTTGAAATGCTAGCCTGGTTCTAAGGAGTAAATGAAATGGACCTTCATTCATGATTTTTATTTGAATATGAGCTAAAACATTATTTTTCTTCACAAGGTGACGTTTCCACCTAATAGCTGTGCTAGTCATACAGCAGTCAACGGTTGAGTGCCGTATGGCTGGAACAGGTATTGGAGAAGAGGTGGAAATGTCACCTCGTAAAAATAAAAAATAAAAAATAGCTTTGCTGTGGTAGTCAGAGGGGATTATTTTAGTAGAAAGAGCATCAAAATAAAGGTATGTTCTAGCACATATTCAATTAAAAATCATGAATGAAGGTCCATTTAATTTAGTCCTTAGAAACAGGCTAGCGTTTAAAAAACACTATAAGCTTTACCATCACTTTCAAGAAAGAATAAAAGGTAGTGACCAGTGCTCATTTAATAGCAAATACTCTTTGAGACCTAAGCACTATGAAAAGGCACAACATATAGAATTTAAAAATCCAAATTAGTTAAAAGTTTCTGAGATAAATCTACACAGGAAACATTTCTAAGAATCTGATAGGTTTAAACCAGCAGGTCATATAAATGCTTTACTGATTATATCTTATAGAGTTCAAAAATGTTTTCTTTACAATGTATTTATCTATTCTTTAATTATCTAAACCTTTAGAGTTTTATAAACCAGTTGATGGATTAACATGACATAATCTCAGTTCAAGAGATCGGCGAAGAGAAGAGGAAATTATTCCAGTTAGCTTTTTATTTAATGAATTCACTGGGGCCTTAGAATAGTTCTGTATTTAAAAAACAGTATTTAAGCCCGAAAATTAAGAAAGGAATCTCTTCAAACATTTTTTTAATCGGTTGAGAAAATTTGCAGGTCTGTCTTGTAAAACAAACAAACATTTTAAGTGTCTGCGATTTGCAGTGCAAGGTCAATACAGTTTATAAGGCTTCCCTTTTGTTCTGTAACCACCCCACATAACAAAGGTCCTGGTTACTATATTTGCAAAAATGAGTACAAAAAAGTATTAATATGTTCCATTATCTGGACAATGTCCTGACTTAAGTGTCAGGCCTGCAAAGACAGGAACACTGCAGTGAAATACCCACAATCTCATGGCTTGATGATCAGTTAGGGGGGAAAAAGCCAGTAAAAAAAAATCCTGTAAGATGAATTTCAGATACTCCAATTGGTTTGTCTTCCTGATGAGAAATTTTCAAAGGTCGTTGATAATTGTTAAGAAGGTGATAGTGCTCTGATGGCAGTGCAAGGTTTCAAATAAATTAAACAACCCCTTTCTAAGGCCTCGAATCTAAAAAGATCCCTGGGCTGATGAGATTCTATAAGAATGTTCGCCAGCCCTTCTATTTTCCTGGTGGAATGATATAACGCCACTTTTGCCCTGAAAACAGAGTTTCTCGCTAAGCGGCGTATACTGCATTATCGTATGGGAAGGAGATGCATTCACTATAAAAGTGCACAATAAAATCCATGACTTTACAATCTTACAACACGAATAATTGAACCAGTCACACAAAAATACACAGGAACAAAATATATAGTAAGGTGCATCAAAATACTAAGTAACTAAATTGTTCATCAGCAATCATCTTTTATAAAAAAAACATAACATTTGCAGGTAAAATACACAGGAATAAATCATATTAACAATGCACAGCGCAAATCGTAATTTTAGTACACTGGAAGTGCAAACACAAACAAGAAATTCATACTTAAAAGAACAAAATACAAAGCGTAATTGTAGTTTCTTCGTAAAATGGGCTGAACATGGGCATAATTCTCAAATCCCAGTGTAATTCTATGAATATTTTTGCATTACAGTTCTCACTATTTTTTATCGCAAGTTATAAAGTGGCAAATTTTCACGAAAATACTCAAAACACTAATTACTCTGAAAGCAAAACCTATACATACAAAAATAAGAGCAAATTTAAGATTCAGTGCACTGAAAACAGTGTAATTTGATTTGCATTAAAGGGACACTGAACTCAATTTTTTTTCTTTTGTGATTCAGATTGAGCATGCAATTTTAAGCAACTTTCAAATTTACTCCTATTATCATTTTTTCTTCATTCTCTTGCTATCTTTATTTGAAAAAGGAGGCATCTAAGCTTTTTTTTCGTTCAGAACTCTGGACAACACTTTTTATTAGTGGATGAATGTATCCACCAATCAGCAAGGACAACCCAGGTTGTTCACCAAAAATGGGCCGGCATCTAAACTTACATTCTTTTTATTATTATTATCGGTTATTTGTAGAGCGCCAACAGATTCCACAGCGCTATTAACAAAGGCGGAGTACAAAAAAAAAAAAAAAAACAGTTATAGGGATCAAATGGGTAGAGGGCCCTGCCAAGAGTTGCACTGTTGTAGTCAGCTCTTGAGAAGGTGATCAACTTGCATTTCAAATAAAGATACCAAGAGAATGAAGAAAATTTGATAATAGGAGTAAATTAGAAAGTTGCTTAAAATTTCATGCTCTATCTGAATCACAAAAGAAAAAAATTTGGTTCAGTGTCCCTTTAAGTGCAATATTTATGCTTTAAAACACGCCGATTTCCCCCTCTGTACTTCGCACTCCATTGGGAACTTCTACCTAGCAGAGTGCTATCATTATTTGCATGGGAGACTTCTCGCGACTCGCAGGGACAGTCCCTTTTTTAGAGAATTGCACAAGGGCTGCCCCTGCTAGTATTTGTGCGTCTTGAGAGGGTTTATTTTTTAGAATCGGGGCATGTGTAATTGTTTTTTAAAGCACTTTATTTGCACATTCTTTATTTTAAACAACTCTAGAAATGTAATGTTAGAGGGTTTAAAATATAAATGCATGCATCTGTATGTTATGTTTTACACCTGTATGTATATGGGCAGGGGGAAAAAGTTACTAGTCAAAGAAGAAAAAAAAAAAAAGTTACTTGCTCACTCAATGGTGAAAAGAAGAAAAGACAAATGTATTACTTGTCCATTTTAATTTTCTACTTGTTTATTTATAAAAGGGGAAATACGTGTGCGTTCTGAAGAGAAAACAGAATACAACACCAGTGTATTTATTTATAAAAAAAAATATATTGGATCCTATTACCTAACAAGAGTCCTAAAATTATAATTAAATTAAAAGCATTCGCAGAAAAAAAAAAAAACAGTGGTAAAAAGTAAAGCAAAATAAATCATTTTGTAAAGAATCTGCAAAACAATAATCTTTTTTCAAACAAAATGATTTTTCAAAAAGTAGCTACATATTGTAGTCAAATTATAATCTAAATATTATGCAATAGCATTGCTAATTACAACACAATTAATAATTTACACACCAGCTGCTTTGTCTGGTCTTAAAATTGTTTGTCCCTCTTGACAATATTCTGTTTCGTTCCTGATACTTACACAAATGTGCCGATTCGTGCAAACACAAAGAACTGTGCAAAGCTGATATGCTAATATGGGAATTGGTGTAACCGAGACTCAGTCTCCTGCTCATGTATTTACTTGAATATTGTTTAAAGTAACTCACTGGGGTGCCTACACTGTGCCACTCTAGTGTCGTGTTTCATCTTCCCAGTTGAGAGGATGTACACAGAGATTGAGCAAACTATGTTCAGTTTGTTCGACTGGCAATCAAAATGGGATATAGGTTCCTCATATCAAAGAGTTTGCTATGTAACGTTAATTATACTCTACTAAACTGATAGTTGTGATTGTTTTATTTTTGAGTGAAAACTACTTATGTTATTCAGAATAGTGCAAGAAGGAACAATCTCTATAGAATTTGATAGGGATTGACAAATGTATTAGTAACTTATTAGGTATCTAGAATATGGAGGAGCCAACTAAGCATTTTTAGGGAGTCATGAAAGGATTTCATGTATAGATTATATATGTAGAATAGTCTAAATAGATAGATAGATAGATAGATAAAAATGTGTGTGTGTGTATGTCAGCAATTAATCGCTGTCCAAAAAAAAAAAAAATCTGAGTACAAAATATTTTTTTAAAATCTCTTAAAATTGTTTTTCAACATTGCAATTATTTGTGGTCCAGGGACAAAGCCACTGAAATATCTTGCATAACATATTTCCTTTGCTGTGCCAGTTGGACATATACATATCAACCAATCACTGCATAGAATGCAGCAGGGTCACAGTTCAAAATCCTGCAGGAATCACACTACTCTCCACAGGCAATAGAAAATACAATTCTTAAGTATTTATTTTGCTCCCTTTTCCTGTAATTTAAGTCAGCAAATTGTGGATTTTCCTGTCTTGAAAACCAAAAGAGCACACAGCAGGTTTCACAATCCTAACATTGACACATGTCTCTTTCTAATTTACAGTTTGTTATCTCTTCTTTTCTGATAAATCTCCCATCCGCAGACTCAAGTCCCGACTGGCTTCTCCAAATAAGAAAAGTGGTTGGAGGAGCGAGACTATTGAAAATCAATTGCAGCAAACAAGGTTCAAACAAGGTTAATCTGTAGTGGAAGACTGTCCATTACAAATGCACAAAAGTATGATTAAATGTTTCATAGTTTATTGCTTCTCAAGTTCATTGTCCCTTTAAAAAATCAACTACTTATCAAGCAATAAGATATTAATTTAGATCATTTCACTTAATTGGTTGTATGTTTATTTGATCACCACAAAACAATGTGCATAAATAATAACAAGTATGTTTGCAATGGGGAGTGTCTTAACACCCCCCCCCACACACACACCACCACCACCAAAAAAATAAATATCTAGTTCAAAAATAAAATCAGAAGTTAAGTCGCTCTCTTTCTCTTAAAGGGACACCAAACATTTTCTTTCATGATTCATACAGAGAATACAATTTAAAAAAGGTTTCCAATGTACTTCAATTATCAACCTTGCTTGGTTCTCATGTTATTCTTTGTTGAAGAGATATCTAGGTCGGTAGCATACACATGTATCTAGTACTCTTGCTAATGTATAACATTGTTGTAAAACTGCTGCCGTATTGTGCTGGAGACACCTGATCTTACCTTCCTGTTTTTCAACAAAGAATAAAAAGAAAACAAAGATAAGTTGATAATAGAGTTAATTTAGAAAGTTGTTTTAAATTGTATGCTCTATCTCAATCATGAAATAAACATTTTTGGTTTTATGTCCCTTTAATGTTATCTTCATGTGAGCAATGTATTCTGAAAATCCATGACTAGGATAGAGAGACAGCCACTTAAAAATTCCACACTTTCTTTAGACTTTTGAACAATGTTTATAAAAGGAAATACAAGTGTCTAAATTAATACTTCATTTTGCTGAATCATTTTATTTTGGGAAGCACTGTAGTTTATTTTGTAACAATTAAAAGTAAACGTGTTTTTCACATAGAATAAAAATACTTACAATCTTTCCAGTTCCTTCATATCTTGAAATGCTCCCCGTTCAATTGTGCTAATTTTGTTTTCCATAAGCTGCCTGGAATGCAAAACACAGAACTGTGTCTTTAAAAATAAAATAAAAACGTTCATCCATAATACCTGCAATGGCTGATCCCTAATATTGCTAAAATTGTCACTTGTCAATCACAATCCATTTTTAACTAAAGCTAATTTACTTTTCTGACCCCAATTAACAAAATATGTACATGAAAACACAAGACTATTTTTTTAGATGTTATTGACAAAAAAAGTTATTGTTTTCTCAATTTAGCAAAGGGTTTTACAATAATTCTCTGTTTCAAAGAAGTCCTTAAACTCTGGCCTGTGATTGGGTCATAAGGACTAGAGATGGTAAGCTTTTTTTATCAATAACTCTTTCACGACCGAAAGGGTTAATAAAAAGATGTATTAGTTTAGTTAAAAAAAAACATTGGAAACAGTCAGAAGTCTTTGATCATAGTGCATACGAATACTCTGCAATTTATTTTCAAATTTATTTAGAACTTGAAGTTTTATAAAGACAAAAAAATTATATCAATATATTTTTCAGCAGCATAATATAAATCCTTCTTAACTACAAAAGGTAAACTATATATGTCCTGTTTTATAACAAAACTAATGTCCAAAAGAAATTCAAGGGGTAAGTAATAATTATCAAGTAAATACATGTCATTCTGTATGTATAATGAAGAGATGCTGAATAAAAGTCACTTTTCTATTATTGCACATAAAATACTGTATTTTTTTCTAATTTAGCCAATAATTGTCTGAGCTGAAACAAAACAGAAATACCTAATCTAATTTTACAAATGTGTTTAAAAACATTGAAAATTATTACTAATTACTGACATATTATTTTTATAATAATATGCACAACTAACTTTTTAAATTGTTCAGACTGGCTGTAGTGGAAAAAAACAAAGCTTTTCAATTATATATTTTAAGTCCAATCTTTTTAAAGTAGTGTAGAATATGAATTTAGGTCAGATTTGATTTATTAAATAATAATATATCTGTGCTATCAGTATCAATTGAATATGACAACTCAATGTTTTGTTATCTCTGTTTAACATCTGTTTAATATCTATACACACTTGTGCTTTACGAGGCATAGTAAATAAACATTTTAAAACAATAATAAATACTCACAATACACGAATATGTCTTAAACCAGCAAAATCAGTTTTGGTGATTCTTGTGAGATTATTCCCATTCAGGTCTCTAAATCAAGAAATTTCAAAAATCAGAATATTATTTTTTTTCTTTGTGCACATTTTTTATTTGTCAGCTAAAAAACAAAGTAGATTTGCCCCACAAATAGATCAATATTATCTTAAAAGATAACTATGTTCCAAACTTCAGCTGATAAAAACAAATTTAAAAGGCTTATCTCAAGAAAAGCTCTTTAATAGCCTTATGGTAACTTTGTAAAAGTATATCATAAAATCATTATGGTTAGACATTACACATGTATAAACTTCTGAACACATCCTTTCAGCAAAGCTTATCTCAAAGGTGTTATCAAAGAATCCACTGAATATATATGATTTGATTTTCCAAGGATGTCTACTAAGTACAGAGTGATATCAAAGACATGTACTGCTTATGATTAATATGTTTAAATTAAAGGCCAGTCTTATTCAAACAATTATTTGCTCAGTACAACATAGGAGATCTCATAAGGCCTAAAGTAATAAGGTCCATAGGAGAATGTTTTTAATTTGAAACAAAAATATATACTGCTTTGCACTATGCACGTGTGTTTATATTTCAATCTAAAACAAATAGACTTTATCTGTGTCAGAGTTGTATAGCTACAACTTTATCGACTGCATAAAAAGTTACAATCTTTTTACTGAAAGAAGGCAAGAAAATATGTTATCCAAGTAACTGATGGTACTCCAACTCATCAAATAGCAATTCAGTAGAACTAAATTTGGATAATTTAAAATAAAGTTGTCATGGAAGATTAATGTTATTGATATAGACTGTACAACAAGTTAAAAAAAAAAAACACAGCCTATTTCCTTATTTAATTAAATACATCTACACTTGAAATATTGGATTTAATTGTTCTACTTTTTCAAAGATAGCAAAAACAACAAATATCACAATAAAAATAATAAATGGTATGGTCCAATATCAAATTATTATTATTGTAATATAATTATATGTTTTTTAGCACCGAGACGTCTTTGTTTACCGAGAATCAAACTGCTTTGGTATCTTCCAAAAATGTTTTCAACTGATCTTGCTATTTCACAACTTTGTGCATAATTTATTAACTTTCTTGGCAATGCAGACTCATGGAATAAATACATAACTTTCATTCCCACTGTGCAAGAGAATCATTATATTTACTATACAGGTTACTTTTGTATTCAGTGAATGTTTGGCTATATCAGGCAAACGTATTTTACTACAATAAATATTATTTTTGTATGATGCACATAGTTGTAGTTAACCAAATATTAGAATTTAGGGCTTAAAAGAAATTTACATACTTTCAAATGACCTCTGCTTACCACCTTGCAAATTCTAACAAGTGAATTTGACAGTTAGCTTGAGATAAAATCACAGACAAGTCATGACTTCTGTCCTACAGCACTATCATAATTTATCTAGCAAACTGATTCTACTTTTTTGCTAGTTCTAATCTTTATAATGAATTTTAAGCATCTTGCCACACTTTAGATTTAACCAGTTTCTTCTTAGACAAAATCTAGCTACTCATTAATATAAGTGATTTTTTTTCTCTACACAATAAGTTATATATAAACCAATGTCAACTAAATGCTATAACACTTATGTTTAGACTGACCTTCCACCACTGAACAATTAATGTTCTTACACACACACAAAAACACTTTCAGCTATAGGGGTTGCACTGAAATCATGACATGGAGATGGAAGTAGCATTATTTATTATGTTACATCATGCATAAATATTGATGATCTCTATGCTAGAAAAGCATTATGCTTGGTGCAGCCAGCATGGGGTGCAAAAGTGATCAAGAATTTGCATCAACTCTAGTCCTTGCTTTGTAAGTAATGTGTGTATTTATGGGAAACATAAATAAGATTTATGCACTCTATAAAATATAGTTTTCTTTTGTGCTTTGCAGTATATCATTTTCATAAACAATATATATATTAATAGCAGGCATATTGTACTATTGTAGGTATATAGATCTGCAGCAGGTATTATGGTTAGAATATACTCACAATCGCTCCGTGTTCCTGGGGATGTTCCGCGGCACACTACGAAGAGCCAACCCATGACAGTCCACCGTGGTGCCTGTGCAGGAGCACTGAGCTGGGCAGGGTTGAGGTGCTACCTCGCTCAGTATAACCAACACTAACCCCACAGAAATTGAAAGCTTCCAGAACCCAATTCCGCACATCTTCTTCTTCACAAACCCAGCTAACATTCGGTAAGAATTCCCCAAAACACACACAGAGAAAGAGAGCAGCGAGTGATTGTTTTCTGAGCAGCCAGTCTTGCTCTGATCTTTGTTTTTAATTTGCAAGTTTGCAAATCTGGAGGAACACAACACAGTACTTGCTCACCCAAAACGCATGTTTAGTGCACACACTTCTAAAATTGACAAAAAGAAAATATATATAATAGAAAAAAAAAGCAACTTGTGTCCTCTGTGATCAAGCTTGTATATTCCAGGCAAAGGGCACTGAGTTGAACGGGATTTTGCCTTCAGTAGCAAGAAAGAGCAAATCCTTCAGTGGATGAATTTCTGTATCTGTCTTTTCCTCCTGTTGTTACTATAACACTGATATCCTTAGGTTTAGCTCATGCAGTAAATGGCAGTGAAGCAGCAGGCAGGTATTTTGTATGAAGTTTATTGTATCCTCTGCATAACCAGCTTGTGTATATAGCACTGCACATGCTGCTCCTCAGCCTGCCTGCTAACTAACAGCACATTGCAGCTACAGAGAGGGAGAGAGGAGGAGGTTCTAAACAAACACACTGCCCTTAAAGGCACAGCACCTTACACCACTCGTTTTCTAAATTCAATAACATGGTCCCACTTGAAAGCACAAAACCCACATTTCTTTAGAGCTGAATGCCTCCTACAGGGCTGCAATGCAATCCGTCTCTAGCCAGGGAAGATCCCTCCCTATTCAAGATAGTGAGGGAAAAAACATTCTGATAGGGAACAGATTTGGAGACAGACTGAGCCAGTTTATTGTGCCTGAGTGATCACTACTGCACTATCCATCTGCCACTCCAAAGTCAACAGTTTCCTTCTGCTGAGCACTTCTGCAAACCTGTGATCTTTTTTTTTTTTCACAGACTGATCAGAAAATGATCTTTAGATGTCTGCTGATTGTCAGACTCATGTGACAGAGCTTTCCTACATGTGAGGGCTGATAATTGTCCTTGTAAATTCACAAAAGGAACTGAACAAAAATAGCATTAAGGAAAAATAGTGACTATAACAATAATAATAATTTGCTGCTTGTTAGCACATACTTACTACATGGAATCTTAATTTGTCTCTTTCCCAATTGTAAAAATTAAAAGAAAAACATTTATAATGATCAAAACTTACAGAAATTACAGAGCTGACAAGTCACATTTTCAGTGTGGCACAATATTTGAAGTCTGTTCTCCAGGTCACCCCATGGATTAGTAAAATCACACTACTAAATAATAATAAAAAAAAAAAAAAAGAATTGTGAAAATACTTCGTAGTAAGATCTCTCAGGCCCTAAAAATAACAGCAAGCTCAAAATTATAATATCCATTACATAATGTAGCCCTCTTATATTAAAATCATTTTAATATTATTGAAATAGTTTTTGTTAATAACTTTACAAAATATAGATTTTATAAACTATTCTTTTTATAGACAGAATTACAAGGTTATCAAAAATCAAAAATTAGATTCTGTTTATCAAAAGTACAATAAATCAATAATGTATTTTTATATATAAATCAATCTCCTCTTTTTAGTATCTAATTATACTTAAGTTATAATAGATTTAGGATCTCTTAAGACTTTACAGCTTATTATTCTATTATTATTATTTTTATTAGCAGTAGTATATTCCCTTTGTTTATAATGCACCTACAGGGGGTACAATAAAAAAAGACAAGACAGGAAAGTTTGACTGGGAAAGGATGATTACATAGTCCTACTTAAAGGGACAGTCAGTCAACACTAAAATTGTTAGTGTTTAAAAAGATAGACAATGCCTTTACTACCCATTTCCCAGATTTATACAACCAACATTGCTAAGTAATATACTTTATAACATTTAAACCTTTCTGCCTGTTTCTAAGCCACTATAGACAGCCTCTTAATCAAATGCTTTTTATTTGCTTTTCACAACAGGAGATTGTTAGTTCATGTGGGCCATATAGATAACATTGTGCTCACGCCTGATGTTTAGATACAAGGTAATCATAGAGGTTAAAAGTATATTAATATAACCATGTTGGTTATGCAAAACTGGGGAATGGGTATTCAAGGGATTATCTATCTTTTTAAACAATAACATTTTTTTGAGTTGACTGTCCCTTTAAATTAATAGTAAAAAAGTTAAATTTTAACTTTCTTGATTCTGCAAGAGCAGGCAATTAGAAAAAAACAAAAAACTTTCAAATTACTTCCTTTATTAAATTGTGCTTTTTATATGCACACTTTCTGAGACATTAGCTCTTACTGAACATGTTCAATAGTTCACAATACACAGTATATGTATATGTGTTTTATGATTGGCTGATGGCTGTCACATGAAACAGGAGGCTGGGAAAATGAAAGTAACTTTGAAATTTGTTAAAAAAATCTACTAATTTGAAATTCTGCCTAAAGGTTATTGCATTGTCTTTTTAATATGCATTTGTTGATTATGCAGTTCTACTGTATTTAAAGGGACAGTGTACTGTAAAATTGTTTCCAATGATTTGTTTTACCAACTGCAGAGTATAAAATGTATGATATATTTTGGTTTATTTTTATATATGAAATAGCTGTTTTTTCTCTTTGTAATCACAACCTATCAAAATGGGTTAAACTTGCAGGGAAATCAGATATCTTTATTTGCGCACTCTCTGTATACACACATGATTCTTCAGATTATCTCTGTCTGAATACCAAATCTCTATACTTAGAGTGATCAATTGAAAATTAACATTTTATTGCTTATTTCTTCTACCTCCTAATGGGTATGTCATTTCTTTCTGCTGGCTATGTTTACACAGCTTTTCTTTAGCCTATACTTAAATGGACACTGAACCCAAATGTTTTCTTTCGTGATTCAGATAGAGCATGACATTTTAAGCAACTTTCTAATTTACTCCTATTATCAATTTTTTTTCATTCTCTTGGTATCTTTATTTGAAATCCAAGAATGTAAGTTTAGATGCTGGCCCATTTTTGGTGAACAACCTGGGTTGTTCTTGCTGATTGGTGGATAAATACATTCACCAATAAAAAGTGCTGTCCAAAGTTGTGTACCAAAAAAAAAAAGCTTAGATGCCTTCTTTTTCAAATAAAGATAGCAAGAGAATGAAGAAACATTGATAATTGGAGTATATTAGAAAGTTGCTTAAAATTGCATGCGCTATCTGAATCACAAAAGAAAAAAATTGGGTTCACTGTCCCTTCAAGTATAGAAACTTTCAGTATAGATAGGAATACCACAGACAAAATGAGCTATTTCAAATGCCAAAATCTATATAAATGAGACATTTGTAAACAACTTAATACATTCCAGCAGGTAAAATGGATCATTGGGAAGAAATTAAAGGAGATAAAAAATAGGGTAAACTGACCCTTTAATGGTCCTTTAAAGGGACGCTCAAGTCAAAATTAAACTTTCATGATTCAGATAGAGCATGCAATTTTAAACAACTTTCCAATTCAAGAGTTCACAGAATATATATGTATATTCATTTGTGATTGGCTGATGGGTGTCATATGATACAGGGGAGTGGAAAAAGACATGACTGAAATTTGTCAGAAAAAAATCTACTACTCGTTTGAAGTTCAGAATAAGTGCTATTGCATTATCTTTTTATCATGCATATGTTGGTTATGCAAATCTACTGTATTAACTGGTCCTTTAATAGTGAGCTTACAATCTTGGTTATATTTTAAATGATCTAGTATATCTAAGTATTAAGAGAATACATTGTTATAGTAAAACATTTTTGTTACAAGGTGTAAACATTTATGCACATCATTTTTTTTTTTCTGAATTGGCCAGTATACAATAAAGTCTATTTTTTATACATTGTTATTGTGTTTTTTGTATGCAAGACATTTGACTTCTAAATCTGTCCTTAGCCTCTCTGGAGGATGACACCACCTGTGCTAGTTGTAAATGACTAGGTCAGCCCATACATCACATTACTTCTTATAGAACTCAATCAACAAGCCTAATGGTTTGCTCCCCAACCAGTATTTTAGATATAAAAATCAATATAAAACTAAGGTCCTAATAAGTATCAGACTTTCCCTAAGTTTAGGGAATATATTTTGAGACATATTACCAATTTGAATTGAAGAGCTATTATAGTAAATAAACTGACGTTCCCTAATCCGTTATAACATGTAATTTTTAGACTATCAACCATGCAGTACTGTGTGCTTAACCCCTGCAATGAGGTTATACATACAGTAGAAATACCGTTCAGGACTCACGGAGCAATGCCGGTCCAGAGCAGAAAACACAGCTGATCCAATCAGCAGGGCTAGTTGCACATCTGAGTCGAGACTATTGCTGCTGATTATATCAGTGGCAAGTTCCCCTCAAGATCAGCAGTGCTCCATGGGTCTCAAGCTGCACTTCTACTGTGTGTTTAACATTTTTGCAAGGGTTAAACACACAGTACTGAATGGTCAATAGTCTTAAAATAATATGCTCTAACGGATTAGAGCATGTCAATTTACGATTATAATGTCCCTTTAACATAATAGCCAACAATGAAATGTGCATGAGCAAATGTCTGTTTAGATTACAAGAATTCTTGTATCATACTTGTGTTAGCAAAAATGTTTCTACGAAAATATACCGTTTTACTGTTTCAGGAGCATATATGCGTATCCACATTCAAACACCGTGCCTACCCAGAGACTGTGTAGTGTGTCAGCGATCACTCAGTTCGCACCATACAGATCAATACTGGCTCAGAAGCATTGTTTTAATTTGAGTGCACTGTGCAGCATATGTGCATATGCTCTTTAAAAGTGATAATTGAAACGCATACATTTGTAACATCAGCAGTATTTGTTTCTGAGTGAAACTAATTAATTATGCACAATACCATTAAAGTTTTCAGGTGTACACTTACTCTGTAAAATATATATATGCAGTAGTCCATAGGGTTCCAAGTTCCACATCCAAGTACACACTGGAAAGGTCTCTTATAACTGAAGCAATATATTAAATGGACATTAAACACTAAACAAATGCTATTAATGATTAATGTATTCAAAGCCATGTCTATCCTGAGAATAATATGCAGATATATTTTTTAATGAATATTATTAGCTCAAATTTTGAAAAAAATATGTCAAGTTTTAGTATCTATCTAGAGTATTTGAATATTGCATTACTTTTGGAATACGTCTATGTTATTAACCCCCTACAAATGAGTTAAACACATAGTTAAAGTAAGCACCAGATCAACAATCCACTACTGGGCCCTAATTGAACACGTCTGGTGAGGCATGAAAAGAAGCATATTTGTGTACCCACCAATCAACAGCTCCCAGTAGTGCATTGCTGCTCCTGAACATTTTTTAGATATATTTCTCAGCAAAGGATAGCAAGAGATATTAGTAAATGTTATAACATCAATAAGTTAAAAAGTTTCCTAAAATTGTATACCCTGTCCAAGCCATAAAAGTTTAATTTTGACTTTCATGTTCCACCCCCAAAAAGCAGCCTGAATTATATTCTCCTCCTGGTGTCCTGTTACTAGAATGGAAAACATTAAAGTGTAATGTACATATCTAGGGTAAAGCATAAATAAGATTCAGACCCTGTATTTTTAACTTTTTGCTGACCAGAGGTTTTTTTGATAAAACTTCCATTTACCTCATTACCAGTTTCATTCATGTTTCACAAGGTAATACAAAAGGCTATGGGGCCGAATTATCAAGCTCCGAATGGAGCTTGATGCCCCTGTTTCCGCGCGAGCCTTCAGGCTCGACAGAAACAGTAGCTATGAAGCAGCGGTCTAAAAACCGCTGCTCCATAACTTGTCCAATGCCTCTGAGGCTGCAGTCTTCAATCCGCACAATTCTATACGATCAGGCTGATTGACACCCCCTGCTAGCCGCCTGCAAGAAATGCTTGTGTAATTGCGCATGCTGTCAGCATTTATCGATGTGCGGCGGACATGATACGGTACAACGTATCATGTCCGCTCGCACTTTGATAAATTGACCCCTATGTCTGATCTCTCTCATTGTGAAATATTCCCCATCCCGTCCTCTTCGATCAACCTCTGACCTACATCTCTCCACTCCTGTCATTTCTACGTCCCACTCCCGCCTCCAAGACTTTGCACGTGCTTCTCATGTCCTCTGGAACTCTCTACCCCGCTCCATAAGATTATCTCCAACCTTGTATAGCTTCAGACGCTCCTTGAAAACCCACCTATTCAGAGAGGCTTACCATCTCTCCTCCATCTCTCATCCTAACTAATACATGAACTGCCTGACTCACTGCTGCAACTACAACTGATGTAACAATCTACCCCAACCTTATGTCTCTGCACCCTAAACCTGTAGACTGTGAGCTCTCCAGAGCAGGGCCCTCTTCCTCCTGTACTAGATTTGTTTAGTTTTGTTATGTTTTGTATTTTATCACAAATCTTTGTCATTGTGTACCCCTATCATTGTACCCAGCGCTATACAAATAAATGATAATAATAATAATCTCCATTTGTCAATTAAAACAAACAAGCAAACGATAAATAAACAGTCAAGAATATCTATCAAAAACAGTACTGGTACTGATTTCTAGAGGATGCCAAAAAGTAATTTTATATATTAAAGCGAAAGAAAACCCCAACATTTTCTTTCAGGATTTAGATAGAACATACAATTTTAGAAGCTTTCCAATTTACTTATGTTATCAAATTAGATTCATTATCTTTTTATCCTTTGCTAAAGAAACAGCATTGCACTATTGACAGCTAGCTGAACCTATCTAGTTAGCCAATCACAGGGGACAAATGTGTGGAGGCACTAATCAGCAGCTAGCTCCCAGTGTAGGATATGTGCATGTTCTTTTTCAACAAGGGAAACCAATAGAACAAAGCAGATTTGAAAATAGAAGTGAATTTAAAAGTGTGTTAACATTACATGCTCTATCTAATTCTTGCAAGTTTAGACTTTTCTATCCCTTTAAAATAACATATTTGCAGAAAGGGTATTACCAAGTTGTTAAAGGACCTTGTATTTATATTAAATAAAAGTTACAAGTACTTAGTATAGGAGGATATCCAGTGTACATGGATTATAGAGGTTTTCTTTACTAACATTTTTGTCATTTTAAGACTATGGGGCATAATTATCAAGATAGAAAGTTTACCCCAATGAAGGGGAGACCCCCAACAACACACGTAGATACCACTTGTGCAGTGAAAGGTAATGCTGCGTGCCGTTGACACGACTATAATAGCCACACACAATTTCCAAATATAAATTTCAAAGCTGTCCTTATTTCACCTTTATGAAAAAGGACTTACCCTCTCTTCACGGCCTTCCTAGTGCCCACTGGGTGGAGAGCCATTCGGGAGACCTTCCTCCTAGGCTCTACTGCGGATCGCCGTCCTTCAGCTTGGAGCGAGCTCCCACAAGCAAGCAGCCACAGACACGCAGCATCGGCGTCCGACCAAACACTCAGGGCTCTACAAAGTGACATCAGAAGACACGGCCGACTTGTGAGGGGGAAATTGATGCCAAGTAGGACACTTCCAAATGGAAAGATAGCGCTGGTATCTGGAATGTGCGGCCAACCTTCACCTCCTTAGATAGGTAACCTCCAGGGGTGTACCCGCTGCAAAAAGTTCCGTAAACATAGGCTTGAAAACTTGAAAAAAATAAAAAGTCCGGAACCTGCAGTAAAACTTCAATGCTTTAATAATCCTTTAAAAGCGGTAGATGTACATAAGACAAACACATGCCCTCAGTGCAAGTTTTCAAGCATATTTATCAAGCTCCGTACAGAGCTTGACCGCTGCTCCATAACCTGTCCGCCTGCTCTGAATTACTGAGGCGGCGGATAGACATCACCAGAAATCAACCCGATCAAATATGATCGGATTGATTGACACCCCCTGCTAGCGGCCGATTGGCTGCAAATCTGCAGGGGGCGGCATTGCACAAGCATTTCACAAGAACTGCTGGTGCAATGATAAATGCAGAGAGCGTATGCTGTTGGGATTTATTGATGTACAGCAGACATGATACGCAATATCGGATCATGTCTGCTTGCACATTAATAAATAGGCCCCTATCCCCTGAGTTTTTTAAATGTATATTTCAGTAGTAATTGTCACTGGTGTTTCATGTTAAAAAAAATGTTAATTTTAGGAACTTCTTCTACATTAAATTATGACTCTGTAATAACACTGGGCTTATTGAGGACTCAAGAAAATGTTTCATTATTATTATCTATATTTGTAGCATGCCAACACATTTTGCAGAGCTAAACAAGGGGGAATAAATGGAGACAAGATAGTGAAGGCAGACTGGGAATGGATTGTAAGGTCCTACTCATATTTCTCTCACATGATATTGAGATGGTCCAGACTGAGTTTGCAATATTTTATAACCTAAATTTAGATCCACTTATAAGAATATAGGGATTTTATGTTCCAAACATATTTACTTATTACTATATAGATGTCTTAACTATGAGAGAGCATTCACAGTTATGACATATATGTTATTTTGGATACTAAATATACTGTATAATATTTGTTGTACAAGCCTCACAGTTTACTATGGCAGTAACCTACCAGGGATCATATACCAGCGACAAACACCAAAATGACATTCTTAACATTTACAGTAAACACTTTCAGATTTTAATATAAATGTTAAACTATTTGTAGCAAAACAACTTTGCAATACACATTTGTTATTAATTTTGCACAATTTTCCAATAATTTAAAGAGGCAATTTACTTTGTTTTGTTTTTTTATCTCTCTGTGTGTTCCCAAAGAATCAATTCACCAACTGGAGTGTATTAAATTGTTTACTAATAGGTCTTTTACATTTATTTTTTCAATTGAAAAATTGATGTTTGCTTCTTGCATCCACCACTTATACTGACACGGTCAATACTTAAGTATTAGTTATAGAAAAACTATATAAACAAGAAGGTTTAATAATAAATCACCATCCCAGTAGGGGTTCGGACAGAGAGATACTGAAATATTAATTTTCTATTGTTTTCATACATTTTAGACTCTGCAGAAGGTATAACACATTAAGGGCAAAATTATTTTATAGTGCACTGTCCCTTTAAGTCTGAAAATTAAGAGTTTTCCAGTTCTGAGAACTGGAACACATAAAAAGCGCCTTTAAGGGACAAACTTTGCGTGTTCTTTTTATATGCACTTTTCACCATGTGACACTGTACACGTTTTTAATATTTTTGTAATAAATTACATTTATCAAGCCATTTGGATTACTTGTTTGGATTTGCATACTGGTTCTGTGTGAGGTGGTCACACTGTTTTGGATGTGAGAATGGAGCTGTGAGTGCGCTGGATATTTTTGCTTTTTTTTATTTTATCAGATAAGGAACAGCAAAACAATGGTGATTTTGCTAACATAATGATCATGGCTTGCATTGTCTACTCTAGTAATATGTCCGTATTGGCTCCTGGCTCCAGATAAGGCAAGTGATGAGTGTAGTTTGGCTAAAAAGCATTTGCAGCAAACAAGGTCTTATTGCATTCAAAACATGTTCAAGATCACCAGCTCCATTAATTTATTTCAAGACTGCAAAAAAAACAATAACAAAAAAACAAACAGACAAACAAACAAAAAACACAAAACAAATCTGTAATTATGTGGTTACTGTCCCTGAATACCCTCAGCTGGTTTACAAAACTGGATAGGAATTATACACACATCTCATAGTTCTGCTATATAAGTATATATATATGTGTGTGTGTGTGTATGTGTGTGTGTGTGTGTGTGTGTGTATGTGTGTGTGTGTGTGTGTGTGTGTGTGTGTGTATGTGTGTGTATGTGTGTGTGTGTGTGTGTATGTGTATGTGTGTGTGTGTGTGTGTGTGTGTATGTGTATGTGTGTGTGTGTATGTGTGTGTGTGTGTGTGTGTGTGTATGTGTGTGTGTGTGTGTGTGTATGTGTATGTATATTTAATTTGATATAAGCTTGCTTAAAACAAATTTATAAATCTATAAAATGATGTATATTGTTTAAAAAAAATCCTAAAATTTAAAATACACATGGATAATTTTTTTTTTGTATTAGCCAATGTTTTAACCTATAGCATCTTGTACTGAAATTTAAAATACATTAAGAGGAGTTAATATATAATTAGCTAAAATGTGTGAATGGGGCAGTACACTTGCTACATCTGTACAAACTTTGAAGGCTGTTTGACACAAATATTGACATTTGCTATCCAGTATAAAAATAAAGAACTTTTGAACACTGTAAGTTGATTTAAACTGTTATTTTATTTATTTGTTATTTTCATTTAAAAAAACTAATTTTATCTGATATCATTTATTTTATTTTCAACTCATTGAGAACTCCATGTTGTCTTTTCTGCATCAATGGTAGAGCTACATTCCTGTATTTACTGTGGGAATCTGGTGAAGTCTCCATGCCCTGAGGGTCTATACACAGAAAACTAAATGTAGTTTCGGGAAGCTTGTACCAAAATTGCCTTGAAGGAGAAATAAGATGGAATAAACCTGTTCCTATGTGCCCTCCTGTTGTCAGACCCCTCCTAGGACTGTTTACCATTCTCAAGCAAACAAATAAGAAAGAGGCGGGACAGTAGGGGAAAAAAAAGAAGAGTGTATAGAAACTATCACTCCTCCTAGCTCCAGGGTGGCTTTGTAATATGGAAAGATTCACTAACATTCCATCAGCGGGCACAACTTAGTGAAATTAGTAATCATCTAGGAGGCTTCCTTCATCCATGTCATTGATTACTTCTATTGAGTTATGAGAAATATATATTTATACATTTATATATATATATATACTGTATATATATATATATATATATATATATATATATATATATATATATATATATATATATATATATATATATATATATATATATTGTATATATATATGTATATATATATGTATATATATATTCCATGAGTGGGTACAATTTAGTGAAATAAGTAATCATCTAGGAGGCTTTCTTCCTTAATATAATTGATTACTCTGATTGCGTTATGACATATATATACAAATCTTCTTCAATAATCCCACATCCATGCATTGTTAGAAGTATTTTTGCACAAAACACAATTAGTGGAAAAGAGGTATGCTAGCTATGTGGAAATCCCAGCCCAAGATTAACCCTGTGATTATAGCAGACTAAGGGGAACATTCACAGAAACTGCTTATTTTGCCCCTCCTCCAACTGTTGATTGACATGCCCAACTCTTGCACAATTGAGAGAGCTGGAGGCGGCATTGTACAAGAGAGCTCTTGTGCAATGTTACATTTTGCCAAGCTATGCTATTTCACAAGTGGCAACTGCAGGAGGACAAGTTTCATACTTAAGAACATGTACACCTGCCATCTTGATAAACTTTTCCCTAAATGTGAGTCATTACCATTGGTTGGCTCATCGAGCACATGGCTTGTTTGATATAATGCATGCATTTCAGATATACAGAAATTACATACCAAAAAAACAAACAGTAAATTGAAAAGTAAAACTAATATCACTTGCATTTTTTATACTGTATATTGTGTTACACAATATAAAACAGTGATGAGAAGAAAAAAAAAAAAACTTTAAGAAGACACCATTCTTCTCCAAGGACACATAATAGAATATGAATTTGGGAAAAGCAAAACTTTTCCATGCAAAAAGTAAAAGCTGGTTAAATTGCTAGTACCTAGGTTGTTTATTCACTGACAGGAACTACTCCCAAAAAACAGTTGGTTTATTCAGCACATCATTATCTATTAAAAACAACATTGTAATACACTTTGAAATATTTACTTTTAGATGAAAGATATATATATTTTTGAGTATTGTGACTCTATATTAATGTGTGAGTGCATACTATGGGTGTTAAATTCCATAAATAGGCAAATTTGTCTGCTATTTACGGGTGCACGTTAAATAACCAGCCATTACAAGTGGATGGTTAATGCTTCTGTGAGCTTGCGATGTCACTTTGTGCTTAGCGGAATTAACCAGAGGTCAGATCTCTGGTGAATGAAAATAAGTGCCCCCATTGCCCCCAAAATAAAGAAGACAGTAGTCAACATAAAAAATAAAAATTAGGGGGGGCGGAGCCGGCTGGCGAGACGGATGGCCGCACTTTAATGTGAGCTCCGACCAAAATTGCCCAAGATAGTTGTTACGGGGACATTTGAGCACAGACTACAGGCACAACACACTCAAACCACCTCCGGATCGGATGGGGACCTGAATAGAGGTGACAAAAATTGCCATAGCTGGATCTTTGACGCCACTAAATACCGCGGCCTAAATCGCGGCCGCCATCTTTGAAGCCTGAGGGTAAAATGTAACACCGGAACCCTCCGGATCCCTATCCCAATCAGCGCACTGGAGCAAAGGACCCCGGAGGAGACATTGAAATATAGGTAATACCTGCCCATAGAATGCGGACCATGTGGGGTGTTATTGATGCGGAACTTTACCGTAACCACCAACTCCATAACGCTAAGATATGACACGCTGCATGGGAGCATAAATACTTCTATCACCATAGGCATCACACTGATCGAATATACCCACTATTAGCACACATCAGCCAACGCTTAGTCTCATATGAACTGTGACATGCAAAGCAGCTACTTAATAATAAGAAACTGAGACTTTGAAAAGTAAGCACGATACAGACACAGGGGAAGTTTTGTTATCCTCTAATTACTGCGTCAACAATTTTTGGCTGCATGCCTGAAGCCACTACAAAGCACACATTAATGGCCTGAGAACTGAAGAAATGCATAGTACAAGCCATGCTGATATACTACCTCATTTAACATAAGCACAGCTCGCAACTACTGAGTAAGATTTCTAATATAATCTCCAATCAACATTGTAAGAACTGTCTCTCTATCCTGGCCTAATTTTTAGTGAGTATAAGTGATAACATTCTAAAGGAAAAGATTCTGATTATAGCACCGCATGAAAATGTCACCAAAAAAGATTGTCAAACCGGGCAAAGATACAAAAAAACCTGCTGCAACCAAACACTCAGTGAGCACTTTCTTTAGACCTGCTGAAGCCTCACAGTCTATCCTACCTGACCAAGCCACATCACAGAGACCTGAGATGTCACTCTCAGACAGTGAGGATAGTGATATGGAAGATTCTGTTCAGGTATCTAAATCCTTCTTAGCCACCATACCATCTAAACATGATCTGGATAACATAGTTGTCAAGGTTAGAGATTGCATAAAAGAGGAATTAGCTACCCTAAGAAGAGATATGTCAGAAATTGGCAACAGGGTAGAAGCCCTAGAAGAAGATAATGAGTTTATGAGTCACGAAATCTCTAATCTGCAAACTACAGCTAATGTACACGACTCCATGCTTCTACAACTGCAAGATAAACTAGAAGATTTAGAGAATAGAGAAAGAAGAATCTTCGTGTTAGAGGGATCCCAGAAACAATCTTGCCCAACACGATCCCTGAATTCCTTAAAGGCCTCTTCTCTTTTTTACTGGGCCCCACTTCTACTACAGATCTATCCATGGATAGAGCTCATAGAGCTCTAAGACCAAAGCCTTCAGAACAAGCACCTCCAAGAGATATCATTCTCAAGCTGACACACTTCCAGGCCAAAGAAGACATCATGAAAGCAGCAAGACGAATTAAGGATATCAATTTCCAAAACTGCCACCTACAAATATTCACAGACCTGGCCCCTCGTACTCTACAAAGGCGTAAAGAATACCAACATCTAACAGCGCTTCTCAGAACTAAAGGAATACCATATCGTTGGGGCTTTCCATGCTCTATTAACATCTCACACGGCGGCAATAAGCTGTCATGTAAAACTTTAGACGAGGTACCAGAAATTTGTGCAGCACTGGGGATAGAACCCCCCCAGCCAACAACATCAAAAGAAGACGAAGAATTTGCAGGGGCACCCAAACCAATGAGGCATCCTAAAGCACAATGGCAGCAGCAGAAAAGTAAAAGACCGAAGAACTCCCAAGACTTTACACCTGTGGATAATCCAGGATAACGTTGATAAGAGCTGATCGGGTGAGATAAATCTATGTTATCTAAATATTAAATCTTATGTTTCCTCATTTCACTATGAACACTAGCACACTTCTTATTTGCTGGACTCTAAAGTAAAGAGACTGAATATGTGTGCATAAGTGATTGATTTAGTACTATATTATTTATCGACAAATGTTATATTGTCCTTGTAATTGTTTAAAATTTACTATAAGTCATACTTAGGGGCAAACTAAATTCCCCCTGAATTGTGACATGTTATGTCAAACCATTTGTTATTTGTTATTGTTTTTGTTGTTGTTTTTATTACTGTTTACACGGTTCAAGTTTAAATCAAAATCGTTTAATTTGATATTTTTGTTTACACGCTATTTACATGCAATCACCAAACTCCAGGTATATGCTCTTTCTATACTATTATTGAATGGTTCGCACAGTCTCATGGATAGACCTAACAATCAGACAGGTACTGACCCATTAAATAGATAATGACAGACAAAACAACAATTGTGTGCATGACACAAAATGTAAGAGGGTTCAACACACCTCACAAAAGGCGCATAGCATTCACTGACATTAAGCATAGACAAGCAGACATCATATTTTTGCAGGAAACGCATTACATAGCAGGACAAGAACCAGGTTTTTTCGCATCCACATATACCAGACACTTTCACAGCAGTCACCCATCCAAAAAAATCTCAGGAGTCAGTATACTGCTTCATAACTCATTACAGTTCCATGTCCAACAAACTGATGGGGATACCGAAGGAAGATACCTGGCCCTGGGGGGACTACTTCAAGGGAAACCGATTACTCTGGTCAATATTTATGCCCCCAACACACACCAAGCCCCCTTCTTTCGCAGAATAACCAATGATATCTTAGCCTTTTACAAGGGGTCCCTCATAGTTGGTTGCGACTTAAACACCCCACTAAATCCAACGATGGATAGTTCTACTGCTCAATCACTAGTATCGAAAAAATCACTTAAGTCCATCAGGGATGATCTGACATTAATGGGAATCCATGATGTCTGGCGGGTTCAACATCCAAACAATAAGAAATTTACCCATTACTCAGCACCACAGAACACGCACTCCCGTATAGATTACATATTTATAGACCATAACACCATCTCCTCAGTGACCTCATCAGACATCATACCGACTAGCTGGTCCGACCATTCGGCAGTTACATGTAAGCTGCAATGGTCCTCACTCCCTTTTAAACCATTTCAATGGCGATTTGATGACACTATACTCAATGAACCACCAATATTACAACAAGTAGAGAAGTCGTTAGTAGATTACTTTAAGCATAACAGCACCCCAAATATAAACCCATTCTCACTCTGGGAAGCTCATAAATGTGTCATCAGGGGTGAAATGATAAAACTCAAAGCCCTGCAAAATAAAAGTAATAGATCACAACAGACAGACCTCACTGCATCTTATCAAAACGCAGAGAACTTATATAAGGACAACCTGCATGATGACTCCCTAAAATCATTGTGGGATCAAGCCAAATTGAAACTTCAAAAATTTCTAGAATTAGCAGCCCAGAAGCAGACACTAAAATTACAACAGAAATTTTTTCTGGAAGGAAATAGGCCCGGGAAACTCTTAGCAAGAGCACTTAAAACCAGACAATCAGCCCATTATATCCCTATGTTACAAGACCCTTCTGGTGGATCAACGGTAGAGACTAAGAGGATCACAGAAATCTTTAGAGATTACTATACCATGTTATACAACTTGACGCCACATAGGAATCACAAAACACATTTTAATGACTGTTGTAAGTACTTAGATACTGTGACCCTACCTAAACTAACAGCGGAAGATCTTAGCCCCTTAGACTCAGCAATAACCGCTGAAGAGATTACCAACGCTATAAACTCATTAAAACAAGGAAAAAGCCCTGGGCCTGACGGCCTCACTAGCGGTTATTACAAAAAATTTAAGCATCTTTTGATCCCACATTTACTTTTGGTTTTTAATTATATTGATAAATCCCATGGCTTACCCGCCTCTATGCTTGAAGCAGTAGTTACACTTATACCGAAACCAGGTAAAGACTCGACTATTACATCAAACTACCGCCCAATATCTCTCCTGAATATAGATATTAAGATATATGCTAAAATCCTATCCACCAGAATTAATAAAGTACTCCCCTCATTGATACATCCAGATCAGGTGGGTTTCGTGCCGCAGAGAGAGGCTAAAGACAACACCGTAAAAGTTTTACATCTTATGCAATATGCAGCTATACATGACATTCCCTTTATTCTACTTTCGACCGACGCTGAAAAAGCCTTTGACAGACTAGACTGGACCTTTTTAAAAGTTACCCTACAGAAATTTGGTTTCCCAGACAGTTTTATTCAAAAAATTCTAGCCCTTTACACTAACCCCACTGCCAAGATTAAAATTAATGGTACACTTTCCAACTCCTTCCCCATATTAAACGGTACTAGACAAGGGTGCCCTTTGTCACCCTTATTATTCGTTCTATCGATGGAGATTCTTGCTACTAAATTATGTGGCAATCCTGCTATAACTGGACTTACTATAAACTCAACTCATCATAAATTGGCACTTTATGCAGATGACTTACTACTGACACTAACTCATCCAAACATATCCCTACCTGCGGCACGAGACACACTGGAAGAATTCGGCCTCCACTCTAATTATTTAGTTAATAAACATAAATCTGAATTGCTCCCCATAAATCTAAATGAGTCTGACATTCAAGCACTTAGCTCACAGGTACCATATTCAATACAGAGGTCCTCACTGAAGTACTTAGGGGTTCACCTCGCTAGTACTGTACAACAATTATTTGAACTGAATTATGAACCACTTCTAAACACTCTAACTAGAGACACATCAGCGTGGCTAAATAAAAATATATCTTGGTTGGGCAGGATAGGAGTGGCCAAAATGACCATACTCCCCAAGATCCTTTACTTGTTCCAAACGGTCCCTATACCGTTATCAGATACCTACCTTAATAGACTCCAATCTGTGATGAACTCATATATCTGGAAAAAGAAACCTCCCAGAATAGCTAGAACAACTCTCTACCTATCAAAAACATATGGGGGATTGGGAGTACCAGACGTAATAAAATACCGAACAGCAGTCTTCTTAAAAAGAGTGATAGACTGGTGTACAACCCCTAACGAAAATAACAAGATTTGGTTGCTATTAGAACACGACCTGACTAGATCCCCCAACTTGGCGCATACTGCTGGCAACCGAACGGGAATCACCCAGCCTTGACAAAAATCTACCCTATAATACGAGAAACTTTTGCCGTCTGGTCTAGGACTATAGCCAAAAACCCACATATCTCAACTATCCCTTCTCCCTTGACGACTGTTCTATCCAACCCAGACTTCCCAATAGGGATGTTAGTTACACCTAAATCACAGAACAGCCTAGACAATCTCCTCCCACTGTATACACTACTGGAAGCGAACAAATTAATATCTAAACAACAATTAATGGACTTAGGAATCACACAATTCACTGACTGGTTCAAATATCTACAACTTACACATTTTGTTCACACCCATAAACTTAAACAACACACAACAAGAGATCGTACCCCTTTCGAAAAACTTTGCACTTTCAGCTCACCTTCAGCCCACGTTATATCCACCCTATATCAAATCCTACTCACACCCCCTGACCCCAAACAAATCTCTACAATACTATCTTGGCATAAAGAACTTCCGTACACACTCTCGGAGGAAGAATGGCTTGATATCTTTCGACATACCAGTAAATCAGCACATTCAGCCACCCTACTAGAAACTAACTACAAATTCTTGCTTCGGTGGTATCTCACTCCTCATAGATTAAAATATATATTCCCAGAAGCATCAGATAGATGCTGGAGGAAGTGCTTGAGTGAAGGAACACCTTACCATATCTGGTGGGAGTGCCCTAGGATTTTAAAATTCTGGACAGACATCAACCAAGAAATGAGCAGGTTATTAAATCATGAGATTGCTTTAGACCCTTTGATATATTTATTTCATATCCCGCCCAAATTCCAGTTTAAGCAGTACACATCCCTATTTCAACTGGCCATATGCAGCGCCAAACAATTAATCCCAAGGATGTGGAAAACTGAGTCCACTCCAACTTTATCAATGTGGAAAACACAAATGGAAGTGAATCTATCACTAGAAAGATTCTTTTATTACAAAACTGGCAGATTAGAGTTCTACGCTGAAATGCTATATTTCTGGGATTCCTACTATCACACTGAGCAGAACTAAGTTCCTCAAGTAACGTCCTTTGATATGGACGAACCACACGGTAAAAGATGAAAGTTCCTCTCTAGCGAGACGAAGCGCACCATCTAATCCCTCAACACTCTACATACCCTTTAAGTCATATAGGGACTAGCTGTGACTGATAGGAAGCCGAACCTGGACAATAAATTATACTAGAACCAAACCGACACAGTCCCATTTCCGACTACACACCCTAGACATAACCATCTGACTGTCCAACTTTACTTCAAGTTCTGAGATAGCAAAGGAGATATATACAAGAAGCTACTATTATAGTATTGTTATATAAGCATAGATATCACTATATATACCTTGATCAGATGAACCCTACAACCTCACCAAGGAAACTTTCTGTGTAGTTTGTTTATGACTATTGGAGTTTAAATATCGTTGAAAATGAGGTTGAAATATGTAAAATATGTTCTTAGCACACTGAAATTAAGCTTTACCCATTACAAAATCGCTTTATGTGAACATGCAATTTTTCATATGGACTTGCAGAACCCGGAACTTGTAAGATTGTTATAGAATCCATCATGTAATACGATACTGAACCTGCCATGTAAAATATCTTGACCACTGGAGTGTAATTATTGTTTGAAATTGTTTTGTTGTAATGAATACTTTGTTATAAATAAAAGATTAAACTAAAAAATTAGCATTTTTAATTAACCCCCCCCCTGCACAAATCAGTTACAAAGGGTTAAAGTGAGGGGTTGTGGGGTGTGAAAGTGCCTTTACATTGAAGTGAATGGGGGACTGTGTTTTCACTTTACATATACTGTATATGCTTATATACAGTACATATATATTTATGTGTTAATATGTGTATATACACATATAAGCACATAAATATATATGTATATATTCATGTAAATATATATTTACTATTACCAATAGCAGCTGTGGGAATGTGAATATATAGTAAATATGTATACAATGTTTTATTTATATATATTTTATTGTATAATGCTATCATATTTACTTTAAGGGGCCGATTTATCATTTGTTTGGCAGACATGATCCACTGTAGCGATCATGTCTGCCGGACATCGATAAATGCCAACAGCATATGCTGTCAGCATTTATCATTGCGCAAGCAGTTCTGATGATCTGCTTGTGAAATGCCTCTCCCTGCAGATTCGCGTCCAATCGGCCGCTAGCAGGGGGTGTCAATCAACCCGATCGTATGTGGGGCAGATTGATAATGACTTATGGAGCAGCTTCTTTACTCCTGTTTCCAGCCCCAAAGGTCTTGTCATTTTTTTCTTTTTTTTTTAGTAAGATTTAAAGGACCAGTCAACACTGTAGATTTGCATGAGTAGCAAATGCAAGATAACAAGACAATGCAATAGCACTTAGCCTGAACTTCAAATAACTACTAGATTATTTTTCTGACAATTTTAAAAGTTATGTATTTTTCCACATCCCATGTACCATGTGACAGCCATCAGCCAATCACAAATGCATACACGTACCATGTGACAGCAATCAGCCATTCACAAATGCATACACACTTATTCTTGCACATGCTCAGTAGGAGTTTATATATAAAAAGACTGTGCACATTTTGTTTATTGAAGTAAATTGGAAAGTTGTTTAAAATTGCATGCTCTATCTGAATAATGAAAGTTTAATTTTGATTGAGTGTCCCTTTAATGTTTCAAAAAAGACAATAGCCGCGGCTTTCTAGTTTTACAAAAGTGCATTTTTTTAACTTTGCACTGTGTAAAAAACATAATTTATGCTTACCTGATAAATTTATTTCTCTTGTAGTGTATCCAGTCCACGGATCATCCATTACTTATGGGATATTAACTCCTCCCCAACAGGAAGTGCAAGAGGATTCACCCAGCAGAGCTGCTATATAGCTCCTCCCCTAACTGCCATTACCAGTCATTCGACCGAAAACATGCAGAGAAAGGAAAACCATAGGGTGCAGTGGTGACTGTAGTTTAATGGAAAAATTACCTGCCTTAAAGTGACAGGGCGGGCCGTGGACTGGATACACTACAAGAGAAATAAATTTATCAGGTAAGCATAAATTATGTTTTCTCTTGTTAAGTGTATCCAGTCCACGGATCATCCATTACTTATGGGATACCAATACCAAAGCTAAGTACACGGATGACGGGAGGGACAGGCAGGCTCTTTATACGGAAGGAACCACTGCCTGAAGAACCTTTCTCCCAAAAACAGCCTCCGAAGAAGCAAAAGTGTCAAATTTGTAAAATTTGGAAAAAGTATGAAGAGAAGACCAAGTTGCAGCCTTGCAAATCTGTTCAACAGAAGCCTCATTCTTAAAGGCCCAAGTGGAAGCCACAGCTCTAGTAGAATGTGCTGTAATTCTTTCAGGAGGCTGCTGTCCAGCAGTCTCATAGGCTAACCGTATTATGCTACGAAGCCAAAAGGAGAGAGAGGTAGCCGAAGCTTTTTGACCTCTCCTCTGACCAGAATAAACGACAAACAGGGAAGACGTTTGTCGAAAATCCTTAGTTGCCTGTAGATAAAATTTCAGGGCACGGACTACATCTAGATTGTGTAGCAGACGTTCCTTTTTCGAAGAAGGATTAGGACACAAAGATGGAACCACAATCTCTTGATTGATATTCCTGTTAGTGACCACCTTAGGTAGGAACCCAGGTTTAGTACGCAGAACTACCTTGTCTGAATGAAAAATCAGATAAGGAGAATCACAATGTAAGGCAGATAACTCAGAGACTCTTCGAGCCGAGGAAATCGCCATTAAAAACAGAACTTTCCAAGATAACAACTTGATATCAATGGAATGAAGGGGTTCAAACGGAACCCCCTGTAAAACATTAAGAACTAAGTTCAAACTCCATGGTGGAGCAACAGTTTTAAACACAGGCTTGATCCTAGCTAAAGCCTGACAAAAAGCTTGAACGTCCGGAACTTCTGACAGACGTTTGTGTAAAAGAATGGACAGAGCTGAAATCTGTCCCTTTAAGGAACTAGCGGATAAACCCTTTTCTAAACCTTCTTGTAGAAAAGACAATATCCTCGGAATCCTAACCTTACTCCATGAGTAACTCTTGGATTCGCACCAATATAAGTATTTGCGCCATATCTTATGGTAAATCCTTCTGGTAACAGGCTTCCTAGCCTGTATTAAGGTATCAATAACTGACTCAGAAAAACCACGTTTTGATAAAATCAAGCGTTCAATTTCCAAGCAGTCAGCTTCAGAGAAATTAGATTTTGATGTTTGAAGGGACCCTGGATCAGAAGGTCCTGTTTCAGAGGTAGCGACCAAGGTGGACAGGATGACATGTCCACTAGATCTGCATACCAAGTCCTGCGTGGCCATGCAGGCGCTATTAGAATCACTGATGCTCTCTCCTGTTTGATTCTGGCAATCAATCGAGGAAGCATCGGGAAGGGTGGAAACACATAAGCCATCCCGAAGGTCCAAGGTGCTGTCAAAGCATCTATCAGAACCGCTCCCGGATCCCTGGATCTGGACCCGTAACGAGGAAGCTTGGCGTTCTGTCGAGACGCCATGAGATCTATCTCTGGTTTGCCCCAACGTCGAAGTATTTGGGCAAAGACCTCCGGATGAAGTTCCCACTCCCCCGGATGAAAAGTCTGACGACTTAAGAAATCCGCCTCCCAGTTCTTCACTCCCGGGATGTGGATTGCTGACAGGTGGCAAGAGTGAGACTCTGCCCAGCGAATTATCTTTGATACTTCCATCATTGCTAGGGAGCTTCTTGTCCCTCCCTGATGGTTGATGTAAGCTACAGTCGTGATGTTGTCCGACTGAAACCTGATGAACCCCCGATTTGTTAACTGGGGCCAAGCCAGAAGGGCATTGAGAACTGCTCTCAATTCCAGAATGTTTATTGGTAGGAGACTCTCCTCCTGATTCCATTGTCCCTGAGCCTTCAGAGAATTCCAGACAGCGCCCCAACCTAGTAGGCTGGCGTCTGTTGTTACAATTGTCCAGTCCGGCCTGCTGAATGGCATCCCCCTGGACAGATGTGGCCGAGAAAGCCACCATAGAAGAGAATTTCTGGTCTCTTGATCCAGATTCAGAGTAGGGGACAAGTCTGAGTAATCCCCATTCCACTGACTTAGCATGCACAATTGCAGCGGTCTGAGATGTAGGCGTGCAAAGGGTACTATGTCCATTGCTGCTACCATTAAGCCGATCACCTCCATGCATTGAGCTACTGACGGGTGTTGAATGGAATGAAGGACACGGCATGCATTTTGAAGCTTTGTTAACCTGTCTTCTGTCAGGTAAATCTTCATTTCTACAGAATCTATAAGAGTCCCCAAGAAGGGAACTCTTGTGAGTGGAAAGAGAGAACTCTTCTTTTCGTTCACCTTCCATCCATGCGACCTTAGAAATGCCAGTACTAACTCTGTATGAGACTTGGCAGTTTGAAAGCTTGAAGCTTGTATCAGAATGTCGTCTAGGTACGGAGCTACCGCAATTCCTCGCGGTCTTAGTACCGCCAGAAGAGCACCCAGAACCTTTGTGAAGATTCTCGGAGCCGTAGCCAATCCGAATGGAAGAGCTACAAACTGGTAATGCCTGTCTAGAAAGGCAAACCTTAGATACCGGTAATGATCTTTGTGAATCGGTATGTGAAGGTAAGCATCCTTTAAATCCACTGTGGTCATGTACTGACCCTTTTGGATCATGGGTAAAATTGTCCGAATAGTCTCCATTTTGAACGATGGAACTCTTAGGAATTTGTTTAGGATCTTTAAATCCAGGATTGGCCTGAAAGTTCCCTCTTTTTTGGGAACCACAAACAGATTTGAGTAAAACCCTTGTCCCTGTTCCGACCGTGGAACTGGATGGATTACTCCCATTAATAAAAGCTCTTGTACGCAGCGTAGAAACGCCTCTTTCTTTATTTGGTTTGTTGACAACCTTGACAGATGAAATCTCTCTCTTGGGGGAGAGTATTTGAAGTCCAGAAGGTATCCCTGAGATATTATCTCTAGCGCCCAGGGATCCTGGACATCTCTTGCCCAAGCCTGGGCGAAGAGAGAAAGTCTGCCCCCCACTAGATCCGTTCCCGGATCAGGGGCCCTCAATTCATGCTGTTTTAGGGGCACCAGCAGGTTTCCTGGCCTGCTTGCCCTTGTTCCAGGACTGGTTAGGTCTCCAGCCTTGTCTGTAGCGAGCAACAGATCCTTCTTGTTTTGGAGCAGAGGAAGTTGATGCTGCTCCTGCTTTGAAATTCCAAAAGGAACGAAAATTAGATTGTCTAGCCTTAGGTTTGGCTCTGTCTTGAGGCAGGGCATGGCCTTTACCTCCTGTAATGTCAGCGATAATTTCTTTCAATCCGGGCCCGAATAAGGTCTGCCCTTTGAAAGGTATATTAAGAAATTTAGACTTAGAAGTAACGTCAGCTGACCAGGATTTTAGCCACAGTGCTCTGCGCGCCTGAATGGCGAATCCGGAATTCTTAGCCGTAAGCTTAGTTAAATGTACTACGGCATCTGAAATAAATGAGTTAGCTAACTTAAGAGCTTTAAGCCTGTGTGTAATCTCATCTAATGGAGCTGATTCAAGTGTCCCTTCCAGAGACTCAAACCAAAATGCTGCTGCAGCCGTGACAGGCGCAATGCATGCAAGGGGTTGCAATATAAAACCTTGTTGAACAAACATTTTCTTAAGGTAACCCTCTAACTTTTTATCCATTGGATCTGAAAAGGCACAGCTATCCTCCACCGGGATAGTGGTACGCTTAGCTAAAGTAGAAACTGCTCCCTCCACCTTAGGGATCGTTTGCCATAAGTCCCGTGTGGTGGTGTCTATTGGAAACATCTTTCTAAATATCGGAGGGGGTGAGAACGGCACACCGGGTCTATCCCACTCCTTAGTAACAATTTCAGTAAGTCTCTTAGGTATAGGAAAAACGTCAGTACTCGACGGTACCGCAAAATATTTATCCAACCTACACATTTTTTCTGGTATTGCAACTGTGTTACAATCATTCAGAGCCGCTAACACCTCCCCTAGTAATACACGGAGGTTTTCCAGCTTAAATTTAAAATTTGAAATATCTGAATCCAATCTGTTTGGATCAGAACCGTCAGCCGCAGAATGAAGCTCTCCGTCCTCATGTTCTGCAAGTTGTGACGCAGTATCTGACATGGCCCTAACATTATCAGCGCACTCTGTTCTCACCCCAGAGTGATCACGCTTACCTCTTAGTTCTGGTAATTTAGCCAAAACTTCAGTCATAACAGTAGCCATATCCTGTAATGTGATTTGTAATGGCCGCCCAGATGTACTCGGCGCCACAATATCACGCACCCCCCGAGCGGGAGATGCAGGTACTGACACGTGAGGCGAGTTAGTCGGCATAACTCTCCCCTCGTTGTTTGGTGAAATGTGTTCAATTTGTACAGATTGACTTTTATTTAAAGTAGCATCAATACAGTTAGTACATAAATTTCTATTGGGCTCCACTTTGGCATTAGCACATATAGCACAGATGTCTTCCTCTGAATCAGACATGTTTAACACACTAGCAAATAAACTAGCAACTTGGAAATACTTTTCAAGTAATTTACTATAATATGAAAACGTACTGTGCCTATAAGAAGCACAGAAAGAGTTATGACAGTTGAAAGTTAATAAACTGAAAGGTTATAGCATCAAATCTTTGTAAAAAACACAATTTTAGCAAAGGCTTGTTCCCATTAGCGAAGGATAACTAACCCTGATAGCAGAAAAAAAAAAAAAAGTTACAGAAATAAACGTTTTTTATCACAGTCAACTACAATCTCACAGCTCTGCTGTGAATGATTACCTCCCTCAAAACAAGTTTTGAAGACCCCTGAGTTCTGTAGAGATGAACCGGATCATGCAGGAAATACAATGAGCTTCTGACTGAATTTTTTGACCTCCCCCTCACACACAACAGTGAGAGAGATCAGTAAACTGTCATAAATTAAATAAAACAACTGCCAAGTGGAAAAAATAATGCCCAAAACATTTTATTCACCCAGTACCTCAGAAAATGAAACGATTTTACATGCCAGCAAAAAACGTTTAACATAAATTAAGTGTTATTAAAGAGCCTGTTGCCAGTCCCTGCAAATTAGGCTAAAGTCTTATGCACACAGTATAATTCCAGTGAAGTGCCATTCCCCAGAATACTGAAGTGTAAAATATACATACATGACAGCCTGATACCAGTTGCTGCTACTGCATTTAAGGCTGAGTTTACATTATATCGGTATGGCATAATTTTCTCATCAATTCCATTGTCAGAAAATAATAAGCTGCTACATACCTCTTTGCAGATTAATCTGCCCGCTGTCCCCTGATCTGAAGTTTACCTCTCCTCAGATGGCCGAGAAACAGCAATATGATCTTAACTACGCCGGCTAAAATCATAGTAAAAACTCTGGTAGATTCTTCTTCAAATTCTACCAGAGAAGGAATAACACACTCCGGTGCTATTATAAAATAACAAACTTTTGATTGAAGGTATAAAACTAAATATAATCACCATAGTCCTCTCACACATCCTATCTAGTCGTTGGGTGCAAGAGAATGACTGGTAATGGCAGTTAGGGGAGGAGCTATATAGCAGCTCTGCTGGGTGAATCCTCTTGCACTTCCTGTTGGGGAGGAGTTAATATCCCATAAGTAATGGATGATCCGTGGACTGGATACACTTAACAAGAGAAAGGGTTGTTCCCAAATAAACTTTCATGATTTAAATAGGGCATGCAATTTTAAAGAACTTTCCAATTTACTTTTATCACCAATTTTGCTTTGTTCTCTTGGTATTCTTAGTTGAAAGCTAAACCTATGAGGTTCATATGCTAATTTCTTAGACCTTGAAGGCAGACTCTAATCTGAAAGCATTTTGACAGTTTTTCACCACTAGAGGGCGTTAGTTTATGTGTTTCATATAGATAACATTGAGCAATGATTGGCTAAAATGCAAGTCTGTCAAAAGAACTGGAATAAGGGGGCAGTTTGCAGAGGCTTAGATACAAGGTAATTACAGAGGTAAAACATGTATTATTATAACTGTGTAAGTTATGCAAAAATGGGGACTGGGTAATAAAGGGATTATCTAAATTTTTAAACAACAAAAAAATCTGGTGTTGACTGTCCCTTTAAATATATAGGTATAGATTTATATCGTACCAAAAAACATCAGATATATGTAGAAATATTTATTTATGAATAAATAGAACATATTCTGCTATGTAAAGAACATTAGAATGTGAAATGTTCATATTTTCATGAGAATATGGGATCGGGATTGTGCGTGAGTCAGGTGTTTTCTCTCTCTAAATTCAGTGTTTTGCGCTTATTGGGTTACTGTGCCAGCAAAAACAGTTTACTTTCAACTCATAATACGAGCTCAACCTGACGCACACAAAAAGCTTACTTCTAGGGCAGTTAACGTTAATTAGCACTCCACTTGTAATCTCACCCATTATGTTTTCAATGTATTTCAGTACACTTGATGTAGCAGTTTCAATGGAGTACAATTACTGCTAGATATCTTGGGCAATTTAGTGCACTACTTGTACTCTAGGCTAAAGTATTTACCTCTCATGCCTCTGTGTTGTCCAGATTAGAGATTCCTGATTGGCTTATCTACAGAAGCAATGCATTGCAACAATATGTAGACCTAATTTTACATTTTATTTCAGGGATTAAATACAAAACAATAAAAAAGGAATTAAGCATTTAAAAAAATGCTCAAACACGACAGGCCATTATATTGTTATACTAGAATGTCCAACAATCTATCATTGATAGAATAAAATTAAGAGTAATTGTTGCCTCATTTATCATTCTCAACAGTTTTTCATTATGCGTTTGCCTCCAGGGACAGTTGTCATTACAAGGAAGAACTGATCGAGGCTGACAAGTTTCTTCAACTGGGATTGTAACTAACAAGAGAAAACCTTCAATTAGCCAATGACATAATGTTAGCTTTTTAAATCGTAGTCTTATTGAGAGTGTGAGGGTGTTAGACAAGGTCTTACAGACATAGTATGATTGCATCTCCTATTAAAAATCCCAGTTTTCAACTACTTCTGTTTGGTGAACGTTTACTTGTAATTTCATGAAATTTGTCAGTTTGATTTGTACTGATAGTCACTGCAAAAATGGAAGAAAATCAGTTAAATATTTTGGATATAAATTAAGTGATAGTGTACTGTAAGATTGGTTTCCCCTTAAAGGGACAGTATACACCAATTTTCATATAACTGCATGTTATAGATACTACTATAAAGAAAAATATGCACAGATACTGATATAAAAATAATCCAGTATAAAACAGTTTAAAAACTTACTTAGAAGCTTCCAGTTTAGCTCTGTTTAAAAGGTTACTGTAACACCCACTGCAAGTGAGAAATACCAGACCCCCCCCTTTCCTTTGTATTTGAAAAGACCCTTTACACAAACAGAAACAAGCTGGAGTAGGTATACGTCGGTATTTTCCTAAAACTTTGGGGCTTGGCTAAGAGTCTGAAAATCAGAGCAATGTTATTTAAAAATAAGCAAAACTATCCATTTAGAAAAAAACAAAAGAAAAACTGTATGGGCTATATATAAATGGATCATCTACAAAACATTTATGCAAAGAAAAATCTAGTGTATAATGCCCCTTTAATGAGTTTCCAGCTGTAGGGTATAAAATGTTTGGGAAAATGCTCCTTTAGGTATATTGTTCTAAACAAAATAGCTATTAAAAATGCTAGTTGAAACCACAATCCATTTCAATGTGCTGAGCTTTTAGGGAGAGCAGAAACCCTTTATAACTATGCACACTGGCCTCTTTATCTTATCTCTGTGTGTTTACACAAAAGCTAGTACTTAGAGAGAGTCATTGAAAATGAACATAGTAATCTCTCTAACCCCCACTGGGAGTGCCATTTCTTTGGCAGCTATTTGTTTACATTTACTTAGATTACAAGTTTTGCGCTATAGAGGGTGCGAAACGAACACAACAAAAGTTGTGTTATTTCACCCTCCATAGCGCAGCCATTACAAGTTTTGAAACAGCCGGCTTGTGCGTGCGATATGGTGCTTTTAAGCTCCATACCGCACAAAAAACAAGCGCTGTTTTGACGTGCTCGTGCACACTTCCCCCATAGACATCAATGGGGAGAGCGGGACAGAAAAAAGTCTAACACCTGCGATCACGGAAAGAAAAGCTCCGTAATCCAGCCCTATTGATGTCTATGGGGAAAAAAACTAACGTTTAAACCTAACACCCTAACATAAACCCCACGTCTAAACACCCCTAATTTGCCCCCTACAGACAACACGCCACCTACCTACAGTTATTAATCCCTAATCTACCGCCCCCGATATCGCTGCCACCTAAATAAAACTATTAACCCCTAATCTGCAGCTTCCTATATCGCCGCCACTATACTAAAGTTATTAACCCCTATTCCCCTGCACCCCAACATCGCCCACACTATAATAAATCTATTAACCCCTATTCCGCCACTCCCCGACATCGCCGCAACTAAATAAAGTTATTAACCCCTAAACCTCTGGCCTCCCACATCACTACCACTAAATAAATCTATTAACCCCTAAACCGCCAGCCCCCCACATCACAAAAATCTAAATTAAACTATTAACCCCTAATCCTAACGTAACCCTAGCCGTAACCCTAAACCTAACCCTAACACCCCCTAACTTTAGCATAATTACAATAGAGCTAAATTAAAGTTACAATTATTAACTAAATAATTCCTATTTAAAACTAAATACTTACCTGTGAAATAAAACCTAAGATAGCTACAATATAACTAATAGTTATACTGTAGCTAGCTTAGGTTTTATTTTAATTTCACAGGTAAGTTTGTATTTATTTTAACTAGGTAGGCTAGTTAGTAAATAGTTATTAACTATTTACTAACTACCTAGTTAAAATAAATGCAAACTTACCTGTGAAATAAAACCTAAGCTATTTTACACTAAAACCTAAAATTACAAAAAATAAAAAAACACTAAAATCACAAGGGCTTTTTGTAGGGCATTTGCTAAAAAACCACACACACCCTAACAGTATACAAACCCCACCCCGAAACCCAAAAAATAAAAATAAAGTAAAACCTAATCTACCCATTGCCCTGAAAAGGGCATTTCCCTTTAAAGGGCAAGCCCTCATCTAAAAATAAAAATCCACCCAAAACGGAAAAAAAAAAAAAAATACATTACACAAAATAACAAACAAATGATCAAAAATAATAAAAATTATTCCAATTCTAATACCCATTTAAAAAAAAAACCCAATCCAAAATAAAAAACCTAATCTAGAATAAACTACCAATGGACCTTAAAAGGGCCTTTGTAGGGCATTGCCCTAAGTTAAACAGCTCTTTTACCTGTAAAAAAAAAAACAAAAACCCACTAACATTACAAACCCCCACCCCCCAAACCCACAAAATAAAAAAAAAAACATCTAAAAAACCTAAGATACCCATTGCCCTAAAAAAATTTGAATAATCCAATAGAATGAAAGCTGCTTAAATCCTATTGGCTGATTTGAACAGCCAATAGGATTTTAGCAGCTTTAATTCCTATTGGAGGATTCAAATTTTTCAGCCAATAGGAATCCAAGGGATGCCATTTTGAAACGGCTCCCTTGCATTGAAGATTCAGTGTATGGCGGCGACCGTATGAAGAGGATGCTTCGCGCCGGATGTCTTCAGGATGGACCTGCTCCGCGACGCCGGGATCAAGATAGAAGATGCCGCCTGGATGAAGATAGAAGAGGCCGCCTGTATGAAGACTTCTCAGTGCCTGGATGAGGATTTCGCCGGCTGGATGAAGATAGAAGAGGCCGTCTGGATGAAGACTTCTTGCCGCCTGGATGAAGATAGAAGAGGCCGGCTGGATGAAGACTTCTCACCGCCTGGATGAAGATCGTTCAAGCGGGACTTAAAAAACTGTAAGTGGATCATCAGGGGTTAGTGTTAGGTTTCTTTTAATGGTTTTTTTTGGGTGGGTTTCTTTTTTTAGATTAGGGTTTGGGCTATTCCTAAACAAGCTAAATGCCCTTTTAAGGGCAATGCCCATACAAATGCCCTTTTCAGGGCAATGGGTATCTTAGGTTATTGTTAGAGTTAGGTTTTTATATTAGGGGGTTGTTGGGTGGGGGGTTTTACTGTTGGGGGAGTCTTTGTATTTTTTTTACAGGTAAAAGAGCTGTTTAACTTTAACAAAAGGCCCTTTTAAGGGCTGTTGGTAGTTTATTGTAGGCTAGGGTTTTTTTTATTCTGAGTGGGCTTTTTTATTTTGATAGGGCTATTAGATTAGGTGTAATTCTTTTTAATTTTGGATAATTTTTTTTGTTATTTTTCATAATTTAGTGTTTGTTATTTTTTGTAATTTAGTCTTTTTTATTTTTTGTAATTAGATACTTGTAATTTTTAGAGTAGTGTTAGGATTTTTTTAATGTGTAGTTTAGTTTAATTTAATTGTTAGTTTAATTTTAGTTTAATAAATATATTAGTTTTATTGTTAGTTTAAACTTAGTTTTTTTAATTTGAAAGGTAAGTTTTAATTTAATTTAAGATAGGGAAATTGTAATTTTAATCTAAAGTTAGGGGGGCGTTAGGTTTAGGGGTTACTAGTATAATTTAGTTTATTGCGATGTGGGGGCTTTCGGTTTAGGGGTTAATAGTTTATTTTAATATATTTTGTTGTGGGAGGCTTGCGGTTTAGGGGTTAATAGGTTTATTATAGTGGCGGCGGTGTAGGGCTTAATAACTTAAGTATAGTGGGGACGGGCGGCAGATTAGCGGTTAATAATATTTAAATACTGTTTGCGATGCAGGAGGGTGGCGGTTTAGGGGTTAATAACTTTATGATAGTGGTGACGATGTCAGGGGACAGTGGAATAGGGGTTAATAATTATTTTCAGTGGCGGTGATGTCGGGAGCGGCAGATTAGGGGTTAATAACTTTAATATTGTGTTTGCAATGTGGGAGGGCCTCGGTTTTGGGTGTTTAGTGTACTTTGTAGCAGTTTAATTATGAGTTTTATGTAACAGATTTGTAGCGTAAAACTCATAACTACTGCTTTTAGATGGCGTTATGGAGCTTTACGTTTTAGGCTGTAATGCAGGTTTTTTAACCTCACCGCAAAACTCGTAATGGCAGCGCTATGGGAATCCTCTGAAAAAACATAATTTTTATGAGCGTGGGACTGACGTTGCGTTGCAGGCTAAAAGGCTAACGGTACAGTTATACCGATAAGACTTGTCATGGCTGTGGTGCTGTTTTAACGCTAAAATTACAATTTTTTCAGCATTAAAAGATGAACGCACAACTCGTAATCTAGCTTATAGCTTTTTATAACCAGCACATATTTCAGTATTAGTGAGGATAGAGCCTACAAAAACAGCTATTTCAAATGAGAAAATAAAAGTAAAGAAGATATTTGTAAAACATTTAATAAACTCCAGCTCCATATGTGGATAGAAGAACATTTTTGTTCTCAAAAGTAATTTTTGTTGGTTATTGTAACATCTTCTCCCTTCTGCAATACTTGTTTAGTTTTTGTTTGCGCTTTGAGATTGTCTCACTCTGGGTTGTTATTGGTGCTAACCACCCTTTGCACCTTCTCATCATGGCTAGGTTGTATAATACTTGTAGCCTCCTCATGGGGTGGATTGGCAGTTTATAAGTGTCTCCATAACGTATGGGATTATTTGACAATTATTTGAAGTGACTAATAGTGGATGGAAATGGGGTAGAGAGTTTTGGCGGTTGGACTAACATCACATTAATAAGTAAAATATTCTAAACTTAGCAAAGTTTTTACAACATTCTAAATATGATCTATGTTTATCTTGTCAAATGTATTAAAGGGATATGAAACCAAACATTTTTCTTTCATGATTAAGACAAAGCAGGCCATTTTAAACAACTTTCTAATTTACTTCTATTATCACAATTTTTTGGTTCTCTTGCTATCTTTTGTTGAAAAGCAGGGACGTATGCCGACCCATTTCTGGAGCTCTATATTACAGCAGTTTTGCAAGAATGTTATCCATTAACAAGAGCACTAGATGGCCACTCTATTTCCTGTCATGTAGTGCTTACGATGCCTACCTAGGTATCTCATCAACACAGAGTACCATGGAAACCATGCACATTTGATAATAGAAGTAAATTGGAAACTTTATTAAAATGGTATGCTCTGTCTGACTCACAAAAGACAATTGTTGGGTTTCATATCTCTTTAAATAGTCTACTGCAAGAATTATCTCAATAAAAGTGGTCTGTGTGTTATTTTTGTAAAGTTATTGCTAAAAGTTGGGTGGTTGTTTAAGTACTGAGATTCCCACAACTTTAATAACTAAGTGGCCAAGTTTATTCAAGACTACAGCTGAACTGTTCAGTTTGAAATGTGGCAGAGAAATTGATCTTATAACAGAATTGCTCATTTTAATCTGAGCAATATTTCAAGAGATATTTGCATATAAACATGTCAAAACAGTAGTGCTTCTATTAACCCCTTCACTGCTTTATTGTCCCTGTGCATTGCTCCTGTTTAGATATCATTGCCAGTGCTTTTTCTTGTGTGTGACTCGGATAAATCCATAGTTTATAGTGTTTTGTATGTAGCAAAACATTTTTTTATTTTGCAGACATTTTCTAAAATGCTATTACCCACCCCCCAGTGATTTAAGTCTACATGGAAACATTAGGAAGTAACTTTTTTTCTGGGTGTTGCAATCAAACATTGTAGTTTCACACTTATTACACTTTCACAAAACAGTACAAACACATCTACATTTTGCAATAAAAATTAAAAAATAGAATATTATTTCATTTGTAGTCACTTTACGTAATTTTGATGTTTGAGTTGAAATAATAGTACCTGCTTACACTGAAATAAACAATATTTGTTACCCATACTCCTTTGCAAATTCAATTTGTACACCAAGCTTCCTAATTATAATTTAGTGGTGATATATACATATTAAAGGGATATGAAACAAAAAAAAAATATTTTGTGATTCAGACAGAGCATTCAATTTAAAAATTCCAATTTGCTTCTATTTATTAAATTTGCTTAACTCAGAGGCGAAACAGATATTAAAATAGAAAACTCACCGGAAGTGTCGTCAGATTGCAGTTTTCAATGAATTGCAGTTCTCGACAGAACACTTGCAGAACTGCTGCATATAGTGCTCCAGACACGTGCACGCTCCTGAGCTTACGTCCCTGATTTTCAACAAAAGATACAAAGAGAACAAATAAAATGTGATAATAGAAGTAGACTAGAAAGTTGTTTAAAATTGTATGTTGTATCTAAATCATGAAATATTTTTTTTGGGTTTCATGTAGCTGAATAAGGCAAAACATTTTTTTTTTAAATTTTTTAGATATAGGTATCCTCATAAACATGGATACCCTTAGCATTTGTGGGGCCCTGGGCAAAACTAATTTGTGTGGCCCCACAGTTCAGCTCTCTTATTCCCCTCCCCCTGTATGCCCTGCCCCCTGTGTGGCTCACCCCTGTCCCAACATTCAGTGTTACTTATATAAATAATAACAGTATTGTATTACATCTCCTGATATCATTAACACTTCTTCAGGATATACATTGCACCTTCTCATACCCTTGCCCCTGAAAGTGCGGGCCCCCCCAAAATGTGGGGCCCTGGGCGGGTGCCCCTCTTACCCTGCCAAAAAGGCAGGCCTGCTCATAAATCACGCCACCCCTTTTTACCCGCTTTAAAGGGACAGTATACACTCATTTTCATATAACTGCATGTAATAGACACTACTATAAAGAATAAGATGCACAGATACCGATATAAAAATCCAGTATAAAACGGTTTAAAAACTTACTTAGAAGCTGTCAGTTTGGCTCTTTTGAAAAGGTAGCAGGAAAGCCCACTGCAAGTGACAAATAAGACACTCCCCCCCCTCCCCCTTCTTTTGCATATGAAAAGACCCTTTACACAAACAGCAGCAAGCTGGAGAAGGTAGCTGACAGTATTCACATAAAACTTTGGGGCTTGGTTAGGAGTCTGAAAATCAGAGCAATGTTTTTTAAAAATAAGCAAAACTATACATTTATTTTAAAAAAAAAAACTTTATGGGCTATATAAATAGATCATCTACAAAACATTTATGCAAAGAAAAAATGAGTGCATAATGTCCCTTTAAGTTTATTTTCGGGAAATGGTAAAACACATGTTTCTTTATTTTTAAAGTAAAACCTAAATACCAATTTTCACGTCTGTAACATCTTCGGTTTTTGAGATATAGGTATCCTCATAAAAAAATTCACCCCCATTTTTCACCCCCTTACAGACATAGTTTCCAAAAATCCTTCCTTAGTGGGTGCCTACGTCATAAGAACAACTTATCTTCCAAATTTTACGTTCCTAGGTTAAACGGTTTGAGCTGGGCGTTGATGAGTCAGTCTGTCAGGACTTCTTCTTTTATCTATATATAGATAAATATATATTTTAAAATAAAAATAAAATTTTCTTCTATATGAAGAACATTTTGTTCCTGTATTTTGACCACCAGAAACCATCCAACTGTTACCATGGATTACATGATTCTGGACATCAAGTGATGATATCATTTCTTTCCAGCACACGTGAAGTAAGCTGCGAGGACAATCGAAGACTACGGGGCTTACTGGCAGTGTTTTGTGAGATACACTAGAAGAGGCATCATCATAGTATAAGTAGTTAGCCTCCCTATGAAGAGATCCAGATCTATGAGTCCCACCATGTGAGTTCCTTTGACCGGAGCTGGTCACAGAGTTAGTGAGTACTCCATTACATAAGGGATGCTAGTTTGGTTGTCAATATATATCACACCCAAAGTAGGGTTTGCTCGTTGTGCCTGTGAAATGATGATATTTTGCATCAAGAACTGTTACACTAATTTGACACAGAAATAGGGGATTCTGATACTTCCTTTGGTTGTTTGTAGTCTAATGAACCTAAGTCTGAGGTTAAAAGGGCAGTCTACTTTTTATTGTTTAAAAACAATAGATAATGACATTACTACGCATTCCCCAGCTTTGCACAACCAACATTGCTATATTAATATACTTTATAACCTCTAAACCGTTAAATAGCTGCTTGTTTCTAAGCCCCTGCAGGCCACCTCTTATCTCAGTGCATTTTATTAGCTTTCACAGCCAGATAGTGCTAGTTCATGTGTACCATATAGATAACATTGTGCTCACTCCCGTGGAGTTATACATGAAGCAGCACTAATTGGCTAAAATAAAAGTTTGTAAAATGCCCTGTGGTAAGGGGGCAATCTGCAGAGGCTTAGAAACAAGGTAACCACAGAGGTAAAAAGCCTGGGGAATGGGTAATAAAGGGATTATATATCTTTTTAGACAATAACAATTTTCAAAAAGACTTTTCCTTTAAATGGGCCTATGCAAATAGGGTTAATAAAAGGATCCTTTACCTCAGAAGAACAACAATGCCATTTCCTGTCTAAACTTTGTTTATATTGTGGTAAAGCAGGGCATGTCCTGTTTTGTTTAAAAGGAGACCCCAGCAAAAGAATAAAAACTCTGGGCTTCAAGCAGGGGTTTTCAAAGTTTTAAGCGGGGGCCTCCCCTCTGACAAAATTTAAAAGACAGCGCTCCCCATAATAGATGTTACTATATTTTTTATCTTTAAAGAAATTTGAAATATTTATTTTTCATTTTCAATTGGGGAATTTACATCCGATCCAGGGTTCACGTACAATTCTCAAGAGATGATTCTGCTCAACCAAAAAGAGTGCTTTACTTACTCCTATATTAAATTCAAGTTACGGTACTAATCAAGAAAAAACATGCAATGCGGTTTCTGAGCAATTTTCGTGCATTTCTTCCACCTAAATCCTGTCATTTCCCTTATTGCACCACAAAATTACAAGTGACATTATTGTCTCTTAAAAACTATTCTATGTTTTGTTAGTAAGCTGCTGCTTGTGATTTCCATAGGATATTGTGAAGCGTCATTGCTCCCGCACCTCCCCTTTATGTTCTTGTGCCCCCCTGGGGAGGCCGGCCTCACACTTTAAAAAGGACTGGCTTAAATAAAGGTAGAACTCAGGAGTATAATTGATTCTGGATTCTTCTCTTGCTCAGTCGTTGCTTTTACCTTTAGGAGGCAAAGGAATATCCCACCTTGTTTGTGGTAGATGGTAGTCCCATTAGTTCTGGCCCTATTATGTTTGAAACCTGCACCTTTGAAATGTGTATTGGAAAAAATTAAATATGATGTGGTCAAATCACAAATTTTCCTATCATTTTAAGGTTACCTTGGCTTAGGAAACATAACCCTAATGTTAATTAGGAGTAAGGGCAATTAATGTTCTCTTCTTATTTTGTGAACAGCAGTATTTGTCACAAAAATAATCTCATAATTTCATAAGACTCATCCTTCTAGACAATGTAGGTGCACTGTGAGGTTGTGCTGGGGGGGCTTTGTCATAACAGACACCTTTCTAAGGGAGTGTTTTCTGTCCCTGCTGCAGTAAGGCATCCTGTACCATTAAGGAGGCATAGAAGTTCAATTAGGCCTTAATTGTAGTAGTCTTTATACGCTCTCTATTTGCGGCATGAGTAAAACTGCTCCTTACTTGGTTTGGACTTACTTGGTATTTGACTTTAGCTTGTTTTCTGACTTTGCATTTGTTTTAAGATTTTGTGCTGTTTTTACCCTGTGAGGCTTTTACCTGGACTGACTTGCACTTTGTTTTTGTATTTTACTTTTTTCTTTGCACTGTTGCTGCTTCTACCTGAATCACCAGTGCCCTCTTACCCTGGATTCCTCTGCAATCAGGAAATCTGCTTTTAAATCACCTATGCAACTTTGTGTTCGTCTGGATAGTCGTACATATTTCTGGAGAGATGTTCTGCCCTTCTTCAGAGATAATTTGTTTCAGCTGCTGTTTGCTGGAGGGGTTGTGTTGCTCTACCATTCTCTTTAAAATACCCCAAAGGTGTTTTACTGGATTCAAGTCAGGTGACATACTTGGCCAGGTCATAGTTTTCACCTGGATCGTTATCATGCTGGAATATTCATCCTATGGCAAACTTCTGGAGACTGGTGGGCCGATTTATCAAGCTCTGTAGGGAGCCTGATGCCCATTTGTTTCCGGCAAGCCTTCAGGCTCCCAGGAAACAGAAGTTATGAAGCAGAAGTCTAAAGACTGCTGCTCCATAACTTGTCCGCCTGCTCTGAGGTATCATGTCTGCTCTCGCACATTAATAAAAATACCCCTGGAAGTCATCTTGTCAGCCAGTATTTTGAAATATCCCAGGCATTCATGGTGCCATCTATAAATGTCTTCTCCCCAACACCTTTTGCAGTCATGCAGCCCCATATCGTCACACTCCCACCTCCATGATTCACTGTTGGGACTATGCATTCACTGTAATAATCCTGACCAGGTTCACACCAAACATGCTGCACCCCATCTGAGTCGAAAAATTGTATCTTGGTCTTGGCCATCTTACCAAATAATGTGCTCCCAGTATTCATCAGCCTTTTCATGTTGTTTAGCAAAGTTTAATCTTGCAGTTTTGTGCCGAAGAGCAAGCAAGGGTTTTTTCCTTGGATACTGTCCATAGAAGTTGACATTATGCAATGACCTTTGCACTGTCTAAGCTGTCACAGAAACTCCAATTTCTATTGATAATCCCTGAGCCAAATCTGTAGCACTTGCCTTAATGCAAATCTAAAGCACTTGCCTGTTTTTCAGAGCTAGATTCTGCAAGTAGCGCACTCTCCGTGGCGTCATTTTAGGAGGAAAGCCACTGCGGCTCTGATTTTTGGCACTGTGGTATCAATCTATACCTCCTGATTACTGCTGCAACTGCGTTTTGACTGATTTTTAGTTGGTCATCAATCTTCCTGTAACATTTTCCATCTTTGTGAAGTCTCACAATCAGATTTTTCAATTCCTCTGGCAATTCTTTTCCATGTGGAGACATGATGCATACTTGTAGATAGACACAGCCCATTGGTCAAAAAAATTAGACTGTTCTGGTTACTATGCTCATGCAATTAGGCTAATAGGAAATCATAGGTGTACTCAATTTTGTTTCAGTGATCTAATTTGTGTGTCATTGACCACAGGTTTATTCACTTTTGTTGCATTAAATTTCTACTTTGAGGCCTTTATTTTCAATATAATTTTTCTAAAGTATTTGTTTTTGTTTAAAGTTTGTTGGTGCATACAATACGGGAGCTTGACAGCTATAAGAACATGAACACCCTTCATTGTAACAATGGGTCACATGATATAGGTCTAATATGATGGGGCCATGATGGAACCTTTAATTTTGGGCTGAGTTTGAATTTCATATTTCAAATAAAAACAGAATTTATGCTTACCTGATAAATTACTTTCTCCAACGGTGTGTCCGGTCCACGGCGTCATCCTTACTTGTGGGATATTCTCTTCCCCAACAGGAAATGGCAAAGAGCCCAGCAAAGCTGGTCATATGATCCCTCCTAGGCTCCGCCTACCCCAGTCATTCGACCGACGTACAGGAGGAAATATGCATAGGAGAAATCACATGATACCGTGGTGACTGTAGTTAGAGAAAATAATTCATCAGACCTGATTAAAAAAACCAGGGCGGGCCGTGGACCGGACACACCGTTGGAGAAAGTAATTTATCAGGTAAGCATAAATTCTGTTTTCTCCAACATAGGTGTGTCCGGTCCACGGCGTCATCCTTACTTGTGGGAACCAATACCAAAGCTTTAGGACACAGATGAAGGGAGGGAGCAAATCAGGTCACCTAAATGGAAGGCACCACGGCTTGCAAAACCTTTCTCCCAAAAATAGCCTCTGAAGAAGCAAAAGTATCAAATTTGTAAAATTTGGCAAAAGTGTGCAGTGAAGACCAAGTCGCTGCCTTACATATCTGGTCAACAGAAGCCTCGTTCTTGAAGGCCCATGTGGAAGCCACAGCCCTAGTGGAGTGAGCTGTGATTCTTTCAGGAGGCTGCCGTCCGGCAGTCTCATAAGCCAAACGGATAATGCTTTTAAGCCAAAAAGAAAGAGAGGTAGAAGTTGCTTTTTGACCTCTCCTTTTACCAGAATAAACAACAAACAAAGAAGAAGTTTGTCTGAAATCTTTAGTGGCCTCTAAATAGAATTTTAGAGCATGGACTACGTCCAAATTGTGTAACAAACGTTCCTTCTTTGAAACTGGATTCGGACACAAAGAAGGTACAACTATCTCCTGGTTAATATTCTTGTTGGAAACAACTTTCGGAAGAAAACCAGGCTTAGTACGCAAAACCACCTTATCTGCATGGAACACCAGATAGGGCGGAGAACACTGCAGAGCAGATAACTCAGAAACTCTTCTAGCAGAAGAAATTGCAACCAAAAACAAAACTTTCCAAGATAATAACTTAATATCTACGGAATGTAAGGGTTCAAACGGAACCCCTTGAAGAACTGAAAGAACTAGATTAAGACTCCAGGGAGGAGTCAAAGGTCTGTAAACAGGCTTGATTCTAACCAGAGCCTGAACAAACGCTTGAACGTCTGGCACAGCTGCCAGCCTTTTGTGAAGTAAAACAGATAACGCAGAAATCTGTCCCTTCAGAGAACTTGCAGATAATCCCTTCTCCAAACCTTCTTGTAGAAAGGATAAAATCCTAGGAATTTTTATCTTGTTCCATGGGAATCCTTTAGATTCACACCAACAGATATATTTTTTCCATATCTTATGGTAAATTTTTCTAGTTACAGGTTTTCTAGCCTGAATCAGAGTATCTATTACAGAATCTGAAAACCCACGCTTTGATAAAATCAAGCGTTCAATCTCCAAGCAGTCAGTTGGAGAGAAACCAGATTCGGATGTTCGAATGGACCTTGAACAAGAAGGTCCTGTCTCAAAGGTAGCTTCCATGGTGGAGCCGATGACATATTCACCAGGTCTGCATACCAAGTCCTGCGTGGCCACGCAGGAGCTATCAAGATCACCGAAGCCCTCTCCTGGTTGATCCTGGCTACCAGCCTGGGAATGAGAGGAAACGGTGGGAATACATAAGCTAGGTTGAAGGTCCAAGGTGCTACTAGTGCATCTACTAGAGTCGCCTTGGGATCCCTGGATCTTGACCCGTAACAAGGAACCTTGAAGTTCTGACAAGAGGCCATCAGATCCATGTCTGGAATGCCCCATAATTGAGTTATTTGGGCAAAGATTTCCGGGTGGAGTTCCCACTCCCCCGGATGGAATGTCTGACGACTCAGAAAATCCGCTTCCCAATTTTCCACTCCTGGGATGTGGATTGCAGACAAGTGGCAGGAGTGATCCTCCGCCCATTGAATTATCTTGGTCACTTCCTCCATCGCCAGGGAACTCCTTGTTCCCCCCTGATGGTTGATATATGCAACTGTCGTCATGTTGTCTGATTGAAACCTTATGAATTTGGCCTTTGCTAGATGAGGCCAAGCTTTGAGAGCATTGAATATCGCTCTCAGTTCCAGAATGTTTATCGGGAGAAGAGATTCTTCCCGAGACCATAGACCCTGAGCTTTCAGGGGTTCCCAGACCGCGCCCCAGCCCACCAGACTGGCGTCGGTCGTGACAATGACCCACTCTGGTCTGCGGAAGCTCATTCCCTGTGACAGGTTGTCCAGGATTAGCCACCAACGGAGTGAATCTCTGGTCCTTTGATCTACTTGAATCGTCGGAGACAAGTCTGTATAATCCCCATTCCACTGTCTGAGCATGCACAGTTGTTAATGGTCTTAGATGAATTCGTGCAAAAGGAACTATGTCCATTGCTGCAACCATCAATCCTATTACTTCCATGCACTGCGCTATGGAAGGACGAAGAACAGAATGAAGAACTTGACAAGAGCTTAGAAGTTTTGATTTTCTGACCTCTGTCAGAAAAATCCTCATTTCTAAGGAGTCTATTATTGTTCCCAAGAAGGGAACTCTTGTTGACGGGGAAAGAGAACTTTTTTCTATGTTCACTTTCCATCCGTGAGATCTGAGAAAGGCTAGGACGATGTCCGTATGAGCCTTTGCTTTTGACAGAGACGACGCTTGAATCAGGATGTCGTCCAAGTACGGTACTACTGCAATGCCCCTTGGTCTTAGAACCGCTAGAAGGGACCCTAGTACCTTTGTGAAAATTCTCGGAGCAGTGGCTAATCCGAATGGAAGTGCCACAAACTGGTAATGCTTGTCCAGAAAAGCGAACCTTAGGAACTGATGATGTTCCTTGTGGATAGGAATATGTAGGTACGCATCCTTTAAATCCACCGTGGTCATAAATTGACCTTCCTGGATGGTAGGAAGGATCGTTCGAATGGTTTCCATTTTGAACGATGGAACCCTGAGAAATTTGTTTAGGATTTTGAGATCTAGAATTGGTCTGAATTTTCCCTCTTTTTTGGGAACTATGAACAGGATGGAGTAAAACCCCATCCCTTGTTCTCCTATTGGAACTGGATGAATTACTCCCATCTTTAACAGGTCTTCTACACAATGTAAGAATGCCTGTCTTTTTATTTGGTTTGAAGATAATTGAGACCTGTGGAACCTTCCCCTTGGGGGTAGATCCTTGAATTCCAGGAGATAACCTTGAGAAACTATTTCTAGTGCCCAAGGATCCTGAACATCTCTTGCCCAGGCCTGAGCAAAGAGAGAAAGTCTGCCCCCCACCAGATCCGGTCCCGGATCGGGGGCCATCCCTTCATGCTGTTTTGGTAGCAGTGGCAGGCTTCTTGGCCTGCTTACCCTTGTTCCAGCCTTGCATCGGTCTCCAGGCTGGTTTGGGTTGAGAAGTATTACCCTCTTGCTTAGAGGATGTAGAAGTAGAGGTTGGTCCGTTTCTGAGAAAGGGGCGAAAATTAGGCTTATTTCTAGCCTTAAAAGACCTATCCTGAGGAAGGGCGTGGCCCTTTCCCCCAGTGATGTCTGAAATAATCTCTTTCAAATCAGGACCAAACAGTGTTTTGCCCTTGAAAGGGATGTTAAGCAATTTTGTCTTGGAAGACACATCCGCTGACCAAGACTTTAGCCAGAGCGCTCTGCGCGCCACGATAGCAAACCCTGAATTTTTCGCCGCTAATCTAGCTAATTGCAAAGCGGCATCTAGAATAAAAGAGTTAGCCAATTTAAGTGCTTGAACTCTGTCCATAACCTCCTCATACGAAGATTCTTTATTGAGCGACTTTTCTAGTTCTTCGAACCAGAAACACGCTGCCGTAGTGACAGGAACAATGCATGAAATTGGTTGTAGAAGGTAACCTTGCTGAACAAACATCTTTTTAAGCAAACCCTCTAATTTTTTATCCATAGGATCTTTGAAAGCACAACTATCTTCTATGGGAATAGTAGTGCGTTTGTTTAGAGTAGAGACCGCCCCCTCGACCTTAGGGACTGTCTGCCATAAGTCCTTTCTGGGGTCGACTATAGGAAATAATTTCTTAAATATAGGGGGAGGAACAAAAGGTATGCCGGGCCTTTCCCATTCCTTATTTACTATGTCCGCCACCCGCTTGGGTATAGGAAAAACATCGGGGGGCACCGGAACCTCTAGGAACTTGTCCATCTTACATAATTTCTCTGGAATGACCAAATTGTCACAATCATCCAGAGTAGATAATACCTCCTTAAGCAGTGCGCGGAGATGTTCTAATTTAAATTTAAATGTTACAACATCAGGTTCAGCTTGTTGAGAAATTTTTCCTGAATCTGAAATTTCTCCCTCAGACAAAACCTCCCTCCTGGCCCCTTCAGATTGGTGTGAGGGTATGTCAGAAACGTTATCATCAGCGTCCTCTTGCTCTTCAGTGTTTAAAACAGAGCAATCGTGCTTTCTTTGATAAGTAGGCATTTTAGATAAAATATTTGCAATAGAATTATCCATAACAGCCGTTAATTGTTGCATAGTAATAAGTATTGGCGCACTAGATGTACTAGGGGCCTCTTGTGTGGGCAAAACTGGTGTAGACACAGAAGGGGGTGATGCAGTACCATGCTTACTCCCCTCATCTGAAGAATCATCTTGGGCACTATTATTATCTGTGGCATCATTGTCCCTACTTTGTTTGGACACTATGTCACAATTATCACATATATTTAAATGGGGAGACACATTGGCTTTCATACATATAGAACATCGCTTATCTGATGGTTCAGACATGTTAAACAGGCTTAAACTTTTCAACAAAGCACAAAAAACGTTTTAAAATAAAACCGTTACTGTCACTTTAAATTTTAAACACCAAAAAACTCTTAGCCATCTCCGTGGAGATGTTGCCTGTGCAACGGCAAAGAGAATGACTGGGGTAGGCGGAGCCTAGGAGGGATTATATGACCAGCTTTGCTGGGCTCTTTGCCATTTCCTGTTGGGGAAGAGAATATCCCACAAGTAAGGATGACGCCGTGGACCGGACACACCTATGTTGGAGAAATGAGATTACAATATAAAGTTTCCGCAACATAATTATTTTCTTGGGTTTGTGCTCCTCACGATAGAGGCCAGGTTGATAGTTGTGGAGTAATCCACTGGACACTAAAAATACCAGCCTGCTTCTATGACACTATTCTTTTATTTGCAACAAAATTGTGAGTGTATGCAATATTGTGCTACATATTGCCAACATTTTCTGATTTCACAGATTTGCTTGCACCATGTCTAGATGGTTTGAAGAGGTCTGAATTCTGGATGCTGCTACATTTAGGATTGTATTCCAGAACTTTTGTTGTGTGAAACACTTTTACTTAAATATTAATTTGTAATGATATATTATGACTCAACTGTATTAATTTCTTTAGTGATATCCATATCTTGAGAACTACTGATGTTAGGAGCAAGAAATTTGACATGTAATTGTACTTTAAAGTGAAGATGTATAAATTATAAATTTTACTTTTCTAACATCTTAGGTTTTTGAGATCTAGGTATCCTCATAAATAACCCCCCTTTTAAACCCCCTTAAGTGGATTTTCGGGAAATAGTAAAACACTTGTTTCTTTATTTTTAATGGAGAATCTTAATACCAATTATCACGTCTGTATCATCTTTGGTCTTTTATATATAGGTATCCTCATAAACATGGACACCCTTAGCATTTGTGGGGCCCTGGGCAAAACTAATTTGTGTGGCCCCACAGTCCAGCTCTCTTATTCCCCTCCCCTTGTATGCCCTGCCCCCTGTGTGGCTCACCCCTGTCCCAACATTCAGTGTTACTTATATACATTTAAAGATACCTTTCTGCAAACATACATTTGAAGACCTCACAGCAACAAGCAATCCTACAGTCTCTCTGCACGCACTAGCCCACCAAGCCTCCCTCCACCTCCCACCCTGGTGTTTACCTTAATATATAAACACCTAACAGCAATTAGGTGCAGCTGTCACTAATGATCGAGGATAGAGACACTACTTCACACTCACAACCTCTGAACTGACACTTTATCATATTCTGTTACACTTTTCCAACCCTCATTTACTCACCACACATTTCACTCACTCTCAGTTTACACTGCCTTATATCAGACATATTTCCCTTCTCCCTCACCTTTTGTGTCCATTCACTCTCCTTTAGATTGTAAGCTTGAGAGCCTCTCTACCTGTAGGCCACTTTGTATTTAAAGTGAACTACTACTGATTGTGCTCAAGGGGAGGGCATTGCTCTCCTTTTGTATAACTCAATTATTGCACCTACAACTGTAATGTACCCCAATATTGTACTTGTTTGTTTGTGTATTTAATGCATCCCTGTAATGTTCCATTAATTCTTGTATAGTGCTACGTAATCTGCTGGCGCTTTATAAATACCTGATAATAATAATAATAATAATAAATAATAACAGTATTGTATTACACCTCCTGATATCATTAACACTTCTTAAGGATATACATTGCACCTTCTCATACCCTTACCCCTGAAAGTGTGGGGCCCTGGGTGGGTGCCCTTCTCGCCCTACCAAAAAGGCAGGCCTGCTCATAAATCGCGCCACCCCTTTTCACCCCCTTTAAGTTTATTTTCGGGGGAATGGTAAAACACGTTTCTTTATTTTTAACGGAGAATGTAAATACCAATTTTCCCGTCTGTAACATCTTTGGTTTTTGAGCTATAGGTATCCTCATAATTCACTCTCCTCTTTTCAGCCCCCTTAAGTGGATTTTCGGGAAATGTTAAAATGTTTCTTTATTTTTAAAGGAAAGTCTAAATACCAATTTTCACGTCTGTAACATCTTCGGTTTTTGAGATATAGGTAGCCTCATAAAAAAATTAACCCCCCTTTTTCACCAATTACAGACATAATTTCCAAAAATACTTCCTCAGTGCCTACGTCATAAAAAAAAAACTTACCTTCCAAATTCTATGTTCCTAAGTTAAACGGTTTGAGCTGGGCGTTGATGAGTCAGTCAGTCAGGACTTCTTCTTTTATATATATATATATATATATATATATATATATATATATATATATATATATATATATATATATATATATATATATATATATATACAGTATCTCACAAAAGTGAGTACACCCCTCACATTTTTGTAAATATTTTATTATATCTTTTCATGTGACAACATTGAAGAGATGACACTTTGCTACAATGTAAAGTAGTGAGTGTACAGCCTGTATAACAGTGTAAATTTGCTGTCCCCTCAAAATAACTCAATACACAGCCATTAATGTCTAAACCTTTGGCAACAAAAGTGAGTACACCCCTAAGTGGAAATGTCCAAATTGGGCCCAAACTGTAAATATTTTGTGTGGCCACCATTATTTTCCAGCACTGCCTTAACCCTCTTGGGCATGGAGTTCACCAGAGCTTCACAGGTTGCCACTGGAGTCCTCTTCCACTCCTCCATGACAACATCACTGAGCTGGTGGATGTTAGAGACCTTGCGCTCCCCCACCTTCTGTTTGAGGATGTCCCACAGATGCTCAATAGGGTTTAGTTCTGGAGACATGCTTGGCGAGTCCATCACCTTTACCGTCAACTTCTTTAGAAACGCAGTGGTCGTCATGGAGGTGTGTTTGGGGTTGGTATCATGTTGGAATACTGCCCTGCGGCCCAGTCTCTGAAGGGAGGGGATCATGCTCTGCTTCAGTATGTCACAGTACATGTTGGCATTCATGGTTCCCTCAATGAACTGTAGCTCCCCAGTGCCGGCAGCCCTCATGCAGGCCCAGACCATGACACTCCCACCACCATGCTTGACTGTAGGCAAGACACACTTGTCTTTGTACTCCTCACCTGGTTGCCGTCGCACACGCTTGACACCATCTGAACCAAGTTTATCTTGGTCTCATTGGACCACAGGACATGGTTCCAGTAATCCATGTCCTTAGTCTGCTTGTCTTCAGCAAACTGTTTGTGGGCTTTCTTGTGCATCATCTTTAGTAGAGGCTTCCTTCTGGGACGACAGTTATGCAGAACAATTTGATGCAGTGTGCGGTGTATGGTCTGAGCACTGACAGGCTGACCCCCCACCCCTTCAACCTCTGCAGCAATGCTGGCAGCACTCAAACATATATTTCCCAAAGACAACCTCTGGATATGACGCTGAGCACGTGCACTCAACTGGTCGACCATGGGGAGGCCTGTTCTGAGAAGAACCTGTCCTGTGAAACTGCTGCATGGTCTTGCCCACCATGCTGCAGCTCAGTTTCAGGGTCTTGGCAATCTTTTGGCAATCTTTTTATAGCCTAGGCCATCTTTATGTAGAGCAAAAATTCTTTTTTTCAGATCCTCAGAGAGTTCTTTGCCATGAGGTGCCATGTTGAACTTCCAGTAACCAGTATGAGAGAGTCTGAAGCGATAACACCAAATTTAACAAACCTGCTCCCCATTCACACCAGAGACCTTGTAACACGAACGAGTCACATGACACCAGGGAGGGAAAATGGCTAATTGGGCCCAATTTGGACATTTCCACTTAGGGGTGTACTCACTTTTGTTGCCAACGGTTTAGACATTAATGGCTGTGTGTTGTGTTATTTTGAGGGGACAGCAAATTTACACTGTTATACAGGCTGTACACTTATTACTTTGCATTGCAGCAAAGTGTCATTTCTTCAGTGTTGTCACATGAAAAGATATAATAAAATATTTACATAATGTGAGGGGTATACTCACTTTTGTTGGAGTACGTAGATGAAAGCCAAGACTCTCTAAAAACGTTATTTGATAACATTTCTACACAAGCTAATGTCCACCATGCACAAATTGAGAATCTGCAAGAGAAACGTGAAGATTTAGACAACAGAGGGCACCGCAACAACTTAAGGGTCAGAGGAATCCCAGAAGCAGTGGCTCACACAGATCTCTATAACTACCTAAAAGGCTTTTTCAAACACCTACAACAAAACCCTCAAGCCCCAGAAATGGAGCTGGATAGAGTGCACAGGGCATTACGACCCCCACCAGCACCAAATGCACCCCCAAGGGATGTAATCCTAAGATTCCTCTGGTTCTACGATAAAGAAAAAATATGGAAAAGTGCAAGAACGTCCCAATCCATCCTCTACCTAGACCACAGCCTACAAGTTTACCTCGACCTAAGTCCCACTACGGTACAGAAAAGAAAAGATATTCGATATATCACCAAAACTCTTCAAGAAAAGAATATAAAATATAGGTGGGAATTCCCCTTCAATCTACATGTCACCCACGAAGGCAACTCTTTTACATACAAATCTGAACAAGATCTGCAACCACTATCAGAAGCACTCCAAATATCAGTCAGACAACCACATCCTACAGATGTTTCAGCCAGAGATGGATCCCCCTCAAGACAACGCCAAACCACTAGAGAACTCTCTAAACAATGGACGAAGGTCAGTCCTAAACGAAAAAAGAACAGACAACCTACAACAGAAGATGCCATGGCCAATGACGGGGAAACCTGAAATCTGTTTGGACACATTATGGGTGAAATAACTCCTGTTTTATATTTACTTAATATTTACAGTGGATATAAAAAGTCTACACACCCCTGTTAAAATGTCAGGTTTCTGTGATGTAAAAAAATGAGACAAAGATAAATAATTTCAGAACTTTTTCCACCTTTAATGTGACCTATAAAATGTACAACTAAATTGAAAAATAAACTGAAATCTTTTAGGTGGAGGGAAGTAAAAATAAAAACTAAAATAATATGGTTGCATAAGTGTGCTCACCATCAAACTAATACTTTGTTGAAGCACATTTTGATTTTATTACAGCACTCAGTCTTTTTGGGTATGATTTTTTCAGCATGGCACATCTTGACTTGGCAAGATTTGCCTACTCTTCTTTGCAAAAACACTCCAAATCTGTCAGATTGTGATGGCATCTCCTGTGCACAGCCCTCTTTAGACCACTCCACAGATTTTTGATTGGATTCAGGTCTGGGCTCTGGCTGGGCCATTCCAAATCTTTAATATTCTCCTAGTAAAGCCATTCCTTTGTTGATTTGGATGTATGCTTTGGGTCGTTGCCATGCTGAAAGATGAAGTTCATCTTCATGTTCAGCTTTCTAGCAGAAGCCTAAAGGTTTTGTGCCAATATTGTCTGGTATTTGGAACTGTTCATAATTCCCTCTACCTTGACTAAGGCTCCAGTTCCAGCTGAAGAGAAACAGCCGCAAAGCATGATGCTGCCACCACAATGCTTTACTGTGGGTATGGTGTTCTTTTGATGAATTGCAGTGTTGTTTTTGCGCCAAACATATCTTTTGGAATTATGGCCAAAAAGTTCAATCTTGGTTTCATCAGACTAGAACACCTTTTGCAACATGCTTTTGGGAGACTTCAGATGTGTTTTTGCAAAATTTAGCCGGGCTCGGATGTTTTTTTTATTAAGAATAGGCTTCCATCTTGCCACTCTACCCCATAACCCAGACATATGAAGAATACGGGCGATTGTTGTCACATGTACCACACAGCCAGTACTTGGCAGATATTCCTGCAGCTGCTTTAATGTTGCTGTAGGCCTCTTAGCAGCCTCCCAGACTAGTTTTCTTCTCGTCTTTTCATCAATTTTGGAGGGATGTCCAGTTCTTGGTAATGTCACTGTTGCGCTATATTTTCTCCACTTGATGATGATGACTGTCTTCACTGTGTTCTATGGTATATCTAATGCCTTGGAAATTTTTTTTTACCCTTCTTCTGTCTAATACCTTTTAACAATGAGCTCCCTCTGATGCTTTGGAAGCTCTCTGCGGACCATGGCTTTTGCTGTAGGATGCGACTAAGAAAATGTCAGGAAAGACCTACTAGAACAGCTGAACTTTTTTGGGGTTAATCATAGGCACTTTAAATGATGGCAGGCATGTACTGACTCCTATTTAACATGATTTTGAATATGACTGCTTAATTCTGAACACAGCTACATCCCATTTTATGCAGCCATATTATTTTTTTATTATATTTTCACTCTCCTCCACCTAAAATATTTCAGTTTGTTTTTCAATTGAGTTGTACAGTTTATAGGTCACATTAAATGTGGAAAAAGTTCTGAAATGATTTATCTTTGTCTCATTTTTTTACATCACAGAAACCTGACATTTTAACATGGGTATGTAGACTTTTTGGCCTCTATTTATCAAGCTGTCAACTGCAAATACGCTGGAATTCTGCAGCGTATTTGTGGTGAGCCTGATTCGCCGTAGTTATCAAACCCTACACACCGGCAAAAGTAAAATTTAGTGACGTAACATACGATCCGGCGGACTCAGTCCGACACAGATCGATGGTTACGTCACTACAGATGTTCCGAACGCAAGTTCGGCACAATCTGACTACTTTTGGAAGTTATCAAATAACTACCAGGTACGTTCGCCACTATTCCGGCCCAGTGTACCTGGTTTTCAATCTGCCGCCCTGAAGGCAGCGGATGCCATAGGAATCAATAGGAGTCTGAAAGCAGCGAAAGCTTATGTTCGCTGCTGCCCGACATCCCATTGATTCCTATGGTAGTTTCTACACCTAACACCCTAACATGTACCACGAGTCTAAACACCCCTAATCTGCCCCCCCACACCGCCGCAACTAATTAAAGTGTTTAACCCCTAAACCGCCGCTCCCAGAGCCCGCCGTCACCTACATTATACTTATTAACCCCTAATCTGCCCCCCCCTATACCGCCGCAACGCTAATAAATGTATTAACCCCTAAACCGCCGCTCCCAGAGCCCACCGCAACTCTTATAAAGTGTTTAACCCCTAATCTGCCCCCCTACACCGCCGCCACCTACATTATACTTGTTAACCCCTAAACCGCCGCTTCCGGACCCCGCCGCCACCTACATTAAATTTATTAACCCCTAATCTCCCGCCCCCAACATCGCCGCCACTATATTAAATTTATTAACCCCTAAACCTAAGTCTAACCCTAACCCTAACAACCCCTAACTTAAAGATAATTTAAATAAATCTAAATAAATATTCCTATCATGAAATAAATTATTCCTATTTAAAACTAAATACTTACCTATAAAGTAAACCCTAACGGCTAGATTTAGAGTTCTGCGGCCAAAGGGGTACGTTAGCTACGCATGCTTTTTCCCCCCCGCACCTTTTAAATACCGCTGGTATTTAGAGTTCACAGAATTGCTGCGTTAGGCTCCAAAAAAGGGAGCGTAGAGCATATTTACCACCACTGCAACTCTAAATACCAGCGTTGCTTACGGACGCGGCCAGCTTCAAAAACGTGCTCGTGCACGATTCCCCCATAGAAAACAATGGGGCAGTTTGAGCTGAAAAAAAACCTAACACCTGCAAAAGAGCAGCGTTCAGCTCCTAACGCAGCCCCATTGTTTCCTATGGGGAAACACTTCCTATGTCTGCACCTAACACCCTAACATGTACCCCGAGTCTAAACACCCCTAACCTTACATTTATTAACCCCTAATCTGCTGCCCCCGTTATCGCTGACCCCTGCATATTATTATTAACCCCTAATCTGCCGCTCCGTAAACCGCCGCAACCTACGTTATCCCTATGTACCCCTAATCTGCTGCCCATAACACCGCCGACCCCTATATTATATTTATTACCCCCTAATCTGCCGCCCCCGCTATCGCTGACCCCTGCATATTATTATTAACCCCTAATCTGCCGCTCCGTACACCGCCGCAACCTACGTTATCCCTATGTACCCCTAATCTGCTGCCCCTAACACCGCCGACCCCTATATTATATGTATTAACCCCTAATCTGCCGCCCCCACCGTTGCCTCCACCTACCTACAATAATTAACCCCTAATCTGCTGACCGGATCTCACCGCTACTCTAATAAATGTATTAACCCCTAAAGCTAAGTCTAACCCTAACACTAACACCCCCCTAACTTAAATATAATTTAAATCTAACTAAATAAATTAACTCTTATTAAATTAATTATTCCTATTTAAAGCTAAATACTTACCTGTAAAATAAACCGTAATATAGCTACAATATAAATTATAATTATATTGTAGCTATTTTATGATTAATATTTATTTTACAGGCAACTTTGTATTTATTTTAACCAGGTACAATAGCTATTAAATAGTTAATAACTATTTAATAGTTACCTAGTTAAAATAATTACAAAATTACCTGTAAAATAAATCCTAACCTAAGTTACAATTGAACCTAACACTACACTATCAATAAATTAATTAAATAAAATACCTACAATTATCTACAATTAAACCTAACACTACACTATCAATAAATTAATTAAATACAATACCTACAAATAAATACAATGAAATAAACTAACTAAAGTACAAAAAATAAAAAAGAAATAAGTTACAAAAAATAAAAAAATATTTACAAACATTAGAAAAATATTACAACAATTTTAAACTAATTACACCTACTCTAAGCCCCCTAATAAAATAACAAAGACCCCCAAAATAAAAAATGCCCTACCCTATTCTAAAATTAAAATAGAAAAGCTCTTTTACCTTACCAGCCCTGAAAAGGGCCCTTTGCGGGGCATGCCCCAAAGAATTCAGCTCTTTTGCCTGTAAAAAAAACATACAATACCCCCCAACATTACAACCCACCACCCACATACCCCTAATCTAACCCAAACCCCCTTAAATAAACCTAACACTAAGCCCACCTTGTCTTCACCACGCCGGGTTCACCGATCCGTCCAGGCTCCGATGTCTTGATCCAAGCCCAAGCGGGGGGCTGAAGATGTCCATGATCCGGCTGAAGTCTTGGCCCAAAGCGGGTGCTGAAGATGTCCATGATCCGGCTGAAGTCTTCATCCAAGCGGGAGCTGAAGAGGTCCATGATCCGACTGAAGTCTTCTATCAAGCGGCATCTTCAATCTTCTTTCTTCCGGATCCATGTAGTTCATCCCGCCGACGCGGAACATCCATCTTCACCGACGACTTCCCGACGAATGACGGTTCCTTTAAGGGACGTCATCCAAGATGGCGTCCCTCGAATTCCGATTGGCTGATAGGATTCTATCAGCCAATCGGAATTAAGGTAGGAAAATTCTGATTGGCTGATGGAATCAGCCAATCAGATTCAAGTTCAATCCGATTGGCTGATTCAATCAGCCAATCAGATTGAGCTTGCATACTATTGGCTGATCGGATCAGCCAATAGAATGCAAGCTCAATCTGATTGGCTGATCCAATCAGCCAATCGGATTGAACTTGAATCTGATTGGCTGGTTCCATCAGCCAATCAGAATTTTCCTACCTTAATTCCGATTGGCTGATAGAATCCTATCAGCCAATCGGAATTCGATGGAGGCCATCTTGGATGACGTCATTTAAAGAAACCGTCATTCGGCGAGTAGGCGTCGGTAGAAGAGGATGGATCCGCGTCGGCTGGAAGAAGATGACTGCGGAAGAAAGAAGATTGAAGATGCCGCTTGATAGAAGACTTCATCCCGATGATGGACCTCTTCAGCGCCCGCTTGGATCAAGACTTCAGCCCGATGATGGAATTCTTCAGCCGCCGCTTGGATCAAGACTTCAGCCGGATCATGGACATCTTCAGCCCCCGCTTGGGCTTGGATGAAGACTTCGGACCCTCTTCTGGAGCGATCGGTGAACCCGGTGAGGTGAAGACAAGGTAGGGAGATCTTCAGGGGCTTAGTGTTAGGTTTATTTAAGGGGGGTTTGGGTTATATTAGCGGTATGTGGGTGGTGGGTTGTAATGTTGGGGGGGTATTGTATGTTTTTTTTTTTACAGGCAAAAGAGTTGAATTCTTTGGGGCATGCCCCGCAAAGGGCCCTTTTAAGGGCTGGTAAGGTAAAAGAGCTTTTCTATTTTAATTTTAGAATAGGGTAGGGCATTTTTTTTATTTTGGGGGTCTTTGTTATTTTATTAGGGGGCTTAGAGTAGGTGTAATTAGTTTAAAATTGTTGTAATATTTTTCTAATGTTTGTAAATATTTTTTTATTTTTTGTAACTTAGTTCTTTTTTATTTTTTGTACTTTAGTTAGTTTATTTCATTGTATTTATTTGTAGGTATTTTATTTAATTTATTTATTGATAGTGTAGTGTTAGGTTTAATTGTAGATAATTGTAGGTCATTTATTTAATTAATTTATTGATAGTGTAGTGTTAGTTTTAATTGTATCTTAGGTTAGGATTTATTTTACAGGTAATTTTGTAATTATTTTAACTAGGTAGCTATTAAATAGTTATTAACTATTTAATAGCTATTGTACCTGGTTAAAATAATTACAAAGTTGCCTGTAAAATAAATATTAATCCTAAAATAGCTACAATATAATTATAATTTAAATTGTAGCTATATTAGGGTTTATTTTACAGGTAATTATTTAGTTTTAAATAGGAATAATTTATTTAATAAGAGTTAATTTATTTAGTTAGATTTAAATTATATTTAAGTTAGGGGGGTGTTAGTGTTAGACTTAGCTTTAGGGGTTAATACATTTATTATAGTAGCGGTGCGGTCCGGTCGGCAGATTAGGGGTTAATTATTGTAGGTAGGTGGAGGCGACGTTGGGGGCGGCAGATTAGGGGTTAATAAATATAATATAGGGGTCGGCTGTGTTAGGGGCAGCAGATTAGGGGTACATAGGTATAATGTAGGTTGCGGCGGTGTACGGAGCGGCAGATTAGGGGTTAAAAAAAATATGCAGGTGTCAGCGATAGCGGGGGCGGCAGATTAGGGGTTAATAAATATTATGTAGGTGTCAGCGGTATTAGGGGCAGCAGATTAAGGGTACATAGGGATAACGTAGGTGGCGGCGGTGTACGGAGCGGCAGATTAGGGGTTAAAAAATTTAATCGAGTGGCGGCGATGTGGGGGGGCCTCGGTTTAGGGGTACATAGGTAGTTTATGGGTGTTAGTGTACTTTAGAGCACAGTAGTTAAGAGCTTTATAAACCGGCGTTAGCCCAGAAAGCTCTTAACTCCTGTTTTTTTTCTGCGGCTGGAGTTTTGTCGTTAGATTCTAACGCTCACTTCAGCCACGACTCTAAATACCGGCGTTAGAAAGATCCCATTGAAAAGATAGTATACGCAAATGGTGTAGGGGGATCTGCGGTATGGAAAAGTCGCGGCTGCAAAGTGAGCGTTAGACCCTTTCCTGACTGACTCTAAATACCAGTGGGCGGCCAAAACCAGCGTTAGGAGCCTCTAACGCTGGTTTTGAAGGCTACCGCCAAACTCTAAATCTAGGCCTAAGATAGCTACAATATAACTAATAGTTACATTGTAGCTATCTTAGGGTTTATTTTTATTTTAAAGGCAACTTTGCATTTATTTTAACTAGGTACAATAGTTATTAAATAGTTATTAACTATTTAATAGCTACCTAGTTAAAATAAATACAAAATACCTGTAAAATAAATCCTAACCTAAGTTACAATTACACCTAACACTACACTATAATTAAATAAATTACCTAAATTAAAATAAATTAATTATAATTAAATAAAATTAACTAAAGTACAAAAAAACCCAAAAACTAAATTACAGAAAATAATAAAATAATTACAAGAATTTTAAACTAATTACACCTAATCTAATCCCCCTAATAAAATAAAAAAGCCCCCCAAAATAAAAGAAACGATACTCTACACTAAATTACAAATAGCCCTTAAAAGGGCCTTTTGCGGGGCATTGCCCCAAAGTAATCAGCTCTATTACCTGTAAAACAAAATACAATACCCCCCCAACATTATGTCAGCCATTTTACTCACCTATCTTACTGACTATGGTGCAAAAAAATACAATACCCCCCCAACATTACAACCTACCACCCACACACCCAACCCTACTCTAAAACCCACCAGGATTTTTCCTACCTTAATTCTGATTGACTGATAGAATTCTGTCAGCCAATTGGAATTCAAGGGACGCCATCTTGGATGACGTAATTTAAAGGAATATTCATTCGTCGGGTAGTCGTCAGTCTGGATGGATGCTCTGCGTCGGATGTCTTCAAGATGGAGCCGCTCCTTGCCGGATGGATGAAGATAGAAGATGCCGCCTGGATGAAGACTTCTGCTGTCTGGAGGTCCTCTTCTGCCCGGATTGGATGAAGACTTCTGCCCCTCTGGAGGACCACTTGTGCCCGGCTGGGTGAAGACGTCTCACGGTAGGGTAATCTTCAAGGGGGTAGTGTTATGTTTTATTAAGGGGCGATTGGGTGGGTTTTAGAGTAGGGTTGGGTGTGTGGGTGGTAGGTTGTAATGTGTCAGGGTGCCAGGAATCAGACTGAGATGAGAAGTGCAAAAATAATCACACCTTTATTAAAGGGACAGTTTACTCAAAATTTTTCTCCCCTTTAATTTGTTCCCAATGATCCACTTTACCTGCTGGAGTGTATTAAATTGTTTACAAGTAGCTCCTTTACTCTTATATTGGCATTTGAAATTGTTGATTTAGCATGTGGTATCCCCACATATTCTGAAAGTTTGTGGCCGTGCGTACCAGCTATAGATAAGCTTTGTAAACACAGCCAGCAGAAGAAATGACACTCCCAGTGTGATATAGCAGAGATAAGGTAATACAATGTTGATTTTCCATTGTTCTCTCAAAGTATTGGTGATTGTTTTATGGACAGATATAAGATAAAGAAGCAGGTATATGTGCACAATGTGATACAGTAATGAGATCGGATTATACCTACAAGCTCAACCCATTTTATTAGGTTGTGGCTTCAAAACACAAAATCAGAGCTTTAATATACATAAATAAGCCTTAAAAAGCTAATTTTCATACATTTTTTACTCTGCAATTGATAAAAAGCAATTGTAAACACATTAAGCGAAAAACTATTTTACAGTATACTGTCCCTTTAATAGCAAAAAATTATAAAAAGTCCACAAGTCAAATAACAAGCCAGGAGTCAAAACCAGAGCTGGTAGTCAGACGAGCCGAGTCAGGAGCCAAAGCGAATAGTCAGACGAGCCGGAATCAGGAACAAGGAAAACAGCAGAGTCAGGAACAAGCCAGGGATCAGGAACCAGGAAGAACGTCAGGCAGCCAGGTAATACACAGGAACTCTCACAAACAGGTCTGAGACAACGCAAAGGCAAAGCATACTGAACAGAGGCCCTTTAAATAATAAGTGATGGCATCACAATTCTGAGACTGCATCCTGTCTCACATGGATGATGCACACCAATCTGGCCATAAAAGGAAGTGCAGGAAATGAGCAGCATCCCCCTCAATGCACCATATTCAGTAAGATAGGTGAGTAAAATGGCTGCCAGCAGCACATGGCAAACAAACAGGGAAAAAACCCTGACATAATGTTGGGGGGGGTATTGTATTTTGTTTACAGGTAATAGAGCTGATTACTTTGGGGCAATGCCCCGCAAAAGGCCCTTTTAAGGGCTATTTGTAATTTAGTGTAGGGTATAGTTTTTTTATTTTGGGGGGCTTTTTTATTTTATTAGGGGGATTAGATTAGGTGTAATTAGTTTAAAATTCTTGTAATTATTTTATTATTTTCTGTAATTTAGTGGGTTTTTTTGTACTTTAGTTAATTTTATTTAATTGTAATTAATTTATTTTAATTTAGGTAATTTATTTAATTATAGTATAGTGTTAGGTGTAATTGTAACTTAGGTTAGGATTTATTTTACAGGTACTTTTGTATTTATTTTAACTAGATAGCTATTAAATAATTAATAACTATGTAATAACTATTGTACCTAGTTAAAATAAATACAAAGTTGCCTGTAAAATTAAAATAAATCCTAAAACAGCTACTATTAGTTATATTGTAGCTATCTTAGGGTTTATTTTATAGGTAAGTATTTAGTTTTAAATAGGAATAATTTAGTTAATAATAGGAATATTTATTTAGATTAATTTAAATTATCTTTAAGTTAGGGGGTGTTAGGGTTAGGGTTAGACTTAGGTTATTTTGTTGCGGCGGGGTCCAGGAGCGGCGGTTTAGGGGTTAATACATATAATGTAAGTGGCGGTGGGCTCCGGGAGCGATGGTTTAGGGGTTAAACACTTTATTAAAGTTGCGGTGGGCTCCGGGAGTGGCGGTTTAGGGGTTAAACGCTTTATTAGAGTTGCGGTGGGCTCAGGGAGAGGCGGTTTAGGGGTTAATAACTTTATTTAGGTGCGGTGGGCTCCGGGAGCGGCGGAATAGGGGGTAAAACAGTATAGTATAGTGTGGGTGCTTAGTGACAGGGTAGCAAGAAAGCTACGAATAAGCCGATGAGCAGCGAGATCGATGACTGTTACTCAGGGCCGCCATCAGGGGGTTACAGGGGTGACTCCTGTCAGGGGCCCAATGGGCTAGGGGGGCCCCATGAGGCAAGAACTAAAAAAAAAAAAAATTTTTTTTTTTTACATTTTGGCAGCCACCAGTGGGTACTACAGCAGAGTGCTAATTGAGCATGGGAAATGTTATTACAAGGAGTAAAGTATTAGCATTTGAGAGGATTTCTGAGTGTGCACTAAACCACTATGCACAGTGTGAGACAGACTTGGCACTTTGTTTGTAGAGTGTGTGCCTGAGTCAGACGGCTGATCACTTTCATTTGCAGAGGAGGTAGAAATTACTTAGCAAATGTTTTTTATTTCTTTGTGCAATTTAAGATTGTAACTTCAGTGTGGTAGTAGTTGTATGGTGGGGCCAGGGGTCCATAAAAACAGATTTTTTAGCAGCAGTGTATTTATGATTATTTGACAATGCTGAAGAAATTCTATATTTAAAACCATGCAGAAATGTTTCCTCCTCAATACACAAATGATATATATATAACATTCCAGTTTACTGCCCCTTTATGCAAGGACTTTCCAGATACAAGGAGGCATTATATCTAAGATTTTTACATCTGCATAACATGTTATACTCTGAGACTAAGATTGCTCAGTGTTGGAAATGAGACAGGTTAACTTAAAACTGTTCAGTTTACTCTACAGCTGACTTAATTTTGAAATGCATACCAAAAAAACTTAAATCCTGCATTTAACCAGATCTAATGGTATGAGTACCACAGCTTATGGTTCTACCAAGACTATATAGAGCAGTGGTTCTCAACCAAAGTGACCTCAAGGCCCGGTAAATTTTAGCTGGACATGTCCAGGGCCCGGTAGATATATATATATATATATATATATATATACACACTAATGCAAGATAGGGAACCAGCACTCAATATCCAAGAGAGCCTCCGGGGTGCACTTTTAATCAGAATAATATTCACAACAGCAAAGAAGGCACTCTCTGTTGTTCACCAATTCATTTATTTGTTAAGGTAAACATTTTCGGCGTCTCCCCTATCCTCAAACCTCAGTGGTCTGAGGACGGGGAGACCCCAAAAATGTTTACCTTAACAAATAAATGAATTTGTGAACAACTGAGAGTGCCTTCTTTTCTGGTGTGAATATATATATATATACTGTGTGTATATATATATATATATATATATATATATATATATATATATAGTAAGCAGGGATTTGCCCTATCAATAACTAAGCAGTTCAGTGTGGGTTTAGTGGGGGCCCTGGAGTGTGGGGGGTCCTGCCGAGGGTCTGTCGCTGTGAGACCCATGGAGTGTGAGGTCTGGCCCTGGAGGTTGGGGGCCCTTTCTTTGGCCCTTAATGTTGGGGGTCCTGGCTCTGGAGGTTGATGGGCCTGTTGGAATTAGGACAGAGAGGCTACCATGTTCATTTGCATAAATTTGAATACATTTGGGTCAGTGTTTTTTCAGTTTTCCTGGGGCCTTGATTGGTCAGTCTGCCCCTGGTGTGCAGTAGGGTAAGAGTGTGCAGTGGGGGCATGACAGGTCAGGGCCCACCAGCAGGGCTATCACGGCCCGGTACTGGGCCACGGCCCGGCTGTTGAGAAACCAGGATATAGAGTACAGCATTTTCAAAATCCACAAGTACAGCTGACAGATGGGAACATTTGTACACTATATTTGAAGTGGTGCTCTTGGTTGGGGAAAATGGGGAAAATATCAAACAAACATATGTCAACCTTTTAAAAGTAATTTTCTTCATCTAGCCATCTACCCAGATCATTAATGTACAATTTTGAATTCACAGAATTATTTTTGTTTCCACATTTACAAATATGATTCTTTAAAAAGTGATCTCTTAATTTCTGCATTTTTTTTATCATGCATGTCACACACTGTTGATTTAGGGGATGCAAGGTGCATAAATGTTTCCTCCTGTCTGTGTTTATGTCTTTGTGCTTTGGAGTGTGTATGTATTTTTTTTCTGTTGGTATCTCTTTGAGGGTGGGTGTGTATGTCTTTGAGCTTTTTCTATGGGTGTCTCTGTGAGGGTGAGCATGTCTGTGTTTGACCTTGTGTATTTTCTCTGGATGCCTCTGTGAGGGTGGGTGTGTATGTCTGTGGATGTCTCTGTGATGGTGTGTGTGTATGTATGTCTGTGTTTTCTGTGGATGTCTCTGTGAGGGTGTGTCTTTTCTGTGGGTGTCTCTGTGAGGGTGTGTGTATGTCTTTGTGTGTTTTCTGTGGATGTCTCAGTGAGGGTGTGTATGTATGTCTTTATGTGTTTTCTGTGGGTGTCTCTGTGTGTGTGTGTGTATGTCTTTGTGTGTTTTCTGAGGCTGTCTCTGTTGGTGTTTCCTTGGGTGTATGTGCAAGTTTGAGTTTGTGTGTGTGTGTGTGTGTCCATTGTCTGTTCCTTTTTAGGACATTTTAACCTTACTACTGATTATTCACATCTTTCTACAGACTTTGAGACTAATGAGACCTTTCCGGAAGTCACTGATCTACCATTTAACCTTTAAATTATTGTTTTGGCAGTTCAGGGCCCTTCCTTTCAGCCACTGCATGCTGTTGTCATCATTTAGTTGGCATCTTCCTTTACAAAAAGATAATCAGAACTCCATATTTTGTTTTCTAAATCTCCTTTTTTTTACAAAACTGTAGTTTACCTCATTACTTGTCAGGTCAATGTAAACAAGTGCTAAGTGTCTGTTTGGGTGTCTGTGTCTGAGTTTCTTTGCATGTTTGCTAGAGTGTCTATATGTAAATCCTTATGTGTGATTGTGTTTGTTTCAGTGTATGTTACTACCTTTACAACATTTCCAAGTTTAAATAGACACTTAAGAATAAAGTGCATATACGTTTTAGTCACTTGGTCAAAAATTGCACGTGTCAAAGGAGTGGGGGGGGGGGGCCCTGATCAATGGTTAAGTCAGGGGCCCCAAAATTTCTAGTGGCGGCCCTGCTGTTACTTAACAGCAGTCCACTGCTCATCTCACCGTACTTGGTGCGTGGCTTTTTGACAGCTTTCTTGCTAATTTTGGCGAACGTATTCAGGTCCGCGGCAGCAATGTTTGGCGATCTTAGGCGAGCGTATTGGTGCCGTCGAAAGCAAGAAAGTTGACGGCTTGATAACTAGAGGCCTTTATATCCACTGTATATGCAGACTATGCAGAGACAATAGATAAATCTACATCTCAGTCTTATTGATTCCCAGCACTGGGCCCACAAGTTTGGCCATAAGTTCATACCCACCGCCTTTTTCATAGGATACCCAGGACATTAGATGGACATTTTCTGGACTTATATTCACAAATATATCAATACCCCCACAATAAGGGTAACATTTGTTAGTTTTACAAAACTTTAGCATTTTATATATTTGCTTCTAGGTTTATGTTTATGTTTATTATTATCTATTTTTATAAAGGTAACATGTGTTTAATTGAGCTCTCCCCCTCCTTGATTGTGTTATAAATGACACAAATGATTCAGCAATGTTTTATTTATATGTTTTACTATTTTATTTCGCAATGGTATTTAAGTACTAAGTCAGAACATGTTTACACACATTCCATGAAAGCCTTCCCTGTTAATTACTCTACCATAACTAAGATTGTTCCTCCTTTAAAGGGACACTTCAGATAAAGCATGACATTTTAAGCAACTTTCTTATTTATTCCTATTATCAATTTTTCTTTATTCTCTTGCTATCTTTATTTAAAAGCAGGAATCTAAATCTTTGCAGCCAGCCCATGTTAAGTTCAGCACCATGGATAGTGCATGCTTATTGGAGGCTTACATTTACCCACCAATAAGCAAGCATAACCCAGGTTCTCAACCAAAAATGGTCCGGCTCTTATGCATCACATTCCTGGTTTTTAAATAAAGATAGCAAGAGAACAAAGAAAAATTGATAATAGGACAAAATTCGAAAATTGCTTAAAATTGCATGCTCTATCTGAATCATGAAAGAAAAAAATTGGGTTTAGTGTCCCTTTAAGCTCACAATACAAGAAAATGAAGTCTGTCTTTATATTTCCCATTACGATGCCTCCAATTCGCCAAATTTCAAAGTTCCACACACAAATTCATATCTCACAAATGACAGACCCCAAGGCAAATACAATAACATTTTTATCAGCTAACACTAAGGGCCTGAACAATCCCCATAAAAGGAACATAGCACTACGAGACTTCCGCAAGAAAAAAGGCGATATAGTTTTCATTCAGGAGACACATTTCCTACAGGGTAAAGAGCCCAAAACCTTTGCACATAAATTTGGTGACACCCATTATGCATCAAACACACAAAAAAACAATGGAGTGGGCATATTAATAAAACAAAACATACCATTTCATCTATTTAAAAAATACAAAGATAATTCAGGCTGATACATAATCCTACTAGGAAAGTTATATAGATAAGAAATAAATAGGTAAAAAATCATTCTGTGACGTCTCAAATAACTCTATTAGCTTAACTAAGGTTAATACAAATTTAATACAAATTTTGTTAAAATCATGGATCCATGGTACAATATATTCACAAATTACATAAAACAATGTCACATAATTTATAGGATAAAATCATGTGATAAAACTAATAACATACAAAATTAGCTGAAAAAAAACAAAAAATTAAAAAAATTAAAAAAAATGAGTGAATCGTGGTAAAGTTAGTGAGAAAATGATAATTCCAATATGAAAATTCAAATATGAAAAAACTGTGTATCAGTTAATAAATCTTCCTTAAGTGTGTCCTCAAAAGAGTCAATACAGGTGTTAATGTGGTAGGTGAGGGGATGTCCGGTAAACCCTGGGTTCAATCCCTTAATCCAACCTGTAGAAAGAAATCTGAAATAGTGCAATAATGCTAACAATAAACAGTAGTAGTCTTGAAAAAGGCCCAGATAAGGGACGAAACGCGTTGGCAGATATTGGTGAGCACTTTTCTTAATTATTTGTTTATTGTTAGCATTATTGCACTATTTCAGATTTCTTTCCACAGGTTGGATTAAGGGATTGAACCCAGGGTTTACCGGACATCCCCTCACCTACCACATTAACAGATACACAGTTTTTTTCACATTTGAATTTTCATATTGGAATTATCATTTTCTCACTAACTTTACCACGATTCACTCATTTTTTTCATTTTTTTCATTTTTCGTTTTTTGTTTTTTTAATTTTTTTAATTTTTGTCTGATCACTCATTTGACCATTTTTTGATCACTGTCACATCGTTTTGGATTTTAGGGATTTTATATATTTTTTCACTGTTTTTTGAACATTTCACATTTGTTCGCAGGGAGTACCATTCCCCAACGATATCGACTTTCAGCTAATTTTGTATGTTATTAGTTTTATCACATGATTTTATCCTAGAAATTATGTGACATTGTTTTATGTAATTTGTGAATATATTGTACCATGGATCCATGATTTTAACAAAATTTGTATTAAATTTGTATTAACCTTAGTTAAGCTAATAGAGTTATTTGAGACGTCACAGAACGATTTTTTACCTATTTATTTCTTATCTCTTATCTAACAGAGTTTACATTTAGTTGATTTTACTTCCTCGGCCTTTGTTAGGCGCTCCTAGGTCTTTTAACATTATATCACTTCTATCTAAGGGCTAGCTAGGTACCCTTTTGTACCCAGGAGCTAGTAGGAATACTGTGTGAGCGCTGTGAGATACCATATTCATAGGAAAGTTATATAACACAATTGTAACACTGGTGAATATATATGCACCTAATCTAAAACAGGACTCTTTCTTCAGATCAGTGGCTAATCTACTTCTAGAGGTCTCCAAAGGGTCCTTAATATTGGGCAGGGATTTTGACCTTACCCTAAATCCTTTTCTAGATAACTCCAATAAGAACTCCTCAATCCCTCACAGAAAAATAAATCACGTAAAATAATACTTAAAAGATCTAGCAATACACAAGGCCTGGCGAGTAAACAATCCAGACAGTATAGATTATACATTTTATTCCAATCCACACTGCAGACTCTCTCGGTTAGATTACTTTATGATAGACATTACCAATTTAACCAAAGTCAAACATATTGAAATCCTTCCCAATTTCTGGTCAGACCACTCAATAGTAAGCTGCTCTTTCAGATGGCCATTGAAAACCCCTTTCACACTACACCTGGAAACTGGATGACACTATTCTTTAGGACCCCATACACTTACAACGAATAAAGAAATCATTACAAGAATATTTCGAAATTATTGAACACTCAGTTGATGACATCAGGTCCCTATGGGATGCCTATAAAACTGTAATTCGAGGAAATCTAATTAGCATTACATCACACCAAATCAAACAGCCCAACAAACTCCTTAATGACACATTACACAGCCTTTTAACTTTAGAAACTCAACTTAAACTAAATCCAAATGATAAACAAATTCTACAGAAATTTCTGATTGCAGAATACAGATTAATTATCTAATGGGAAAAGAATGTAAAAAAATATGCTCTCAAACTCCAACAAAAATATTACAAGGGTAACAATAAAAGTGGCCCAATACTAGCTAGAAAACTGAAAAGAAAAATACACAAAAATTATATTTTAACACTTAAAAATAATCAAGGCAAGGAAGTACATTATTCAGAAAAAAAAAGCAAAAATATTCACATCTATACAACCTATCTACGCCCCACACTCAAAACCCACAAAAAGGCTTAAATAAAAAGAGTAAGATTATTAAATATCTTTCAGGCATTAATCTTCCAAAAGCTATCCCTGAACAGAAACAGATACTCAATAATCCCATCTCACAAACTGAACTATGGGAGGTAATAAAAAATCTTCCCTCTAATAAAGCCCCGGTCCCGATGGCTTAACCAATCAATATTTTAAAAAATTTAAAGAGATTCTATCACTCCACTTGTTATCACTGTTTAGTATGATTAATGAAGATTCCCTCTTTTCAAAGACTGCCTTAGAAGCTCATATAGTAGTTCTGCCAAAACCAGGCAAATCTACAGACATCGCAGCAAAATTTAGACCAATGTAATTAATAAATACAGACCTTAAGATCTATGCCAACATTTTAACAAACAGATTTAACTTGATACTTCCTTGTCTTGTGTGCAGCGATCAGGTGGGGTTCATACCTTCCAGAGAAGCTAAAGATAATACTGTTAGAGCACTCCACCTTCTCAACCATGTGCACACTTCATGAATCTCAACAATTATAGTTTCAACGGACACAGAAAAAGCGTTTCACCGCGTCTGTTGGCACTTTTTATGAGAAATTCCAATTAGGGGATTTATTCATTTCCAAGTTAATGGCGCTATACTCTTCCCTATCCGCTAGAATTAGAATAAATGGGATATTATCTAATTATTTCCCTATAGCAAATGGCACTAGGCAAGGGTGTCCCTTATCACCACTCCTATTTGCATGTGTAGTTGAAGCCCTTGATGCCACAATATGATCACATACAAATATTAAGGGTATTCAAATCCAAAAAACTAACCACAAAATACTCCTATATGCGGATGATATCCTCTTTTGCCTAACGGAACCAATCTCTTCTATCCCCCAATACTTTTAAATCTTTATTTATAGTCCAAATCAGTGGAGAAATAAAAGAAACAGCACTTGGGCAATGAAGAAAATATACATAACAGAGTCTTCTGTCTGAAATTGATAGCTCATTTTACAGTACCGTTTTATCTTAACAATAACAAATTCAAAATTAGGCATCTTTTTGCCCGGTATAATATTCCAATATTCCAGTGAAATGGGTATTTTCTTATATTCTGAAAAACTGAAAAGAAAGAAAAACAAAAAAACAAAAAACAAAAAAAAAAAACAGAAAAAAAATTGCAGCCTTCCCCTTCCCCAAGGTCCATCCAAGATAAATATTATCTACTCACCATAGCGAGGACTACTCATCATCCATTGTTGAGGGAGAAAATCCTCCATAATCAATAGTATAAATGCAGCAGAATTTTGAATTGGCGATATAAATTGTAACTGTTGTGCCAACGGCCAAGTTAGTATTACTCTTAACCATTTCCAGAAATAGCATCTAAGATGTTTCTCAGAGAGGAATTTCTTATCTTGTAACTCAATCGTCATTTGCAGAGTCATAATATGATTGAATTCAGTTATACCAGGAGCATCAGGGGCCTTCCATTTCCTTAATATTAAATTGTGTGCTGCTAGTTTAGCCATATTTATTAATTTATGTTCTCTCATTTGAGATTGTACAGAAAATAAAAAGAATATATAAAAAGGTGTTAGTTCAATTTTATTTTGAAGGGATTTATTTAGCCAGAAGTTAATCTTTCCCCAATACTGCCTAATAAAGCCCATAAGCAATGTAGGATGTCAGCTTTCACTGCATTGCATTTAAAGCATTTACACTGTTGGTTACTTTGAGTCCACTTGTTAATTCTATCAGGGTTGAGATTGTAGTTATTTATTAATTTCAATTGCACTTCTCTCCAGCTGATTATTACTGTAGCCGTCTCTGATAGACTAATAATTCTCAGGATATCTTGCAATTGTATGTTAGGAAAATGTTTGGACATACAATCCATCCCTGATTCTATTTCATTTAGATCCCAGTCATGACCATATACTTGGCATAATTGTATAAAATAACTCCTCACCTGAAGATATGCATATAACTGCCTTTGGGGTAATTTATATTAAACTGATATATCTGCGAATGTTTGAAATGTTGTCTCTCTATCATGTTTTCATTGAGCCACATAGATTATCCCCTTCTCACTCCAATCTCTAAAGACTGCATTATAAATACCAGGAGTAAACTCTGGTAACCCCATAATTGGTAAATGACGGGAAGTATGGTAGTCTACGCCCAGTTTGGTACAGCACTTCTGCCAGGCTGAAATAATATTGGAAAATGTCATCAGCCCGCTGATGTTACTGGGCAATTTAAAATGTGGATGATGCAGGACTGCTTTTAAGCTAAATGGCGCCAAGATATCTGACTCTATGTCATAGTAAGTGATTTCATTTGGCCTCTGTTATCCAGTCTATGCCATATTTGATCATTGTTACCCAATTATAATATTTAATATTTGGAAATTAGGACCCCCATATTTTCTGAGTTCAGTAAGTTTAGCTATCGCCAATCGCAATTTCATTTTACCCCCAAAGAAGCCCGCACAAGCCCTATTGTATTTACTAACATCTTGCTTTTTTATAAACAAAGGTAGATTTTGATGAAGGAAGAGTATACAAGGAAAAATGATAGTTTTAATAACCATAATTCTTGCTAAAAGCGATAGGTGGATCAAATTTCATTTATTTAATTAATTAGGGAGATTTTTAAAAAAAAATCTTCAAAATGTAAGTAATACTAGTTCTTAGGGTCTCTACTTAGTTTAACTCCCAGGTATTGGATATATGGTACTTCATGAAAAGGGTGCTTACTAAAGCTTTCTTGCGTTTTATTAATCCATAAAATCTCAGATTCTTTTGAGTTTATTTTGTAACCTGTACATTTACTGTAACATCCTATGATCTCTATACACCTTGGGATGTTTAAGTTGGTAATATTTAGGAATAGGATAACATCATCTGCGTATAATGAGATTACCAGCATTATGCTTTCCTAGTTTAATCCCCTTTATTTATTTCTTCAAATACACTGCTAGTGGCTCTAGTGAGAAATTAAAAAGTAGGGGAGATAAAGGGCAGTCCTGCCGAGTTCCCTTTTGTAGCGTGATGTATTGTTGTAAGAGTTTGATCTTATTAAATACAAATATGGTTTTGTAGCAATATTTGATACCCAGAGGTTAATAATGAACCAGTGGGTTAATTAATATTGCAGTTAATACAGAAGTATTCTCAGTTTCCAGCAACACCTGAGAACAGCTAAGGAATGAGATTATCCTGATTAAACTGAAAAGCAGGATAAGTGAATTACTTAGTAACCTTTTTTAAATTAATCTTGCTTTAAAAATTAGGCAGTCCAAAGATTATTGTAATCAAAAGGCAAAGATGTACAAGAAAAAGATATCACAATCCAGTTTGTGCAAAAAGTTCCCAAGTAGGTTAGTTTAGAAATGATTAAACAATTCCTTTAGTTAGAGAAATAAATACAGTTATTTTTTCTTAAGGTTGAAATAATGAGCGGCACAGTTTGAATCAGTAACAAACTTTAACTTCAGTTTGCAAAAATTAATTAGTAGCAAGATATTCAATGAAGACAAATAATAATAGCACAGTACATTGTATGAAATGAAAATACTTGCGGTTAGTTGCAGTCCTTGAAAAAGCAGGTAACAAACAGCTGCTGTGAGAGCTTTACACAGAAAGGATCTAGATTGACTTTAGAGAGAGATTGCTTTTTTTTTTTTATATCTGTTTTATTATTGGTCCAATTAGGGTACAGAAAGCAAAAAAAGAGGGTATATACACTGATATAACATATTTGGGGGATCAATACAAAATAAGAGCCACCATATAAGGTTAAAAATAACATACCCGAACAAAATTTAAAACTGCTTGGGTTAAACATACTTATCCAAAAAATACGTACCCCAATCTCCAAGTTATATCATGGTAATAAACATAATGTTTCTTTTGAAAATAACTATCTGTCATCCCCAAGTGGTTACCTTTCCTAACTAAACTTAAAGAAGAAGAAAAAAAAAAATGTTCCCAATCAGCCCTGTCCCGTTGAGACTTAACAATCTATTTTGCCTTCTAGATATAACAACTAATTAATTGAACCTAATTTAGGCTATAACCTGCCGGACCCCTTCTCTCTTTCAGAGAGAAGATTTTAATATTAAGCAGATTTACTACACCTTTCTCTTTTCTCACGAATTAAGAAAAATGTAAATCTAATAAATCAATGGTAGTTCATTTCTCAGTATAGCATTTAGGACATGTTCCATAGATCTAAGAGGATATATAATTTTCTTTTGTACTTCTATTGTTTGAGAGACGATATAAGTTTCCCATTTTTTTAAAAATATAGCAACTTCTTTATCTTTATCTTGATCTATCAGACATTGCTCCATTATCATTTGTTGGAATATCTGCTTATTAAGTTCAGCTATAGACAGAGATTTTTTCGAGATCCAAGTTTTTAGAAAGAGAAACCTAGCTACTCCAATGACCGTTTCAATAAATATTTTATCTTTGACTCTATCCTCTTGGGAGAATAGAAAAAATACTAAATCGCGATGTACAACCCCAAAAATAGTGGAGAATATCAGCATTACTACTACCACATTTAACACATTTATCTTTCACTTTACTGTTCCATCTTGACATTATTGAGGGTGTCAAATATGTTTGGTTTAATATATTAATATGTGCTTCTCTATAATTAGTGGATATGAATATCTTATTTATTCTATTAATACTATTCTGAATGACTTCCTCACTACATTCCGTTAACCCTTTCATATGCCATTTTTTAACAATCAGTTGCAGATTTAGTTTGCCGTCTTGAAGTGCTAAATCCTTATACCATTTTTAATAGAGAAAACTCTTATCTTACATAATTCAAGCTTAGCCGTGATTTTAGGCCAGCTCCACTCTTTCTTCTGAATTACTAATAACTTATTAACTAGATTCCTTAGTTGAAGATAGACGTAGGAATCTTTGCTAGGTAGATCATATTCACGTCTTACTGTTTGAAATGTTTTATTTTTTGGTATATCTCAATTAAAGTTAATCATTTGATTAATATATATCAATCCCTTCCTTTTCCATCTGTGGAACACAGCTGATTTTAATGCTTCAGGAAATGGAGGGTAACCCACTATTGTTAAATGATTAGATACTGCATATTCTACATTAAGATTTTTACAATATTGTTGCCAAGCTTTAATGATACCCATGACTGACCTGAAGTTTTTAATCTCCTTTGGCATATCTTTTCCTTTTGTGTGCAATAGAGCTATTAACGAGAATGGTTTCACTATTTCCTTTTCTAAGGCTTTAGCTGTATAATATTCTTCATCTATCAACCATTCGGCTGCTATTTTAATCAGACATGCTATATTATAATTGCATAGGTCTGGGTGTGCAAGTCCTCCAAATTCTCTCTAATATGATAATATCTTAAGTGATAATCTCCTTTTTTTACCCCATAAAAATTCTGTCATCTTTTTGTTAAAGATTTTGATATCTGCTTTCTTTATGAGAAGAGGAAGATTCTGCAGTTTATATAAAATTTTTGGAAATGCAATCATCTTTATTAGACTAATTTTTCCTGATAAAGCCAAAGGTAAGTGTTTCCAAACATTAAGCTGATCATATATCTTTTGAAAAATTGATTTAAAATTCAGATCATACCAGAGATTTGGATTCTTATTTAGAATAATACCCAGATACATAATTTGTTCTACAACTTTGAATGGGCTTTCCTCAGTGGAATCCCCCTTTCTATCTAACTATAATAATTCTGTTTTATTAATATTTACTCTATATCCCGAAAATGAGCTATATCTTTCTATAATTCCCATTAATCTAGGAATATTCTGCTTAGTATTTCTTAGAGATATTAATACGTCATCAGCATAAAGTAATATTTTTTTCTTCAATGCCTTTAAACATAACCCCTTGCAGATCCTGTCATATTTTAATGGCTAATGGCTCAATAGATAAATTGAACAAGAGGGGTGAGAGTGGGCAACCTTGCCTAGTGCCTCTTTCCAATCTTATTTCTGAGGATTCTATTCCATTTACTGAGATCAAAGATAGAGGGTTTTTATAAATTGCTTTGATATAATTCAGGAAAGATCCCGAAAGCCGAACTTAGTTAAATAAGTGAATAGATGATCCCATTGCACAGCGTCAAAAGCTTTTTCAGCATCTATTGTTATTAGTGCAGCATCTTGATTTAGTTCGTTAAATCTCTAAGGTTGATTCCTGAAATATTCAATGATAATACATGCTTTACGTATGTTTACAACTGAGCTTCGACCATTCATGAAGCCCACCTGATTAGGATGGATAATTTTGCTTACATTTTTTTTAAATCTTTCAGCTACTATTGATGCTAAAATTTTATAGTCTGCATTTAGCAGAGAAATAGGTCTATATGATTCTGGCCTTTCGGGATACCTTCCTTTCTTATATATCATAATTGTAACTGCTTTTGAAAATTTCTTGACATTGCCCCCTTATCTATATAGTAATAATTAAATAGCTTTGTTAAACATGGTACAATTTCTTTATTTAATATTTTGTAGAACACGGCTGGTAAATGATCTAGTCCTGGGGCTTTATTCAGTTTAATCTTATCAATAGTTTCCTCCACTTCCTCTTCTGTTATTGGTTGGTTAATATAATCCATTTCTTCTGATGTTAATCTGGGGATAGCTATACTGTCCCAAAAGAGTTCCTTATTATATCTATCGATCTCACATGCGCTATAAAATTCTTGAAATACTTGATGGAAAATCTTATTAATTTCAGCAGGGTCATGTATATACTTATCTCCTGCTTTTATTGAATTCGATTTTTTCTCCAGCTTTGCTATTTTCGCTAGATAACTACCTGTTTTATTCCCAAATTTTAAATATTTTGCCTTGTATTTAAAATCTTCTCTCACAGTTTCTTGAAGAAAAAATGTATCCCTTTCTTGTTTCGCCTGGATATATCTAGACCAATTACTTTTAGAAGGGGTTTGAATATATATATTATACATGTTTGTTAATTGGTTGGTTAGCTGTTCTTCCCTCCTCTTTCTCTTTTATTTTTAAATAATACCATATAGCTATCTCACCCCTTAATACCGCTTTTGCTGTTTCCCATAGGATTTCTATATGATTCTCATACTCTTTATTCAAATTTAAGAAAATATTCCATCTTTCTTTCAGCATTGCTATAAAGGAGGCATTCTTCAACATATATTTAGCAAAGTAAAAAGAATTCCGCTTAAAGGTTCTTATGTTAAACTTATCCATATAAATTTCATGATCTGATACTGTAAATTCCTTAATGTCAGCTTTGAGATTTTCCTTTAACAGGATCTCTGCGACTAAAAAATAATCAATCCTAGATAATGATGATGATGATTTAGATAGGCATGTATATTTATTGTAATCTGGATATTGGATCCTCCAAATATCAAATAATTTAAGCGTTTTTTTTTAAATGTATTTAATATTTTCATTTCTTTCACTATTGTATAATCTTTTTCTCTTCCCTTTGAACTTTTCCTGTCTATTGGAAATCTAGGCGTCAGATTGAAATCCCCAACGACTATTAGATTATCATCAACAAAATTCAACAAAAGAGCCTGTAACCTGCCCCAGAACTCCAACTCCAGCGTGTTGGGCCCATAAATATTACATAATGTAAATATCTTTTTTTTTATTTCAATTTTAACAATCAGATATTGTGCGTTTTCATCTATTTTAACTTCCAAGATATTATAGTCAAGATTTTTATTTAATAAAATGGCCACTCTCTTTTTCCTTTTCAACTATTATTTCAGAACCTTCTTTTTGAATGCCTAAGCGTCTTGGTATTTCTTTGGTAATGAATTACTCTAAATCTTGTTTTGCATATTTTTCGGATATACCTATAAATCTTAAATTATTCCTTCTTGCTCTGTCTTCTGCCATATCAGCTCTGTCTTGTAATTTTATTATTTTATCGTTAAAGTATATCAATCATATTACTTTTAGCGTTCATCTGATCCTCTAGATCGGAAATGCGACTTTCTGCCTCTCCTACTCTCATATTGAATTGTTTTAACTCATTTGTCACTACTCATAAATCCAACCTTATTTTATCAAATTGTGGCATTAACAAGGCAGATATCTGAGTTATTAATATTTGTGTGTCTATATTTGCATGTGGTAGACTTATATTATCCGTATTCTCTTGGACTTGTTCAGTCATATTTTTATTCCTATTTCTCTCTCTGTTTTTAGCAGCCATTTTTGCTGGTGATTTGCCTTTAAAGTTGTGGACACATTTTTCCATTAGTATAATAATTCCCTTAAATATGGTCTAAGTATAAGAGGGGAGGGAAAGAAGAAAAAAACCCTTTGAAAGACTGAGCTAAAAGAATTTCCCCCCTCTTAGACCCTGTTTAACTTCCGAGATCAGACGTCTAATTAACCTCGAAACCTTTCACTCTTAACACTCTTTTGTGATAGATTTTTCCTTTTATACCAGAGAAGTTGCTGGCTATCTCTAAAATTTAGATTATTAATATAACCATAAAATTATATATTTTCCTTATTTCCAAACCTTTTTCAGACTGACCTAGATTCCTATATATCATTGATTCATCCAAGATATGAAGGATCTAAATTACTACGCTAATTATTAGCTCAGGAAAAACCATCAAACTATAGATATTGCCGCTGTTATTGAAAAAACATACTGAGACTAATGAAACCAGTCTTTGATATTTCTCAAAACTTCTCTACCAACATAGTTTATCAGGTAAACAAACCACTTTGCAGCTTAATTATATGACATTTAGGCTGCACCTTATTCTATTTTCCACACATGTTAATAATCTTACCTCACTCAGCCTGGGTTAATATAATTTACCCCCAAATTCCTGGGAATTACCCTTCGCCTTTCTATTGTTTTATACTGTATTTCTTCATACCTTTTGCAACTAAATAAAACATTTCTTATAGCAGATATTAATCAACTCTAACATATCATATGCTATACAGCAGATATATAACAACTCCAACATATCATATGCTTATATTATAGGGCAAGGGTTTAAGAGTTCTCAGAGCTCAATTTATGCCTGGTGTCAGCTTCTTCACTGGGTTACCCAGCTCTCTGTAGATCTTGTCCCTCTATAATACAATCCCAGACTAATAAGCTAGACACCCTGACTGACAGTTATCTTTGTCTCCTTTGTCCTTTAACAATATACCATGAAGGGAAACTGATGTATCATCATCAATAATGTTATCTGATTCCACCAACACTTAAATATCTAGTTTCTTCCTGTGTATGCTACAGGCCTCTATGAATTAACTGTAAGCTTCTTCACTGGGGCTTAGTGAGGAATAGCCCCTTTTACCACTTCTCCCCGCTCTGTTGCAGAGTTATATATTCTCAGGAGAATACACAGCCTTATACTTGGCTCAGATCCTCAACTGATTACCAATATGCAAAGAGAACTTTCTCTGATCTTATAATCACTTATAGTTCCTGATGCTCCTATGGAACACTAAGCTCACCAGACTTATAGCTATCCAATTTAGATATCCAATAAGAAAGGCGAACAAATGTCTTCCTTCTTCACAGCATAAGGCCCCAGGGGGATAAGAAAAAGCGACAGTATTCGTGCTGTTTATAATTGATACAAATTGGCACACTCTCGTTGTATTTACAATATACACCCTTGTAAATTAATTTCTGTCTCCAGACTCATATCCTTTGTTAAACTATACAGTTTTATATCTTTCCCCCTGGTTATTTGTTTTCTTCCTCAATGCTGGCTATATATAAATGACCTTTATAAAAGAACTTCTTGAATATCGTCTGTACTCTTTTCAGTACTTGTATCCATACATTAAAAAGCCTTTTGTAAGACAGATTTCCTATATCCAGACTTCTTTTACTGTATATACACGCACAGTGTCACTATTAATTAGCTTCCCCTATTCCGGGCTGCAACACCCAGCTCGTAGCATGAAAAAACGTATCTGAGAAGTCAGTTCTGTGCGTTGTGTACATCGCCGTATTCAGAGATGTCAGATCAACGACTTGGGGAAGGTGCTGCTCCTGCCAGGGAGCTATAGATGCTTGACTGGCTTCGGTGAAGTACAGTTGTTTACTCTCCATCACGTGCCATCACAAGCATACACTGCTGACACCCGCGCTGGAAACAACTTGTATCGGGCGATGTGTGGCACTCCTGCCCGGCTTTGTTTTGGGCCTGGGGCCTGTGACTAGTGGCTGGAACTCCTTGGACCGAGCACTAGATTCACGCCCTTCCAACGTTGCCGCCCACCGGAAGCCATCCTAGAGAGATTGCTTCTAATTAGCAGAAGGAGATTCAGTGATGATCAGCTGTGACAAGAGGCATGCAGAGGAGCTGTGAGCTGGATTATAGTGAAGGGAAAAGCAGCTTCGGTTAGTGAAGAGATCCTGATATAGCAGAGGCTTGACTTGAACTGGAAACAGGAAGTAATCACAGGAAGTTGTCTTAGAGTGAGCAGGAGCAGAAATAACTACACACTATGTGAACAAAATAATCAAGTAATGATAGCTTGAGATGGGATGTTTAAATAGGCTGAAAAATAGGAGAAGCCATGATGTCATTTATGACAGGCTATGATAGAGACATTACAGATCCCCCAACTCAAGGAATCCTCTCCGAGGATTCAGAACAGGGTTTCAGAGGATAACGGAGATGGAAGGTTCTCAGTAAGTTGGGAGCATGGACGTCTTTACCAGGTACCCAAGAATCCTCCTCAGGACCATATCCTTTCCATCTGATAAGGTATTCCAAACGTCTCCTTTTGAGACGAGAATCCAGTACAGTATCCACCAGGTATTCTTCATGATCCGCAAACCGTACAGGTGGTGGATGAGATCGCTGAAGATTAAAACGAGGATGTGGTGTATGGGGTTTAAGTAGCGAGACATGAAATGCAGGATGGATTTTGTATGAATTTGGAAGATCTAGAACCATGGTGGAGGCATTAATAAGTTTCTTGATTGGGAAAGGACCAATAAATTGATTACCTAATTTCTACAAAGGAATATCTAGTTTTAAATATTTAGTAGATAGCCAGACTAGATCTCCTATCTTGTACTGAGGACTTGGCCTATGTCTTAAGTCATAGTGGTGTTTCTGATTCAATTTGGCATCCTTTAAGTGTTGTTGTAGTTGAGTCATTGCAGTCTTAAGATTAGAGGTGAAATCTTGAGCTGCTGGAGTACTCCTATCTACGTTAGATAGTGTGATACTTTTAGGATGGTATCCATAGGTTACATAAAATGGTGAAGTTTTGGTAGAACTAGACATGGAGTTATTGTTGGAGAATTCTGCCATTGCTATATATGTGGACCAATGATCCTGTAGGTGTGACACATAGCATCTCAAATATTGTTTGAGTATTTGATTCACCCTTTCTGTAAGTCCATTTATCTGTGGATGATAAGATGTTGTAAGGCGTGAATCAATTTTTAGGATATTACACAAAGCTTTCCAGAAGTTGGAAGTGAATTGGGTACCACGATCAGTCAAAATAGTATTTGGCAATCCATGTAGTTTCACTATATTGGTAAGGAAGGATGTAGCTGTCTCCTTTGCGGTAGGAAGATGTTTTAGTGGAATAAAGTGTGCGAGCTTTGTTAAATGATCCACTACAACTAGAATAGTGGTATATTGGTTTGATGGAGGTAGTTTGACTATGAAATCCAATGAAACTAATGACCATTGCGTATCAGGAATAGGTAGTGGATTTAAGTAACCAAAAGGTTTCCTTTGTTCTAATTTGTTCCTGGCACAAGTCTCACATGAGACCACATATTCATGAATAGTGTCATCCATGAGCGGCCACCAAAAGCTTCTTCTAATTAATTTGATTGTTTTCTTTACTCCTTGGTGTCCAGAAAGTGGATTATCATGAAAATGAGACAAAATTAATCCTCGGAGTGTTTTAGGAACATACAATTTGTTATTGTGATAGTACAATCCAGAGGGTGCTTTTTCCAATGATTCATTGTCCGGAAAGGAATCTGTAGTTAAGGCCTTTAGAATGTCTTCCTCGAAGGATGTTGCAAATCCAATTATTTTATTGGGTGCTATTATATAAGTTGATTCTTTTACGTTTGGATGTGAGTCATGTATCTGGGAGAGAGTGTCTGCCTTGATGTTTTGAGTTCCAGGTTTATAAGTAATTGAAAGCCAAATCTATCTAGGAATTGAGCCCATCTGACTTGACATGATGACAAGGTCTTGTTCTTTTTAAGATATTCTAAATTTCTGTGATCGGTGTAGATCTTAAAAGGTGTTGTAGCTCCTTCTAATAAATCACGCCAATTTTCAAGTGCAGATTTAATCGCCAATAATTCTTTGTCTCAAGCACTATAATTTGTTTCTGCTGGTAGTAATCTTTGAGAAAAGAAGGCTATTGGATGTTGTTTAGATGTTTCATCACTATATTGGGATAGAACTGCTCCAATACCTGAATCTGAGGCGTCAACTTCAACAATAAATTCCTTATTATGATTCGGTAGTTTTAGGATAGGTGCAGTAATTGAAAAGATTCTTCTGCAGCGGAAGTCCATTTGAATTTCAGATTTTTCTTAGTTAAGCTGGTTAAGGGTTTAGTTATTGTAGAGAAATTAAAAATACATTTTCTGTAAAAATGTGAAAATCCAATAAATCTCTGTAAAGATTTAACTGATGTGGGAGTAGACCAATTAACTATAGCTGAAACCTTATCTGGGTCCATTTGGATCATATTGGGTGAAATTATATACCCCAGGAATTTGATCTTGTTCAGATGAAATTGGCATTTCTCTAATTTTGCAAATAGTCTGTGATCTCTTAAACGTACCCATCGTACATGTTTAATATGATCTTCTATATTTCTCGAGTAAATCAGAATATCATCGAGATAGATGATTACACATATGTCTATAAGATCTTTGAATATGTCGTTTATAAAGTGTTGAAATGTTGCAGGGGCTTCACAAAGGCCGAAAGGCATTACTTTATATTCAAACAGACCATATCTTGTTCTGAATGCCGTCTTCCACTCATCCCATTCCTTCATTCTTATTAAATTATAAGCGCCTTTTAAATCTAGTTTAGTTTAAATTGTGGCACCTTTCAGGCATTCTAGAAGTTCGGGAATGAGTGGAAGTGGATACCTGTTTTTAATGGTTATCAAATTTAATGCCCTGTATGCATCTATAATGGGCCTAACTGTCTTATCTTTGTTTTTAAAAAAGAATATGCCCGAAGCAGCTGGTGATGTTAATGGAACAATAAAACCTTTTTTAAGATTTTCATCTATATAATCACGCAGATACTGGAGTTCATTTTGGGACAACAGAATTTTTTTTTTCCAAAAGGGATTTGTGAACCTGGTAGAAGATCTATGGGACAATCATATGTCCTATGTGGGGGGAGTGATTCAGCTTCTTTGAAATTGAAAATACCCGATAAATTCTGATATTCAGGTGGTAACAATGTTTGAATAGAGGATATGGAATGTTGTGAAAAACAAGTAGTTTTACAATATTCTGATGTATAGCTGATTTTATTAGTGTTCCAGTTGATGTTAGGATTGTGTTTAGACAACCAGGGGTATCCTAGAATAACAATGTGAAGTGATTTTGTGATTATGTCAAACCTGATAAATTTGGTATGACCATTATCAATACTAACAAGGAGTGGTATTGTATGATGTGTGATTGGACCTTTATGAATAAAAGAACCATCAATAACCTTCACATATAATGGGTTATGCTTCAACACTATATTTTATTTAACTTTACATAATCTGAATCAATGAAACAACCGCATGCTCCGGAGTCTACTATGGCTTCAGTCATGGACTGTCGTTGATCCCACTGTAATGATAGAGACACAGTTAGATGAGTAGGAATATTTGTTGGAGATATGTTATTGATTACTGTTTTCTTACCATTCTTTTGTCTGGTTAGTATAGGGCAAGTGGAAACAGTGTGTTCCTTACTGGCACAGTAGAGACACAAGTTGGCTGTCCTTTTTCTGATTTTCTCTTCTTGGCTCAGCGGTCCTTTAATGGTACCAATCTCCATGGATGTGGATCCAGTGGGATGTCTATCAGTATATTGTGGAGATCTTTTTTCAAGAGTATCAGTAGAATGTCTTTCTGCTCTCCTCTCTCTTAGGCGGCGGTCAATAGATGTTGATAATTTTATCAATCCATCTAGAGTGTCTGGCATGTCCAATCTTGACAGCTCATCTTTTAAGTTCTCTGACAGACCCAACCTGAACTGATTCCTAAGGCTTATCTGGTTCCATTGAGAGTCAGAGGACCACAGTTTGAACGCAGTGATATAGTCCTCTACATTTAGTTTACCCTGTTTCAATTAACGTAGTTTGGTTTCAGCATTTAACTGTTTGTTTGTGTCTTCATATAAACTTGCCATAGTAACAAAAGAAATCATCCAATGAATTTAGTATAGGATCATCCATTTAAAAAAAACTATTTGCCCAAGCACGTGGTTCTCCTGACAGATAGGAAATTTTAGTACATACTCTTATCTGATCTGTGTGGCATGTTTTGGGTTTCATAGAGAATATTTGATAACATGAATTTTTAAAATCTCTAAATTCAGACCTCTTTCCAGAAAATACTTGAGGTGGATTAATATGTGGCTCAAGTACATCTGGTGTTTTAGGTGTTATAATATATTTTATCAAACTCTTAAGTGTGTTGTTTTCAGCTTGAACTTCTGTCAGACCTCTTGCTAAATAGTCTATTTTCTGATTTAATGTGGTAAATTGACTATTTATTTAATTTGGATCCATTTAAATCAGTACAAATGGCTTGATTATTATTTAAGAGTTTGATCTTAGTAAATACAAATATGGTTTTGTAGCAATATTTGATACCCAGATATTGTAATCAAAAGGCAAATATGTACAAGAAAAAGATATCACAATCCAGTTTGTGCAAAAAGTTCCCAAGTAGGTTAGTTTAGAAATGATTAAACAATTCCTTTAGTTAGAGAAATAAATACAGTTCCTTTTCTTAAAGTTGAAATAATAAGCGGTGCAGTTTGAATCAGTAACAAACTTTAACTTCAGTTTGCAACAATTAATTAGTAGCAAGATATTCAATGAAGACAAATAATAATAGCACAGTACATTGTATGAAATGAAAATACTTGCAGTTAGTTGCAGTCCTTGAAAAAGCAGGTAACAAACAGCTGATGTGAGAGCTTTACACAGAAAGGATCCGGATTGACTTTAGATAGAGATTGCTTCTATCTAGCAGAAGGAGATTCAGTGATGATCAGCTGTGAGAGGAAGCATGCAGAGGAGCTGTGGGCTGGATTATAGTGAAGGGAAAAGCAGCTTCAGTTAGTGAAGAGATCCTGATACAGCAGAGGCTTGACTTGAACTGGAAACAGGAAGTAATCACTGGAAGCTGTCCTAGAGCGAGCAGGAGCAGTAACAACTACACACAAGGGGGCCTAGTTATCAACGTGTCAACTTTCCTGCCTTCACCGTCCCAATACGCCCGCCTAAGCTCGCCTCACATCGCCGCCGCGGACCTGCAAAAATTCGCCTAAGTTATCAAATAAAGCTGTCAAAAAGCCGCGCACCAAGTACAGGGCGATGAGCAGCGGACTGTGAGAGTTATCACTCATCCGATCTCGCTGCTTTTCGGCTTTTTCCCAGCTATATTGACAAGCTGTCACTAAGCACCCACACTAAACTACACTGTTCTACCCCCTATAACGGCGATCCCGGAGCCCCCCGCAACTAAATAAAGTTACTAACCCCTAAACCGCCACTCCTAGACCCTGCCGCAACTCTTATGTATTAACCCCTAAACCGCCGCTCCCGGGAACCCACCGCCACCTACATTATACCTAGTAACCCCTATCCTGCCCCCCCCTATACCGTCGCCCTCTATAATAAAGTTATTAACCCCTATCCTGCCGATCCCGCATCTCGTCGCAACTAAATAAATAGTTTAACCCCTAAACCGCCGCTCCCTGACCCCGCCGCAACCTATATTAAATTTATTAAACCCTATACTGCCCCCCCCTACACCGTCGCCACCTATAATAAATTTATTAACCCCTATCCTGCCCCCCACTACACCGCCGCCACTGTAATAAAATTATTAACCCCTAAACCTAAGTCTAACACTAACCCTAACACCCCCCTAACTTAAATATTAATTAAATAAATCTAAATAATATTTCTATTATGAACTAAATTAATCCTATTTAAAACTAAATACTTACCTTTAAAATAAACCCTAAGATAGCTAAAATATAAATAATAATTATATTGTAGCTATCTTAGGATTTATTTTTATTTTACAGGTAACTTTCAATTTATTTTAACTAGGTACAATAGCTATTAAATAGTTATTAACTATTTAATAGCTTACCTAGCTAAAATAAAGAGAAATTAACCTGTAAATTAAAAACTAACCTAAGTTACAATTACACCTAACACTACACTATACTTAAATAAATTATTCCTATTTAAAACTAAATACTTACCTGTAAAATAAACCCTAAGATAGCTACAATGTAATTAATAATTACATTGTAGCTATCTTAGGATTTATATTTATTTTACAGGTAACTTTGTATTTATTTTAGCTAGTTAGAATAGTTATTAAATAGTTATTAACTATTTAATAGTTACCTAGCTAAAAGAAATACAAAATTACCTGTAAAATAAATCCTAACCTAAGTTACAATTAAACCTAACACTACACTATCATTAAATAAATTAAATAAATTAACTACAAATAACTACAATTAAATACAATTACATAAACTAACTAAAGTACAAAAAAAAAAGCTGTTACAAAAAATAAAAAAATAAGTTACAAACATTTTAAAAATATTACAACAATTTTAAGCTACTTACACCTAATCTAAGCCCCCTAATAAAATAACAAACCCCCCCAAAATAAAAAAATGCCCTACCCTATTCTAAATTAAAAAAGTTCAAAGCTCTTTTACCTTACCAGCCCTTAAAAGGGCCATTTGTGGGGCATGCCCCAAATAATTCAGCTCTTTTGCCTGTAAAAGAAAAATACAACCCCCCCACATTAAAACCCACCGCCCACATACCTCTAATCTAACCCAAACCCCCCTTAAAATAACACTAATCCCCTGAAGATCATCCTACCTTGTCTTCACTCAGCCGAGCAGCGATGGAACCGAAGAGGGCAGAAGTGATCATCCAAGGGGAGCTGAAGAAATCTTCCATCCGATGAAGTGATCCTCCAAGCGGCGCTGAAGAACTCTTCCATCCGGGCGATGTCATCTTCCAAGAGGCGCTGAAGAAGTCTTCTATCCGGGCGATGTCATCTTCCAAGCCGGGTCTTCAATCTTCATCCCGCCGACGCGGAACATCCTTCTTTACCGACGGACTACCGACGAATGAAGGCTCCTTTAAGGGACGTCATCCAAGATGGCGTTCCTTCAATTCCGATTGGCTGATAAGATTCTATCAGCCAATCGGAATTAAGGTAGGAAAAATCTGATTGGCTGATTGAATCAGCCAATCAGATTGAGCTCGCATTCTATTGGCTGATTGGAACAGCCAATAGAATGCAAGCTCAATCTGATTGGCTGATTGGATCAGCCAATCGGATTGGACTTGAATCTGATTGGCTGATTCAATCCTACCTTTTCCTCAATTTTCCTACCTTAATTCCGATTGGCTGATAGAATCCTATCAGCCAATCGGAATTGAAGGGACACCATCTTGGATGACGTCCCTTAAAGGAGCCTTCATTCGTCGGTAGTCCGTCGGTAAAGAAGGATGTTCCGCGTCGGCGGGATGAAGATTGAAGACCCTGCTTGGAAGATGACATCGCCAGGATAGAAGACTTCTTCAGCGCCTCTTGGAAGATGACATCCCCCGGATGGAAGAGTTCTTCAGCGCCGCTTGGAGGATCACTTCATCGGATGGAAGATTTCTTCAGCGCCCTTTGGATGATCACTTCTGCCGCTCCGGATGTCCTCTTCGGTTCCATCGCTGCTCGGCTGAGTGAAGACAAGGTAGGATGATCTTCAGGGGATTAGTGTAAGGTTATTTTAAGGGGGGTTTGGGTTAGATTAGGGGTATGTGGGTGGTGGGTTTTAATGTTGGGGGGGTTGTATTTTTCTTTTACAGGCAAAAGAGCTGAATTCTTTGGGGCATGCCCCACAAATGGCCCTTTTAAGGGCTGGTAAGGTAAAAGAGCTTTGAACTTTTTTAATTTAGAATAGGGTAGGGCATTTTTTTTATTTTGGGGGGATTTGTTATTTTATTAGGGGGCTTAGATTAGGTGTAAGTAGCTTAAAATTGTTGTAATATTTTTAAAATGTTTGTAACTTATTTTTTTTATTTTTTGTAACTTAGCTTTTTTTATTTTTTGTACTTTAGTTAGTTTATGTAATTGTATTTAATTGTAGTTATTTGTAGTTAATTTATTTAATTTATTTAATGATAGTGTAGTGTTTGGTTTAATTGTAACTTAGGATAGGATTTATTTTACAGGTAATTTTGTATTTCGTTTAGCTAGGTAGTTATTAAATAGTTAATAACTATTTAATAACTATTCTAACTAGCTAAAATAAATACAAAGTTACCTGTAAAATAAATATAAATCCTAAGATAGCTACAATGTAATTATTAATTACATTGTAGCTATCTTAGGGTTTATTTTACAGGTAAGTATTTAGTTTTAAATAGGAATAATTTATTAAAGTAAAGTGTAGTGTTAGGTGTAATTGTAACTTAGGTTATTTTTTATTTTACAGGTTAATTTCTCTTTATTTTAGCTAGGTAAGCTATTAAATAGTTAATAACTATTTAATAGATATTGTACCTAGTTAAAATAAATTGAAAGTTACCTGTAAAATAAAAATAAATCCTAAGATAGCTACAATATAATTATTATTTATATTGTAGCTATATTAGGGTTTATTTTAAAGGTATTTAGTTTTAAATAGGATTAATTTAGTTAATAAGAGAAATATTATTTAGATTTATTTAATTAATATTTAAGTTAGGGGGGTGTTAGGGTTAGTGTTAGACTTAGGTTTAGGGGTTAATAAATTTATTACAGTGGTGGCGGTGTAGTGGGGGGCAGGATAGGGGTTAATAAATGTATTATAGGTGGCGACGGTGTAGGGGGGCTGATTAGGGGTTAATAAATTTAATATAGGTTGTGGCAGGGTCCGGGAGCGACGGTTTAGGGGTTAATACATATATTATAGCTGCGGTGGGCTCTGGGAGCGGCGGTTTAGGGGTTAATATGTATAGAGTAGCTTGCGGTGGGCTCCGGGAGCGGCGGTTTAGGGGTTAATATGTAAAGGGTAGCTTGTGGTGGGCTCCGGGAGCGGCTGTTTAGGGGGTAATAACTTTATTTAGTTGCGGGATGTCTGGCAGCAGCAAACTTGTACTTTCGCTATGGTCAGACTCCCATTGATTCCTATGGGATCCACCGCCTCCAGGGTGGCGGATTGAAAACCAGGTACGCTGGGCCGGAAAAGTGCCAAGCGTACCTGCTAGTTTTTTGATAACTAGCAAAAGTAGTCAGATTGTGCCGCACTTGTGTGCGGAACATCTGGAGTGACGTAAGAATCGATCTGTGTCGGACTGAGTCCGGCGGATCGAAGTTTACGTCACAAAATTCTACTTTTGCCGGTCTCTAGCCTTTGATAACTAAGGCGAATCAGCCTCGCCACAAATACGCTGCGGAATTCCAGCGTATTTGAGTTTGACGGCTTGATTACTAGGCCCCAAGGTGAACAAAATAATCAAGCAATGATAGCTTGAGATGTTATGTTTAAATAGGCTGAAAAATAGGAGGAGCCATGATGTCATTTATGACAGGCTATGATAGAGACATTACAATTGTGAAAGTTCCATATTGACTAAAAGCTGTAATCTGGGTTTATCATGAATTAATTTTATTAGGTTGAAAATTTGTAAGTGCAGTGAACATATGATCCCAGATAATTGAAACAAAAGCTTTTTCAGCATCGATTAAAAGTGCTAGATCATTCTTGCTATTTTTATCTAACTCATGCTTCTTTTTATAATAATAGTCTAGTGTAATCAAAACCCAACGCATATTCCGTGATGAGTTTCTCCCTGGCATAAATCCCATCTGATCCTCATGAATCAGGTCCCTGATCACTTTTTTGAGCCTGTCCGCTAACATAGACCTTAAGATCTTGTAATCAAGATTTTACAAGGATATGGGTCTATATGCTCCCATGTTCTCTGGATCTTTGCCCTTCTTATGTATAAGAGAAATTATGGAATTGGCAAAATATGGTGATTGCATTCTATTCTGGGTATACTATAGATTATACAATTTAGCTAATGTTTCTGATATACCGTTTTTGATAATTGTATAAAATTCAGCTGGCAGTACATCTGGGCCGGGAGCTTTGCCAGATTTAATTTTTTTATAAAGCTACTATAATCTCTTCTACAGTAATTTCTTGATTTATTTGTTCGAGGGCCTAGGGCCTTCCTTGATATTTTAGGGAGGTTAATATTTTGTCCAAATTGAACATTTTCCCAAGCGTTTTATATCTCCTCCAAACACTTCCGATTTCCCTACCCCAACACTTTATCCCAAATTTGCAAAATGATTTGTTTTAATTCATCTGGGACAGACGCAAGCTAAGAATAAATTAAAAAATGATGTGCACCCCGATTAAGAAAGGGGGCCTGGGAGTCCTCAATTTAGAAAATTACAGAAAAGCCACATTTCTACAATGAATAGTTGACTGGTTTGTAAATTATACACACAAAAAATGGGTAGAGTTAGAACATGACATCACAAGCACATCTCACCTAGGGTCCTTTTGCTGGCAAAACAATTCCGCAATCCTGCAATCTACAAAATAATTTGAGGGGGTAGAGGGGAGCGCCAACAAAGGCTGAGGTATGTGAAATTAGGATTAGATAGTAAACAATAAGATATGAAAATAAAAATAAAGATAAAAATATGTCATATAAAATTTTACAAATTTATTACACAATAAAAATAACATGGATCCATGTAAAAAAAAAAAAAAGAGTATCAGGATAAAATCAAGTACAGATAGAAGATGGTCCGCAATGTCGATTACAATGTCAATATATTTTCTTAAAATATGTTATCTTAGAATGAATAGTTCTTATTGAAAATAGTAATGTCAATCTTAGAATATGTTATCTTATCATATGTTATCGACATTTAAGAAAATATATTGACATTGTAATCGACATTGCAGACCATCTTCTATCTGTACTTGATTTTATCCTGATACTCTTTTTTTTTTTTTTTCACATGGATCCATGTTATTTTTATTGTGTAATAAATTTGTAAAATTTTATATGACATATTTTTATCTTTATTTTTATTTTCATATCTTATTGTTTACTATCTAATCCTAATTTCACATACCTCAGCCTTTGTTGGCGCTCCCCTCTACCCCCTCAAATTATATTGTATCACTAGTTGGGTTCACTAGGGAACTCGTCGAGGAGAGCTAGAGGTATAACCCCACTACCCATCCCCTTTTTTTGTTTAGCGCAGGGTACACTTCATATCTATCCCGCAATCTACAAAACTCAACCCCATAATACAGGAAACATACAAAGTATGGGACAAAATCCTAATAGAATTTCCACACATGTCTTCTAGATTCTCCCCATTAACGTCCCTAACAGATAATATAGATTTTTCTCCGCGGCACCACATAGGGAAAACATAACAAGATAAGTCCCATTGAGCGATAATAATATACCAACTTGGCAAAGAAAACTCCCTTCTACCCTTGAATATACTGATTAATAACGGGCTCTCTATGTTTTCCAATTGGGTACTATTACCCCAATGTCACTCCTATATCCTGAAACACAATGATAGAAAAAAATTACTTCGCACTCTAACACATTTTGAATCTCTCTGCAAATCTACAACACCTATTAGAAGAACACTCTTTCTAGTATACTCACTGCTGCAATCTACACCACCTGGTTATACTCCATACTGTATAGATAGATGGGCAGATGAACTTAATACAGAAATATCTCATACTGATATGGCTTGCATTTTCTCCAATGTTACTAAGGTTTCCTCCTCTAGCAGAATGATCGAGACTAATTAAAAATCATACAAAGATAGTGTCTGACCCCAGTAAGAATAAACAAACTATTTGCCTCTGCCAGTGATAAATGTTAAAGATCTGAGGAATCAGTAGGCACAATGACACACATATGGTGGACTTGCCCCTAAATACAAATTTACTGGTAAAACATTGTAAAGGCTACCTCCAAAATGCTTGACGTTATACTACCGATGGATCCCACAATATGGCTACTAAACAATGTCCCTCATAAAATCCCATCCCACAAAAAGAAATTAATCTTTATTGCCAGTATTAGTATAAAAAGCCTTATTGCACAAAACTGGAAAAAAAAAATCCCCACATCAGCCCACTGGTACAATAAATGTAATCGTTTTTTGGAGTTGGAGGAGTATGCCTATATGTTATAGAAACAAGAACCCTCTAATATTCAGATGAAAATACTATGGGAGTGTTATGATGAGTATCATCCACAAATAAACAACTAAAGTTTTCTGGTAAATGGGAATAAGAAAATAAAAATCAATATAAATGCAATCCTATACATTAGCATAAGAGAAAACACAACAAACACAAATCTGATTTTGATGTTAAAGATGTAATCAGTTTTAGTTTATTGTTATATATATGTTAGTTATATAATTTCATTCAATATCAGCTGTATTTCTAGGTACAATTTACATGGTATACACAGTTTTTCCACAAAATATACGTTTCTATATTTTTGTACCGCATTATTTTTCAATAAAGCTGATTTAAAACAAAAAACAAACAAACAAAAAACCCCAACATTTTTTAAATTTGTCTGACAAAATCTACTGCTCATTTAAAAAAACAGAGTAAGTGCATTGTATTGCATTTATATTATGCAATTGTTGATTATGTAATTCTGCTGTATTGTAAGTTGGAGAGTAACTCTTTACAGAAATGGTGGTTTATTAATGGAATAGACTTCCAATAGAGGTAAAGTCCAAGTTAAACTTTAAAGGGACAGTCTACACCAGAATTGTTATTTTTTTAAAAGATAGATAATCCCTTTATTACCCATTCCCCAGTTTTGCATAACCAATATTATTCTATAAATATACTTTTTACCTCTGTGATTACCTTGTATCTAAGCATCTTCTGACAGCCCCCTGATCACCTGACTTTTTAAAAATGATCTATTGACTTGCATTTTAACCAATTAGTGCTGTGTTGTGCGGATTCTTAAATAACTCAACTGGCGTGAGCACAATGGTATCTATACCATTGGTCCACATGAACTAGCAGTCTCCTATTGAGGCTGATAAAACAAAAAAGAGACAAAATGGATAGTCCAGAGCACTCAAGCAAATACAAATTAGTAGACTGTATCACAGTGAGGTTTATTCAAGACGGGTGAATTATAAAACTTAGCATTTAATAAATGAATTAAAAAGTAGAGAATAGCTACTAGTGTAGGTGTATATAAAACATGGCTAAAAATTCTAAGGAAGATAAAGAGCAGGCATGCCCAGGTAATACCCTTGCCTATGTAATGTGACTAACATAATAGTATGACACAATAAATTATCATATAGTAGTATGTAATTAATAAGGGAATGTCTGGCAGGTATGCACCCAAAAATGCTCATTGATTGCACAGCAAAACTATCTACAAAAAAGAGGAATGAACTCAAACAAATTAACTGATCCTAGTGCAATACTGGAGCGGTGCAAACACTGTCAGAGTCCCAGAGCAATATATGCAAGTAAATAACAATGTGGTATAGTATCAATGCCGATTATGCTGAAGTTTGTAGCATACTATAGAATAACTACAATACATAGGATAAGGCAGCAGAGCTCTCAACACAAGCGCCTATTTCCCCAAACAATGGCTTTTTCAAAGGCTAACCCAACTTGGGAAAGCCTCACTGCTTAAACGTAGATTCGTGAGCCAATCAGGGGTGAGGATTCTCACACACCCCTTAGAGAGTCAATCGTATATGTCCTCCTATCATTGGATAGGCGTCTGTCACATGACCACAATATAATGACAAAGAAGGGGGCGGGGAGAATGTAACATATAGCCGCATAGAAAGTATTCCTGAAACTACTGTTTCAAAGTGATCAATTAAATACTGACCATTGTGTTCATATATTAAAATAGATGGTGCAATGAATGTCTTACACATATTTATATATTAATAACCGAAGTGGAAGCCAATGACAATGTATCGATGAATGTTGCACATAGTGCAAGGTTGTTGTTTGCGAAGAAATAGCTGTTGTTTGCGAAAAAATACACCCGTTAGTGTCACAAAGAAGCCATATATTATGTAGCATGAACTCTAGATTGGTTTACCTACAATATATTACTATATAAAAATCTCCATTGTTATGAAATCCTATATACAATCTTCATCTTATTTTCCGAAGCCAACCCATGCTCTAAGTACTCAGTATTGAAATGGGGATCTTAAGTATCTGATCGCATCCACTAGTATCACAATCCATGCATGTGAAGTATATGTGCCACTATTTTCTATACATGTGTCTGTTTACAGGATATCCAGCGCTTCATATTTTACGATGTTATAATCCAATACAGTGAAAATAAGGTGTATATCTTTTTATAAGGCAATCAACATTTCATATTTCTATTGTGAACAAATACAAGAGCAGTGTATAAGCAAACGATGGCACCAAAAGGTCCTCAAAATTGTAGTTAATTATCAATATAAAATTATGACATTGCTAAGATGCATACCGGTTCATTCTTAAATAGAATGTTTTCAGACCGATGTAATACTAAGAGACCATATGTATGGATATATGAAAGTACAGCAATGTTAGTCATCTTTTAATACATCTTAATACCAGAAAAAATATATATTACAGATCTCATAGGGTCCGTCATAACTACCCAACAATTGCTGTGTAGTTTGGGAAAAATCCCCCAGATTATATATGATATAATAAATAGGGAGAGTTATATCGTGTCTTTTTTTTAAACAGTGGAATGCCATGATAAATCAAAATTCATGTAAGTAAAGATTGTAATGTTGAGCATATGTTGTACTGGTTTACAGCAAATAGCAAGAAGAGGAAGGAGAAAAGATCCACTTCCCTAATCTAATTGTATATAATTTATTAGTATTCAATGATGATACTACCAGGCCAATAAAGCTCAAATTAGGGGGCATAAAGAGCCATACAAGGTGTGTACATAATTTCAGATCATAATCTAACTGGCTTGAAGGGATGGCCCCACGTATCAGTGAGGAGGGGAGAGAGAGAAGTACAATTTTCGAGTTAGAACAATTTAATTAAGATTTGAATATGATTTGTAGAGCTTATCATTAGTGATGTCGCGAACTGCTCGCCGGAGAACAGTTCCCGGCGAACATAGCTTGTTCGCGTTCGCCGATGTGGGCGAACATATGCGATGTTCGATCCGCCCGCTATGTGTCATCATTGAGGAAACTTTGACCCTGTATCTCACAGCCTTCTGACACATTTGAGCCAATCAGCAGCAGACACTCCCTCACAGACCCTCCCAGCTCCTTGGCAGCAGCCATTTTAGATTCATTACGATCTTGCTTTCTTAGTGAGAGGAGCTTTAGTGTTGCTGCTGCTGACATTATAGGGAAACAGATAGCTAGGCTAGTGTATTTAGTGTCCACTACAGTCCTGAAGGACTCATCTGATCTCTGCTGTAAGGACAGCACCCCAAAAATCCCTTTTTTGGGCTATAACTTCAGTCGTTTTTTTTATTTTATTATTTGTAATTTTGTTTGCATTTGCCTGGCTTTCAGCCTGTGTGTGAGGCTCACAGCATATACTGTGATTAGTGCCACCACTGATATCTGCTTAACATTAGTGTAAATTTAACCAACAAAACTTTTAAATCATTTTGCTAGTGTAATCTAATTTCATTTTTTATCAGGCCTGTGTCTCAGGCTCACACAGCATATACTGTGGTTAATTGCTCTGTGCCAGCAGCCACCACTCATATCTGCTTAACATTAGTGTAAATTTAAACAACAAAACTTTTAAATCATTTTGCTAGTGTAATCTAATTTCATTTTCTATCAGGCCTGTGTGTCAGGCTTACACAGCATATACTGTGGTTAATTGCTGTGCCAGCCACCACTCATATCTGCTTAACATTATTGTAAATTTAAAAAAAAAAACAACTTTTAAATCATTTTGCTAGTGTAATCTAATTTCATTTTCCATCAGGCCTGTGTGTCAGGCCCACATCATATAGTGTGATTAATAGCTCTTTTTTCCACCACTTATATCTGGTGTAACATTAGTGTAAATTTTTTTTAATTTTTTTTTTACATCAGTCCTCTTCTAGTGTTATTTAATTTTAGTTGCCAGGCCAGCCTGAATGCCATTAGTGCCAGCCTGTGTGTCAGGCTGCCAGCATATACTGTGCCTACTTCCATCCTCAGTGCCAGTCCACCACTCCTATCTGGTGTAACATTAGTTTAAATTTTGTAAAAAAAAACTTTTACATCAGTCTTCTAGTGTTATTTAATTTTAGTTGCCAGGCCAGCCTGTCACTAGTGCCAGCCTGAGTGTCAGGCTGCCAGCACATACTGTGCCTACTTCTATCCTGAGTGCCATCACTCCTATCTGTTGTAACATTAGTGTAACATTTTAAAAAAAAACTTTTAATTCAGTCTGCTATTGTTATTTAATTGCAGTTGCCTGTCTGCCAACGTGTGTGCCAGGCCCACTTTCCAACCATTGTGTTCATATATTAAAATAGATGGTGCAATGAATGTCTTACACATATTTATATATTAATAACCGAAGTGGAAGCCAATGACAATGTATCGATGAATGTTGCACATAGTGCAAGGTTGTTGTTTGCGAAGAAATAGCTGTAGTTTGCGAAAAAATACACCCGTTAGTGTCACAAAGAAGCCATATATTATGTAGCATGAACTCTAGATTGGTTTACCTACAATATATTACTATATAAAAATCTCCATTGTTATGAAATCCTATATACAATCTTCATCTTATTTTCCGAAGCCAACCCATGCTCTAAGTACTCAGTATTGAAATGGGGATCTTAAGTATCTGATCGCATCCACTAGTATCACAATCCATGCATGTGAAGTATATGTGCCACTATTTTCAATACATGTGTCTGTTTACAGGATATCCAGCGCTTCATATTTTACGATGTTATAATCCAATACAGTGAAAATAAGGTGTATATCTTTTTATAAGGCAATCAACGTTTCATATTTCTATTGTGAACAAATACAAGAGCAGTGTATAAGCAAACGATGGCACCAAAAGGTCCTCAAAATTGTAGTTAATTATCAATATAAAATTATGACATTGCTAAGATGCATACCGGTTCATTCTTAAATAGAATGTTTTCAGACCGATGTAATACTAAGAGACCATATGTATGGATATATGAAAGTACAGCAATGTTAGTCATCTTTTAATACATCTTAATACCAGAAAAAATATATATTACAGATCTCATAGGGTCCGTCATAACTACCCAACAATTGCTGTGTAGTTTGGGAAAAATCCCCCAGATTATATATGATATAATAAATAGGGAGAGTTATATTGTGTCTTTTTTTTAAACAGTGGAATGCCATGATAAATCAAAATTTATGTAAGTAAAGATTGTAATGTTGAGCATATGTTGTACTGGTTTACAGCAAATAGCAAGAAGAGGAAGGAGAAAAGATCCACTTCCCTAATCTAATTGTATATAATTTATTAGTATTCAATGATGATACTACCAGGCCAATAAAGCTCAAATTAGGGGGCATAAAGAGCCATACAAGGTGTGTGCATAATTTCAGATCATAATCTAACTGGCTTGAAGGGATGGCCCCACGTATCAGTGAGGAGGGGAGAGAGAGAAGTACAATTTTCGAGTTAGAACAATTTAATTAAGATTTGAATATGATTTGTAGAGCTTATCATTAGTGATGTCGCGAACTGCTCGCCGGAGAACAGTTCCCGGCGAACATAGCTTGTTCGCGTTCGCCGCTGTGGGCGAACATATGCGATGTTCGATCCGCCCCCTATGTGTCATCATTGAGGAAACTTTGACCCTGTATCTCACAGCCTTCTGACACATTTGAGCCAATCAGCAGCAGACACTCCCTCACAGACCCTCCCAGCTCCTTGGCAGCAGCCATTTTAGATTCATTACGATCTTGCTTTCTTAGTGAGAGGAGCTTTAGTGTTGCTGCTGCTGACATTATAGGGAAATAGATAGCTAGGCTAGTGTATTTAGTGTCCACTACAGTCCTGAAGGACTCATCTGATCTCTGCTGTAAGGACAGCACCCCAAAAATCCCTTTTTTGGGCTATAACTTCAGTCGTTTTTTTTTATTTTATTATTTGTAATTTTGTTTGCATTTGCCTGGCTTTCAGCCTGTGTGTGAGGCTCACAGCATATACTGTGATTAGTTACACCACTGATATCTGCTTAACATTAGTGTAAATTTAACCAACAAAACTTTTAAATCATTTTGCTAGTGTAATCTAATTTCATTTTCTATCAGGCCTGTGTCTCAGGCTCACACAGCATATACTGTGGTTAATTGCTCTGTGCCAGCAGCCACCACTCATATCTGCTTAACATTAGTGTAAATTTAAACAACAAAACTTTTAAATCATTTTGCTAGTGTAATCTAATTTCATTTTCTATCAGGCCTGTGTGTCAGGCTTACACAGCATATACTGTGGTTAATTGCTGTGCCAGCCACCACTCATATCTGCTTAACATTATTGTAAATTTAAAAAAAAACAACTTTTAAATCATTTTGCTAGTGTAATCTAATTTCATTTTCCATCAGGCCTGTGTGTCAGGCCCACATCATATAGTGTGATTAATAGCTCTTTTTTCCACCACTTATATCTGGTGTAACATTAGTGTTAATTTTTTTCAATTTTTTTTTTACATCAGTCCTCTTCTAGTGTTATTTAATTTTAGTTGCCAGGCCAGCCTGAATGCCATTAGTGCCAGCCTGTGTGTCAGGCTGCCAGCATATACTGTGCCTACTTCCATCCTCAGTGCCAGTCCACCACTCCTATCTGGTGTAACATTAGTTTAAATTTTGTAAAAAAAAACTTTTACATCAGTCTTCTAGTGTTATTTAATTTTAGTTGCCAGGCCAGCCTGTCACTAGTGCCAGCCTGAGTGTCAGGCTGCCAGCACATACTGTGCCTACTTCTATCCTGAGTGCCATCACTCCTATCTGTTGTAACATTAGTGTAACATTTTAAAAAAAAAACTTTTAATTCAGTCTGCTATTGTTATTTAATTGCAGTTGCCTGTCTGCCAACGTGTGTGCCAGGCCCACTTTCCAACTAGTGCCACAAATCATTTTTGTTCTAACAGTAGTGTAAATATTTTAAATAAAAACTTTTTTGACTGTGAATCATCAGTCTGCTAGTGCAATTGAATTGCAGTTGCCTGCCTGCCAGCGTGTGTGCCAGGCCCACTTGCCAACTAGTGCCACCAATCATATTTGTTATAACAGTATTGTAAATATTTAAAATAAAAACTTTTTTGACTGAGAAACATCAGTCATCTAGTGTAATCTAGTTGCAGTTGCCTGCCTGCCAGCGTGTGTGCCAGGCCCACTTGCTAACTAGTGCCACCAATCATATTTGTTATAACAGTATTGTAAATATTTAAAATAAAAACTTTTTTGACTGAAAACATCAGTCATCTAGTGTAAACTAATTGCAGTTGCCTTCCTCCCAGCGTGTGTGCCAGGCCCACTTGTCAACTAGTGCCACCAATCATATTTGTTATAACAGTAATGTAAATATTTAAAAAAAATATTTTTTGACTGTGAAACATCAGTCTGCTAGTGTAATCTAATTGAAGTTGCCTTCAATGTATCTATCTATCTATCTATCTATCTATCTATCTATCTATCTATCTATCTATCTATCTATCAAATCTATCTATCTCGTGGTTGTGCAAATGGACTGTTTGCGGTTGTTTGCGGTGCGTTACACAGGGAGTTTGGTCTGTCACTGTGAAGCGGGCGTAACCCTTCACTACCTGATCAATACAACATCATACCTGATGTTTTAAAGCACGTAATTCCAAACAATTTAGGAATGTTAGGTGATTTAGGCCCTTTATGGGTTAAAACCAGACTCTGCATCAACTATGTAATTTTCCGTGGGAGTTTTTCCATGGATCCCCCTCCGGCATGCCACAGTCCAGGTGTTAGTTCCCTTGAAACAACTTTTCCATCACTATTGTGGCCAGAAAGAGTCCTTGTGGGTTTTAAAGTTCGCCTGCCTATTGAAGTCAATGGCGGTTCGCCCGGTTCGCGAACATTTGCGGAAGTTCGAGTCTGCCGTTCGCGAACCTAAATTTTTAGGTTCGCGACATCACTACTTATCATTTGTAATGGAATTAAAAAATACACAAAAAATGTCACAAAAGCAACAAGGAGATGAAATACTAATGCATAGCCAGATAAGATGGAGTACTGAAGTTGACATCAAATGTCCAGTACTCGATATAGCTAAGACAGATAGTACTACATATGAGGTCTAGATATTATGATCAATGATTAAAGTTCTTAGTATATAAGATTAATAGGTAACTCTTTATATTTTATAGAAAGGAATTATAACCATCTTGTTCATTTAGTCCCAATGGTGTTAATGTATTAAGCCAGAATATCCACCTGCATTCTGCTTGTAAGAGCATGGTTTCCACATTCCCACCTCTAATTCCAGGTTTAATTACTTGTAGGACGGAGACTTTCAAGTCCGGTTTAATTCCATGCTTCCTAAGTTAGTGTTTAGCTACAGGGGTAAGGGTCTTGCCATTTTTGTGGTCATTTTCACAGTTTTTAATAGTATTAATGTGCTCTCCAAGTCTCACAAGTAATTCACGTGTCGTTATCCCTATATATCTTATTCCACATTTACATAACAGGCAGTACACCACATTTCTGGTTTTACAGTTCGCGAAACCAAACATTCTTTTAACGCTACACGTTAGGGTGACAAATTCTCTCTCATTGTGTATGTACCTACAAAAACTGCAGGTACCACATGTGTCAGTTCCACATATATTTCTGTTGTTCAATTTTTTTCTTCTTGTGAAGTGGCTCTTAAATAATTTGTTGCCAATAGTAGGAGCTTTCCTCCAACTAGTCTTAATTTTATCTCCCAGAAATTTTTATAAGTCTTCATCTGATTTTAGTATATTACTATGTCGATTTAAGATATTGCTAATCTTCATATGATTAGCATTGAAAGTGGTCACAAATCTGATTTCATTATTTGCAACCTTAGATTTCTTTTTTGGAGTCAATAAAGAGTCTCTCAAAGAGCCAAAAGAACTCTGAGCTTTATTGGCCTTGTAGTAACATCATCGAATACTAATAAATTATATACAATTAGATTAGGGAAGTGGATCTTTTCTCCTTCCTCTTCTTGCTATTTGCTGTAAACCAGTACAACATATGCTCAACATTACAATCTTTACTTACATATCAATGTTGGTTGTGCAAAGCTGGGGAATGGGTAGTAAAGGTGTTATCTATCTTTTTATACAATAACAATTTTTGTGTTGATTGTCCCTTTAATCTTGCACTATTTTCCAATAATTTAAATGGGCTGGGTAATGGGTAGTAAAGGCGTTGTCTATCTTTTTAAACAATAACAATTTTGGTGTCCCTTTAATGATTTAGATAGGGCATGTAATTTTAAACAGCTTTCCAATTTACTTTTATCATCAAATTTGCTTTGGCCTCTTGGTATTCTTAGATGAAAGCTAAAACTAGGTGGGCTCATATGCTAATGTCTAAGCCTTTGAAGGCTGCCTTTTTATGGATGCATTTGACAGTTTTTCACAGCTAGTGGGCATTGGATCATGTGTGCCATATAGATAACATTGTGCTCACGTCCGTGAAGTTAGCATTAATTGCCTGAAATGCAAGTTTGTCAAAAGATCTGAGATAAGGAGGCAGTCTGCAGAAGCTTAGATACAAGGTAATCACTGAGGTAAAAAGTATATTAACCCCTTAGAGACCAGACCATTTTTCTATTTTCTTACCCTTAAGGACCAGGGCTATTTTTACATTTTTGCGGTGTTTGTGTTTAGCTGTAATTTTCCTCTTACTCATTTACTTTACCCACACATATTATATACCATTTTTCTCGCCATTAAATGGACTTTCTAAAGATAGTATCATATATTTTACTATAATTTTTTTTATAAAATAGGATGAAAAAATTGAAAAAAACATACTTTTTCTAACTTTGATCCCCAAAATCTGTTACACATCTACAACCACCAAAAAAAAACATGCTAAATAGTTTCTATTGGTATAAATAAAATCAGTGACGTAAAGCTTTTCATTGATAAAAACTAATACAATATAAGGGTGCCATTTTCTATATATATGCAATTCTCTATGACTAATTATGGCTAATGATATTGTTTTTATTCCCTTTTCATTTTCCTAAATAATATCTGAGATATTGATGAGAGATAGAATTGCCTAGATACCAGCTTTGTCACAGGTTACGCGTATAAAATTTACTGAGAAAGCATTTGACTTATATACTAATAGATTATAAATGTATGCGTGACTGTGACTAAAGCTGCTATTATTGGTCCTTTGGTATTATAAACTCTATATATGTGATATTTATAACGTTTTGTAATCATGAATTTATAGGTTTGCCAAATTACTAACTATGTACTAATAACAATTTTTATTGTAGATAAGGTTTCACTTTAGTTGTTAAGTAGTAATGTTATTTGTGTGTGTATATGACTGTTAATTTATGCACTAATACAGAAGCAATGAATGAGTTAAATTTTACCTGCTTACTAATTGGTTGAATAAGTTGCGCTCTGTGTGTACTTAACAGCTGGTAGTAATGCTTGTCTTTCAGCTCTGATGAACTGCCATTGAGGCAAGAAACGCGTCAGCTGTGTTACTCTGCTCACTGTGTCCTTTTTCGTTTTTAAACTTTGTGCAATAAATATTGGATTTTTAATAATGCACCACTCTCCTGGCTTCCTTTTCTGATGAGACAGCTTCTTTGGTTTTGGTTTGCTGTTTCTCGTATTACTGAGGGGGTGTGGAGAAACCCCTGGCTCTCATTGGACTAGCTGTGCCAGAGTGACGGACCACGGCACAGGAACGAGGCTCCACGCATCACTGGGGATTTCGGCATTTGCACGCTGCAATTGAATGCTGAACGAGTGAGCAGTTCCAACTTCATGGAGATTACACTGGAGACATAAAGCTCATATATATGCTGATATAGAAGTGGTAAACCCGTTCCGTTTACTTTCTTAACTTGGAGTTTGTTATATCATATATTGGAATCTGTGATAACCACAATAGTGGGACTCTGAATAGAGTAGTATCACACGCTTCCATATTGTCTATTTACACTACTGACTCAAAACACATGTCAATTGTTCATTGGATTGTGGGTCTGTAGCTGCTTAGATGCCTCAAGTTGGGAGAGTGCTAGCGACGGCTCTGAGCCGTTGTTAGCACCTGAGTGGGAAACTCTGCAATGGCTCAGAGCCATCGTTAGCACTCAAGGGGTTAATATAACTGTGCTGGTTATGCAAAACTGGGGAATGGGTAATAAAGGGATTACCTATCTTTTTAAACAATAAACATTCTGGAGTAGACTGTCCCTTTAAGGACAACTTCCACAGTTCTATTGGTAGATTGTGGCATGCCCTACAAGCATAAAAATATTTTACCTGTTCGGTAAAAGAGGCAGTGTCATAGACAGGTATTCAACCTTCAATTAAGGCTAATGCAATTACAGATATTCAGGTGAAAAGCAAGCCTAGTAATACACAATTATTCAGGCAAAGGCAGAGATGTTTTCCAGATACAGATCAAGGTATAGCAACGGATATAACTTTAAAGACCATGCCAAGTAATGTGTGTGGTCAGTTATTAAATCCCACCATGAGGCAAATGCCAGCATAAACTGCATAATCAGAGTTATTGACAGCAATCTGGAAATATATGAATTGATCAAACAGGGACTATGCACATCTCCTGATTCTACCAGTCCAAAATACGACTTCATATGACTGAACTGGAGCTATAATGGCAGCTGAGAATTAGTTACGAACAAGAAGCTTTAGAACTGATAAATGGAAGACAGGAAGTGTTATATATAGCTAATATATAAAAATCAGGATTCTGTTTGTGGAGTATTTGGTAAGGCCTAATGATTCAAGAGTCACATTGGACAAAAGGCCATTAAACCTGCAATGTTGAGTAGATAACCTGGCCCAATCACCAACTCAGTGTAAGTTGTAGATGATGCACTGCTTTGTGTTTGCACATATATGAAGGCTATAAAGGATCTTTAAAAAAATGTTGTGAATGATGCAATAGAAATATAGCCTACCTAGTTTTACTTGAATAGTACAAATATGTTGTTTAGGGTCTTGGGTTTACTCTTTCTAAGTAGCCATTTGATTGGGAATGACACTAGGATAAGAGATATAATGCAGTTATGAGTCTTTTACAGATCCCTTGGAGATAAATTAGAGGTAAGATTACAGACTACCTCCATATGTAAACAATGCAGATATATTATCTGCAAATTGATTGAGGATGCTAACTTTAGCTGGTAAAGTGTGCTTGTTTGGAGAATCTTTTCACAATAACCCACATTGCTGTACAGCTATTAGATCCTAGAAGGTGTACAATGAAGCCCATTGAAAAATGTTCCCACTGTTGTTTTGGTGCAGAAAGGGTTCATTCATGAAATACATTTGTGTTAAAGGTGCTAAAGACAAACACTGTTGTGGCCTTCAGGAATGCCTGGGATATAATGAGTGTCTAAAAATCTTACGGCTAGATTTAGAGTTTGGCGTTAGCCGTCAAAACCAGCGTTAGAGGCTCCTAACGCTGGTTTTGGGCTACCGCTGGTATTTAGAGTCAGTCAGGAAAGGGTCTAATGCTCACTTTGCAGCCGCGACTTTTCCATACCGCAGATCCCCCTACGCCATTTGCGTATCCTATCTTTTCAATGGGATCTTTCTAACGCCGGTATTTAGAGTCTTGGCTGAAGTGAGCGTTAGAAATCTAACGACAAAACTCCAGCCGCAGAAAAAAGTCAGGAGTTAAGAGCTTTCTGGGCTAACGCCGGTTCATAAAGCTCTTAACTACTGTGCTCTAAAGTACACTAACACCCATAAACTACCTATGTACCCCTAAACCAAGGCCCCCCACATCGCTGCCACTCTAATAAAAAATTTTAACCCCTAATCTGCCGACCGCACACCACCGCAACCTACGTTATCCCTATGTACCCCTAATCTGCTGCCCCTAACACCGCCGACCCCTATATTATATTTATTAACCCCTAATCTGCCGCCACCAACGTCGCTGCTACCTTACCTACAATTATTAACCCCTAATCTGCCAACCGGACCTCAACGCTACTATAATAAAGTTATTAACCCCTAATCCGCCTCACTCCCGCCTCAATAACCCTATAATAAATAGTATTAACCCCTAATCTGCCCTCCCTAACATCGCCGACACCTAACTTCAAGTATTAACCCCTAATCTGCCGACCGGACCTCACCACTACTCTAATAAATTTATTAACCCCTAAAGCTAAGTCTAACCCTAACACTAACACCCCCCTAAATTAAATATAATTTAAATCTAACAAAATAAATTAACTCATATTAAATAAATGAATCCTATTTAAAGCTAAATACTTACCTGTAAAATAAACCCTAATATAGCTACAATATAAATTATAATTATATTGTAGCTATTTTAGGATTAATATTTATTTTACAGGCAACCTTGTATTTATTTTAACCAGGTACAATAGCTATTAAATAGTTAAGAACTATTTAATAGCTACCTAGTTAAAATAATTACAAAATTACCTGTAAAATAAATCCTAACCTAAGTTACAATTAAACCTAACACTACACTATCAATAAATTAATTAAATAAAATACCTACAATTAAATCTAACACTACACTATCAATAAATTAATTAAATAAAATACCTACAATTAAATCTAACACTACACTATCAATAAATTAATTACATGAAATACCTACAAATAAATACAATTAAATAAACTAACTAAAGTGCAAAAAATAAAAAAAGCTAAGTTACAAAAAAATAAAAAAATAATTTACAAACATAATAAAAATATTACAACAATTTTAAGCTAATTACACCTACTCCAAGCCCCCTAATAAAATAACAAAGCACCCCAAAATAAAAAAAATGCCCTACCCTATTCTAAAATTAAAATAGAAAAGCTCTGTTACCTTACCAGCCCTTAAAAGGGCCTTTTGCGGGGCATGCCCAAAGAATTCAGCTCTTTTGCCTGTAAAAATAAACACAATACCCCCCAACATTACAACCCACCACCCACATACCCCTAATCTAACCCAAACCCCCCTTAAATAAACCTAACACTAAGCCCCTGAAGATCTTCCTACCTTATCTTCACCACACCGGGTATAACCGATCCGTCCAGGCTCCGAAATCTTCATCCAAGCCCAAGCGGGGGCTGGAGATCCATCATCCGGCTGAAGTCTTCTATCAAGCGGCAAGAAGAAGTCCAGAAGAGGCTCCAAAGTCTTCATCCTATCCGTGCAGAAGAGGAGATCCGGACCGGCAACCATCTTCATCCAAGCGGCATCTTCTATCTTCATCCGATGACGAGCGGCTCCATCTTGAAGACCTCCGGCGCGGATCCATCCTCTTCTTCCGACGTCCTAAGTCCGAATGAAGGTTCCTATAAATGACGTCATCCAAGATGGCGTCCCTCAAATTCCGATTGGCTGATAGGATTCTATCAGCCAATCGGAATTAAGGTAGGGAAAATCTGATTGGCTGATTGAATCAGCCAATCAGATTGAGCTCGCATTCTATTGGCTGTTCCGATCAGCCAATAGAATGCGAGCTCAATCTGATTGGCTGATTGGATCAGCCAATCGGATTGAACTTGAATCTGATTGGCTGATTCCATCAGCCAATCAGATTTTTCCTACCTTAATTCCGATTGGCTGATAGAATCCTATCAGCCAATCGGAATTCGAGGGACGCCATCTTGGATGACGTCATTTAAAGGAACCTTCATTCGGACTTAGGACTTCGGAAGAAGAGGATGGATCCATGCCGGAGGTCTTCAAGATGGAGCCGCTCAACATCGGATGAAGATAGAAGATGCCGCTTGGATGAAGATGGTTGCCGGTCCGGATCTCCTCTTCTGCCCGGATAGGATGAAGACTTTGGAGCCTCTTCTGGACTTCTTCTTGCCGCTTGATAGAAGACTTCAGCCGGAGGATGGACGTCTTCAGCCCCCGCTTGGGCTTGGATCAAGACATCGGAGCCTGGACCGATCAGTGATACCCGGTGTGGAGAAGATAAGGTAGGAAGATCTTCAGGGGCTTAGTGTTAGGTTTATATAAGGGGGATTTGGGTTAGATTAGGGGTATGTGGGTGGTGGGTTGTAATGTTGGGGGGGTATTCTATGTTTTTTTTTACAGGCAAAAGAGCTGAATTCTTTAGGGCATGCCCCGCAAAAGGCCCTTTTAAGGGCTGGTAAGGTAAAAGAGCTTTTCTATTGTAATTTTAGAATAGGGTAGGGCATTTTTTTATTTTGGGGGGCTTTGTTATTTTATTAGGGGGCTTAGAGTAGGTGTAATTAGCTTAAAATTGTTGTAATATTTTTATTATGTTTGTAATTAATTTTTTTATTTTTTGTAACTTAGCTTTTTTATTTTTTGTACTTTAGTTAGTTTATTTATTTGTATTTATTTGCAAGTATTGTATTTAATTTATTTATTGATAGTGTAGTGTTAGGTTTAATTGTAACTTAGGTTAGGATTTATTTTACAGGTAATTTTGTAATTATTTTAACTAGGTAGCTATTAAAGAGTTATTAACTATTTAATAGCTATTGTACCTGGTTAAAATAATTACAAAGTTGTCTGTAAAATAAATATTATTCCTAAAATAGCTACAATATAATTATAATTTATATTGTAGCTATAGTAGGATTTATTTTACAGGTAAGTATTTAGCTTTAAATAGGAATAATTTATTTAATAAGAGTTAATTTATTTCGTTAGATTTAAATTATATTTAACTTAGGGGGGTGTTAGGGTTAGACTTAGCTTTAGGGGTTAATACATTTATTAGAGTAGCGGTGAGGTCCGGACGGCAGATTAGGGGTTAATACTTGAAGTTAGGTGTCAGCGATGTTAGGGAGGGCAGATTAGGGGTTAATACTATTTATTATAGGGTTAGTGAGGCGGATTAGGGGTTAATACATTTATTATAGTAGCTGTGAGGTCCGGTCGGCAGATTAGGGGTTAATTATTGTAGGTAGCTGGCGGCGACGTTGTGGGGGGCAGATTAGGGGTTAATAAATATAATATAGGTGTCGGCGGTGTTAGGGGCAGCAGATTAGGGGTACATAGGTATAATGTAGGTTGCGGCGGTGTACAGAGCGGAAGATTAGGGGTTAAAAAAATATGCAGCGGTCAGCGATAGCAGGGGCGGCAGATTAGGGGTTAATAAGTGTAAGGTTAGGGGTGTTTAGACTCGGGGTACATGTTAGGGTGTTAGGTGCAGACTTAGAAACTGTTTCCCCATAGGAAACAATGGGGCTGCGTTAAGAGCTGAACGCTGCTTTTTTGCAGGTGTTAGGTTTTTTTTCAGCTCAAACTGCCCCATTGTTTTCTATGGGGGAATCGTGCACGAGCACGTTTTTGAAGCTGGCCGCGTCCGTAAGCACCGCTGGTATTGAGAGTTGCAATGGCGCTAAATATGCTATACGCTCCCTTTTTGGAGCCTAACGCAGCCCTTCTGTGAACTCTAAATACTAGCGGTATTTAAAAGGTGCGGGGGAAAAAAAGCCAGCGTTAGCTACCCGGGTCGTTAACGACAAAACTCTAAATCTAGCCATTAGTGTATTCACTGGATGAAGCAGTTACTAGTGGTGATCATCAGGGCCTGTTAGGGAATGGCTGAGATATACATACAGATATCATACAAAAACTAACTAGAATTTACAGGAAATATGGGCAGACTTGATAGTTCTTATCTGTCAAAATCTTATGTTTCTAATGCAATCAATATTAGGAGCTGCAACATTAGAAATGTTCTTAATACAGGGGTCAACAAATCTTTTTAAAATTTTGGAGTCAATAAAAATATTTAGGAGTCAAAAAAACTTTTAGGAGCCAGACAGTGGTATTTCTATATACTGTAGATATATGGAGAATAACCCAAAAAGTTACAAGTCTGGTAAAATTCTAGAAGCCAGTGGCTTTGTGGCTCCTGGGTTTTTCGAGGCCTGTCTTAATACACTTACTTTCCAGATGGCAAAGCCAAGAAAGTTTTCAAAGAGGTTAATGCCATATCGGGTGATGACTAATAATTTAGATTGATGCCTCTTTGGAGTTGATGTAATCTAACAGTAGGATTTTCTTTTTTTTCAATTGAATACTTTAATTTAGCATATCATCTGCTTTCATGTAATCTGTAGTACAATGCTAACATATTTTCAGTGTCTTGGATATTCTTTGAATGCATGAGTATGTCATTCAGGTATATAATGAAAATATTTGGCTAGATTACAAGTGGAGTGCTAATTTATTGTGGGTTTGCAAGCTGGGCAAATTCACCCGTTTAAAGGTGAGCAATAAATAACCAGCCATTACAAGTGAGCTTGCGGTAGCGCTTAAAAAATTAACTATAGATCAGATCTCTGGTTAATTTTCAAAATATCCCTTAATTGCCCCCAAAATACAGTATATTGTAGTTTTTTATTTTAAAAAATGTATAATTTTTTTAAAATAAAAATAAAAAGACACAAAGCAGTTTTTAGAGGGTAAAGTTGGTGGGTATGGGGTTGAAAATTGCCTTTACATTGCAGTCTATGGGGAACTGTGTGTTACCTGTAAATAATATGTCTATGCTTATAGACATATATATTTATGTATTAATGTCTATATATACGCATATAAACACATAAATATATATGTATATAAGCATATACTTATATATTTAAAATCTTATGGCATGAGAACGAGGCTTCCATTGGAGTCCATGGAAGCACGCTCTAGTGAGCGCTAAGCTTCACTGCAATGCAAACTTGTAATACCAGTGCACATTTGCGTGTGCTGGCATTACTGATTGGAGTGCAAATATCACTCTTGCTTAAGTGATATTTTGCGCCGCCACTCATAATCTTGCCCATTGTCTGCAAATACTTGAAATACTATTATTCCCTTTTTAGGACTATTGGCAGTTTAGTTTAGGCTAGGTTTTTTTTTTTTTTCGGGGGGTTTATTTTGATAGGGCTATTAGATTAGGTGTAATTAGTTTAAATATTTGATCATTTCGTTTTTATTTTGTGTAATTCGTTTGTATTTCATTTTTTTAATTGTATTTAATTAATGTAATTTATTTAATTGTAGTGTAATGTTAGGTGTTAGTGTAAGTCAGGTTAGGTTTTATTTTACAGGTAAATTTGTATTTATTTTAACTAGGTAGTTAGTAAATAGTTAATAACTATTTACTAAATAGTCTGCCTAGTTAAAATAAATACAAACTTAGCTGTGAAATAAAAAATAAAACCTAAGCTAGCTACAATGTAATTAGTTATATTGTAGCTAGCTTAGGGTTTATTTTATAAGTAAGTATTTAGTTTTAAATAGGAATTAGTTAGATAATGATAGTAATTTAAATTATATTAAAGTTAGGGTTAGGGTTAGACTTAGGGTTAGGTTTAGGGGTTAATATAGTTATTTAGTGTTAGTGATGTGGGAGGCCAGAGGTTTAGGGGTTAATAACCCGGCGGCGATGTTGGGGGCGGCAGATTAGGGGTTAATAAGTGTAAAAAATTCAATTTAAGGAAAAAACTGTGGGGTAGAGTGACCTGTGGCGCGGCGTGCTAACACCAATGAATTGCTGACAGACTGTGTTAAAATATGCAGCTCGCGTATATATACAGTGCTCTTTAAAGACAGCCCTGAGCACTGTTTTTAGGAGGAGTGAGGTTCCGTCCGTTTCCTTATCAGACCGGTGCCTCGTTACAACTATCACACCGCAATAAATGAGTATATATATATACAATCACAAGAGTTCACAACGAATTTACTGTGTACAGAGCTGTGGGATAAAAGCAAACTTGTACCTTCAATCCTGCTAACAACCACCGGGAATCGTGTCTACCAATTGCTGCCGTGTGGTCTGTGTCTCCGCCGGTAAGTGGTACTGTGTAGCTCCCAAGACAACTTCCTCTGTCAATGCGGTGCATGACTCCTCCTCTCCAAGCGTCCCTGACAATGAGCGGGCTGAGCGGTCAGAGTATTGCGCTCACTTCCTACCTGTGCTCTCTCAAGGAGGCCAATAGGAACAAAATGAAAGAATGCGAGGAGCACAGGTGCGAATGAGTTGCAACAAAAAAGGGTTTATTGAAAAAAACTAATAGTGTTACAACGCAAATGAGTGAAAATAACACACAGTGGTGAGTCAGTGACTAACCAAAATGAACAGTGTGAGGGGGGGATAAAAACGTCCTCCCCAGGGTTAATACATGTCAAAGTAAATCTACTGTTAGAAGCAGACTGCAAAAAAAGGACAGGTATACGCGTTTCAGCAGATTGCCTTACTCATTACCTGGTTAAAAATGTTTGTGTGTGCTCTTTAAAAAGGCTAGCAGTCAGCTTCCCATTGGTTGCAAGGGACCCACCCCTTATTGCAAAAAACCAAAAGGGACCAATCAAAGAGTACTATTTAGTACACAGAAAACTCAAAGAATAATACAGTGTTTACATTGAAACTCGTGGAAAAAAAGATTTTGTAGGGGCGCTAATAGCTGAAGATACTCGTGTGAAATTGTTTACACTATCTGTGATAAATATCCGTGATAAATGTTTTAAGTGTTAATTAAATCAGATCAGAAAAGCTTCTATCAAAAACAAAGTAATTTATTCGGTAACAATATATTTAAAATTTAGAGACGTCTCTAGCACAATTCAGTCAAACATAAAAGTAGTACTCATTAGTACTTCATGAGAAATATTAGTTTATTGCTTATTTTGTTGGTCACAGGGAAAATATCTATTGATGTGTGACTGAGCAATTTTCCAAAATCTCTCGTGAATTATTCAGAGTTCATAAAATTACAAATTGACATCTGTTTAAAACAACAATTTAACACATAACAACTTGATAAAATTTGTGAAAAATGGAGCTTGAAATAGGGCTGTGCATAAGAAGGATAATTATATAAAATTATGTCTCTGTACCGGATTAGATCAATCCTTTGTATTTGTATCCCAGCGTGCTTTCAGAGATAATTATCGTGTCCATATATATGAACCAAGAAGAATGTCCAGTAATCATATACTGATATTAGCTTTAAATTGCAGTTTGTAACTCTCATACAGATTGTACCTTATCGTGTGCGTGAGCAACAGCAGGGTATCCTGTGCGTCCTGCGGCTCAGTTCTTCTGGCAGTATCCTCGTGTTGTTGGCGTCTGACGTCACACCCGATGTATGGGGGCTTGACTTGCGCCTGCCAATCACTGCTTGGCGGATCGTTAGTATACAAAGTTTCTTCTTGTATCCGACACTTTGTACTTATCAGGTACCGATCAGCGGAGATGTATATGTTGGAGATAAATTTACCTGCACTTAGTGCTATTTGCACGCAGGTTCCGATAATGCTTGTCTTTGATATCCTTTAGTGGCAGTCAACCCGGGTTGGTTCAATCGGCTCAAAGAATAGTGGAGTCAGGTATACAGTCTTTTACTTCTACGCGTTTCACTCCCTCCAGGAGCTTTATCAAGAATAAAGGAGGACAGGACAGGAACCGAAGGCTGGGGGAGAGAGAAGTGTTTTGGATCTTCAAATTGAGGACAAGGGTCCCTGAAGGCCTTAATTCTGAATATGATCTAATAAATTTTTGGTGAATTCATATTCTTTTTGTGAACTTAATTCTCCCCTAGCCCCAGGTCCTGTCCTTCTCCTCCTTCTTAGTTTCCTCATCTGAAACTGAGCATGTGGTTCCCCTTGCCTATGGAGGGAATAGGATATAAAACTTAATAGTTTACTGCTCCCTCTGTTCCCCATTATTATCTATTATTTCTCATGTTCACTAACACGATCCCATCAGCTGGGCAGTACAAAGTATACAAGTGATAGACGCAGTACCTACTGTCTTAACATGAGCAAGCATACGGACAGATAGCAAAATCAATACCTGATATCTGGTAATGCAGTAAGGAAAACAGCTCTGTAAATAAAAGATAGGTCTATACACTGAGGTCACATCGCACATCAGGCATCTCCGACAGTATAAATATTGTATATTGTCGCAAGAATACAATCCTCTGCTTTTGTTCTTAAATTTATATTTTTGGCTTTTATTATTATCAGTACCTGAATTTAATTTCATGCAAGTTTCAACAATTTGTTGGTGTTGTCTTCAATCTGTGTATTCATTGCAATTTCAATCTTGCTATTTAGGTATCTATGCTTTATAATGTCAATTATAGCATGTCTTATATTATTTCATGTTATATTTCAGAGTACATGGAAGCAGAAGTTCTACTTAGAGCGAGAGAGAACTGGTGAACTGAGTACTATCCAAGAAATACAAGACATAGCAAGATTGTAATCCTATAAACTTTACACTCTGTACATGTATATTTATATATAGGTAGTCGATAAACTCAGATAATTCTGTGTCCCCTATAATTTATGCAGTGGAGGTTAGTTTATTAGAAAGCTATATCACATTAGGAGTTTTAATGTAAACACTGTATTATTCTTTGAGTTTTCTGTGTACTAAATAGTACTCTTTGATTGGTCCCTTTTGTTTTTTTGCAATAAGGGGTGGGTCCCTTGCAACCAATGGGAAGCTGACTGCTAGCCTTTTTAAAGAGCACACACAAACATTTTTAACCAGGTAATGAGTAAGGCAATCTGCTGAAACGCGTATACCTGTCCTTTTTTTGCAGTCTGCTTCTAACAGTAGATTTACTTTGACATGTATTAACCCTGGGGAGGACGTTTTTATCCCCCCCTCACACTGTTCGTTTTGGTTAGTCACTGACTCACCTCTGTGTTTTATTTTCACTCATTTGCGTTGTAACACTATTAGTTTTTTTCAATAAACCCTTTTTTGTGGCAACTCATTCGCACCTGTGCTCCTCGCATTCTTTCATTTTGTTAATAAGTGTAGGTAGGTGGCGGCGATGTTGGGGGCAGCAGATTAGGGGTTAATAAGTGTAATGTAGGTGTCGGCGATGTCGGGGGCGGCAGATTAGGGGTGTTTAGACTTGGGGTTTATGTTAGGGTGTTAGGTTTAAACATAACTTTTCTTTCCCCAAAGGAATCAATGGGGCTGCGTTACGGAGCTTTACGCTCCTTTATTGCAGGTGTTAGGCTTTTTTTAGCTGGCTCTCCCCATTGATGTCTATGGGGAAATTGTGCACAAGCACGTAAAACTAGCTCAAAGCAGCGCTGATATTTGTGTGTGGTATGGAGCTCAACACTGCCATATTGCCTACTAATGGCGGGGTATTTGCAAACCTGTAATAGCAGCGTTATTAAAGGTGAGCGGTGGAAATAACTTGCAAATTATTAGCGAGCCACTCATAACACAAAACTCGTAATCTGGCCGAAAGTTATTAATTTAAAATATTATTATTCTCATGCATCTAACACAATTGCATTTATCAGCTTTTTAAAGCAGAGCATTACATTTTTATTCTTTTGATCCACAGTTTCAGACAACAGACGCGCAAGATTATTGACAAAATTTGTTTTATTGTTGCTCAGCGCTATAAACAATTTTTAAACTATTGAGCTGTAAAATAACTTACCACAAGCTTGAAGAATTATTTTCTAATTAAATATTTAGAGAGAACAAAAATAAGATTCAAAGACATTTATAGCTATAAATAATTTTTTATATTAGCTGCGTGCTTAAACAACTCTTCTGCCTCAAACTGAAAATAATAAACTGCATAATTAAATATGGAGGCGACACACTGCCTTTCTTCAAACAAATCCAATTTTTAAAGTCTCTGGTGTCTCAATTTGATTACCAATAGACCAAATAGAAAAGACAGTCAATGATGAGATTAGCATTCTGGTTTATATGCCATACGCAAGTAAATATCTTATTTTTGCAATTGTTTGTCCCTAACATATTTTTAAATGTTTTTCATAACTTATTTTGTTGAGACTATTTGCATTTTTATTAATGATGAATTTACCACTTAGGGCTAGATTACAAGTGGAGCTCTATTTTGCAATTCTGTTTGCGCATTAAATTCACTAAAGGAAAACTGCATGCTTTGGGTTGCGCTCTTATTACAAGTTGACAGTAAAAGGTTTGTGCGCGTTAACATATTCCCCATAGACTTCTATGAGCGTGCAAACAAAACAAAAAAACACCCATACTTGCTCGCTAACCCGCATCGCTATAAGCCCCCTACTCTAATAAATCCTAAACCTCCACAAAGTCTACTGCAGAGTTTCCCACTACACAATTTATTTCTAAACTGGCACACTCCCACAATTCAAAGTTCCCCGCTACACTATTTCAACCTAAAACGACACCCCCCCCACATTGCAAAATACCCTGCTACACTATTAACCCCCTAATTTGCCACACCCCTATCACAAACTACCCCGCTACACTATTGACTCCCTAACTGCCACACCCCCATAGCAAAAAATGTATCGTTGCAGAAATAAAAAAAAATTACACTCCCAAAAAACAAAACAAAACCCCTACCATTACAGAAAAGAAAACAAAACCGTACAATTACAAAAAAGAAAAAAAAAAAATACCAAAAATTAAAAATCACAACAAGTAAGACCTATGCTAAAACTAAGTTCCCCTGAAAAAAGCACTCCTAAAAATTGCCCATTTGCCGAGAAGTGCACTAGTTGAAGTGAATTGCTCTTTTGGTGAACAATACCCTATCCTAAAACCAAAGTAGACCCCCAAAAAACCTAACTTTTACAAAACCTACACTAAAAATTGCACTGAATATTGCATTTTGTAGGGCATTTGATTACAGCTCTTTTGAGAATTAAAAAAACAACTATTCTAAAAAACAACTATTCTAAAAAACAACTATTCTAAAAAACAACCTAACCAAAAAAAACCCTATCCTAAAAAATTCACCCAAAAAATCCTATCGTTATTCCCTAAAATTGGTACTCACCAAACTTGAATCCAGCTCCTAGGTTATCGCCTCCCGTAGTGCTCCTCTTCTTTCTTCATCCATGGTGGCGTTTCACTGGGCCAGGCTTCTTCTATCTTTTATCTTCCATCTGAGGCTTCTAATCTTCTATCTGAGGTTTATTTTTTTCTTCCTATCTTCCATCTGATCCCTCTTCATGCTGTCACCACCGCACACTGAAGCTTGAATGCAAAGTTCCTCCTTATATAGGGTTGTCCTTGCATTCTTATTGGCTAATTTTAAAATGCAAATTCAAAACAGCCACTAGAATGAAAGTTTTTTCTATTGGCTTATTTAAATTTAGGTTTATTTTTGTATGTGAAATAACTGTCTCTGGTAATTGAAACCACAGCCCAATGAAATGGACTGAACTTCAAGGGAGAACAAACTTCATTAGCTTATCTCTATTTATTTATACAAAATCCTCCTTATTTTATCTCTCTACTCCATTTATATTGCCCATCTGGGAGTGTTTTTGTAACAATGTATAGATTTGCTTATTTTTTAATAACATTCGCCTACATTACGAGTCTTGCGTTAGCCTTAAAAAGCAGCGTTGAGAGGTCCCAACGCTGCTTTTTAATGCCCGCTGGTATTACGAGTCTGGCAGGTACAGGTGTACCGCTCACTTTTTTCCGCGACTCGAAAATACCGCAAATCCACTTACGCCAATTGCGTATCCTATCTTTTCAATGGGATTTTCCTAACGCCGGTATTACAAGTCTTCCTAAAAGTGAGCGTTACACCCTCTCCTGTCAAGACTCCTACCGCATTTGAAAGTCAGTAGTTAAGAGTTTTATGGGCTAACGCTGTAGTATAAAACTCTTAACTAAAGTGCTACATTTCCTATGGGGAAATTGTGCACGATCACGTTTAGCCAGCTCACCGCTAACGTAAGCAGCGTTGGTATTACAGTGAGATGTGGAGCTAAATTTTGCTCTCCGCTCACTTTTCTGCGGCTAAGCTGGGTTTCAGAAAACTCGTAATACCAATGTTGTCTGTAGGTGTGCGGTGACTGAAAACTGCTCGTTAGCACCGCACGGCTTTACCGACAAAACTCGTAATCTAGCCGATTGTGATTATTTTAAGACTCCTAACTAGGGCTGCACGATTAATCGCGGTTGTGGTTTTAATTAGTTAATCGTCGTGGTTTAAAAACCGCGAGAGTATGTGATTTTTAGCCCCTCCCAGAAGTGACATCACTCGCCCCTTGTGAACAGGCTTAGCGGCAACTGAAGAGAAGATCCTGAGCGCACAAGTGACGTGTCTCTCCCTCTGAGCAGTCAGCGTTCCTGGATGGTCCCGGGGAGGAGGGGCGGGACATAGACTGGGAAGGAGGTGTCTCTAGCAGGTGATTGGTGGACTGGTGCCTATCGGAATTTAGCACTGACACAACCCCGGATTTTTAATTACAGGCAGTGCTGTGGGATCATGATAGTTCCTGTTCTGTCACTACAGTCCCTGTGAGCCCCGCGTCTTCACATCTGAAGGAAAATATTAACTTGTTCTAATGTTTAAAATGCACTGAGGTCCCTGGGAGGCAGCTTAGAAAATACTATTTCAAATTAAAACACAGTGCATTTTAAATATTAGAACAAGTTAATATTTTCCCTCAGATGTGAAGACATGGGGCTCACAGGAACTGTAGTGACAGAACAGGAAGTATCATGATCCATCCCACAGCACCGCCTGTAATGAAAAAGCCGGTGTCGTTTCGGTGCTAAATTCCGATGGGCCACTCTCATGCTACAGTAACACCAGTCCACGTGTGCAAAATTAAGGTGGTATAGTAATTTATAAGAAAATTGCGATTAAATCGCAATCACAATTTTTTCCCCCCCATATCGCCCAGCCCTACTCCTAACCAAGCCCCTACTCCTAACCAAGCCCCACAGACTCCTGCTAGCTCCTGTTTATGTTATCTGTCTTTTCATATGCCGGAAAGGGGAGAGGTAGGGAGTGTCTGCTTTTCTTGTTTTCCCAGTCCCTTTTAGTGGGTGTCCCAGCCTTACCTTATCAACAGCGCTAAACTGGGAGCTTCTAAGTACGTTTTAAAAAGGTTTTATATTAGGGGCGACGCTAGGTTTTATATTAGCGTCACTTGCAAAATCTGGCGTCTGCTATTTTTAGACGGATGTAGCGATCATATATGCAGCGTCGCATACAAGTGCAGCGTGTATATTTAACCCGTTGTCTGCTATTGTTACTCCCATAAACTAACAGAACCGGCATCACAAGTCGGTATCACATATTCAGCACAAGGACTTACGCCGCGAAAATTGAGAAATTTTACTCCATTTTCACCTCACCACACATAGGCAGGTGCAGCAAGCCTTGCGCTGAGTATATGAACACTGTAACTGCCTAGAAACCTTAACAAACACCTAACGCATGTGCCATAAGTACCTCTCAACCAACATCCCCCTCCGCAATAACTAATAAATGTATTAACCCCTAATCCGCCACCCACCCAAAACGCAAAGTATCTAATTACACTATTAACCCCTCACCCGCCAATCCCCACATCGTAAACAACCTATTAAAACTATTAACCCCTAAACTACCATCCCCCACAACGCAATCTACCTAATTAACCTATTAACCCTTAAACCGCCACCCCCCACAACACAAAAATTAAAATAAAAAATCCTAACATTACATTAAAAAACAACAACCTCTCTCCCTTCCTTGGGGGGCTGATTGGGGCTAGGGTGACAGGCTGATTGGACTTGTCCCTAGACCTCCTTCTCTGGTGTCTAGAAGTTAATATTATGTAGAGAATGAGATTCGAACATCATAGGATTAGGGAAGGTTCAAAGAATGCTATTTATTTATGATAACATTTCCTTTAAGGGTAATGGTATTTCTTTTGCTGAATCTTTAAGATAAAATAGAAAATATCAGCACAGTGGAAGGAAGAATATAGACTTACTTTTCTCTGAATTAGCCTTGTTGAGAACTTGTATTTGTGTTACACTTTAACTCTTTATTGCAAAACATTAATTTTAATATTAAGATACCTTGTATTTGGGGTTATAGGAACATAATTGTATGTTTGATTTTCTTGTCTTAGTTGCTTAATGAGAATGTTCATATGGTTTATATGTATAAGGTATGTTTTTTTTTTTTGCAAGGCGTTATGTATATGTTTTTTTTTGTTCCTTCTATGCTGGAATATAAATAAAATTTAAAAAAAAATAAAAAAATGTCATGCTCTATCTGAATCGTGAAAGAAAAAAATGGGTTTAGTGTTCCTTTAAGATCAGGTCAGCACTGTGAAATACTTTTATATTTGGGTGAAATGCACTAGTGCTGCAGTGGGCATATAGGTTTGTGTGCTGGCAATAGTAAGTTTGTTGATCAATAGTTAAATTGTGGGGCACATATGTACAAAAGCCAAGAAGCATCTAATTAACCCTTGTACTACTGGTGTAAATAGAACTCTAACAAATGGTTTATGTCAAATAATTTCACGTGATTATGGTCAGAGCCATTATTTGCCAGCTGAGTGCGTCTCCAGTATAGTCACAGATATAGATGTTGTGCTGCCCTAGGCACACACATACTAAATCATCCCTCCCTGACCATTTTATAAATTTTTATCTTAGTTTTAACTCTATCCTGCTAGTAATGCACAGTACAATGTTTAACCTTCTCTTTCCCGGCACAGTGCAGTGATTTTGCCAGATATAGACACAGAGCAGTAATTTAACCCCCTTGGTTTAGTAACGCACATATAGCAGGAATTGATTGTCAGTACTGTACATAGATAGCTGAGATTTACCCCCTTATTGCCAGTGTAAAGATATTTAACCATATATTTGCCAACACACACAGACAGCTGGGGTTTACCCCCTTACATAGAATGGGGTTTAACCCCTTTTGCCACTAACACACAAAAAGAAAGGATTTAACCTCCTCTTTGCCAGTAATGCACAGAGTGCAGACAATAACCCCCATATTACCAGTACCCCCCACTGTGCACTGATTACCACTCATATTTACTATCACACATGGTGCTGATATTTGCTCTGTTACTGTTAGAGCACATACCTCATCAGCTGATGATCACTGCTATTTAGCAATGTGGCACTTATGAAGGAAACATGAGACTAAATGTAGACTTCTCCTGACACGGCCAACATCTCTACCCATAAAGCTAAGGGTTTCCTTGCACATCAGTAAGTTTCCCCACCGACAACAAATCAGACACCAGGGAGACATATTAAAGGGACACTTAAGTCAAAATTAAACTTTCATGATTCAGACAGAGCAGCAATTTTAAACAACTTTCCAATTTACTTCCATTAAAAAATAAACAAAAAACAACGACCTAAGATTAAATTAAAATACAAAATACAAAATTACAAAAAAATAAGCAAAATGATCCAAAAACCTTATCTAATACCCTATAAAAACAAAAAAAGTCACCCCAAAATAAAAACACACCCTAATCTAAGAATAAACTACCAATAGCCCTTAAAAGGTTCTTTTGTAGGGCATCGTCCTGAAGCAATCAGCTCTTTTACATAAAAAACTACAAACTAACCCGTAATTAACCCCCCGCTCACCCAACCCCCCAAAATAAAAAAAGACCTAACTCTAAAAAAATCTAATCTACCCATTTGTATGGGCATTATCCTTAAAAAGGACAATCTGCTCTTTTGCTGCCCATTAAAAAATAAATAAAGCCCTAATCTAACAAAAAACACCCCAAAATAACCCCCAAAACCTAACACTTACCCCAAATAATTTACTCACCATTCCTGAAGTCCGGACATCCATCTTCTTCCAGGCGGAGAAAAGTCTTCATCCAGGTGGAATTATCTTCATCCATTGCGGGACCATTTTCTATCTTCTTCCCAAAGGTGTGGAGCAGTCTTCTGAGGTGCAGAGCGGTCTTCGACTGCAGCAGTTTTTGGCGACGTGGAGGTCCTCTTCATGCAATCCGCCACACACTGAAGATTGAATGCAAGGTATATTTGGGGTACCTTGCATTATTATTGACTAAAATTTTCAAATCAGCCAATAGGATGAGAGCTACTGAAATCCTATTGGCTGTTCAAATCAGCCAATAGAATTTCAGTAGCTCTCAGTTATATGAAAATTGGTCTATACTGTCCCTTTAAAGGGACATGAAACCCAATTTCTTTCTTTCATGATTCAGAGCATACAATTTTAAATAACGTTCCACTTTACTTATATTATTTAATTTGTTTTGATCTCTTTTTATCCTTTGTTGAAAAGTATACCTCGGTAGGCTCAGAAGCTTTTGCACATATTTGCCTCATTGGCTTTCATATTTCTCTTAGTAGTGCATTACTGCTACTTCAAAATAAGATACCAAGAAAATTAAACAAATTAGGTAATAGAAGTAAATTAGAAAGTTTTTTAAATTGTATGATCTATCTGAATCGTGAAAGAAATAAATTGGATTTCATGTCCCTTTAATGATCAAAAACTCACCTGCATGGAAGGAAAACATGCAAAAATGTTGGGGATTTTTTGAACATTATATTACAATGTATATGTATGATCTATCTTAAAGTGACAGTCAAGTCCCAAAAAAACTTTCATGATTTAAATGCCCTTTTAAACAACTTTCCAATTTACTTCTATCACCAATTTTGCTTTGTTCTCTTGGTATTCTTAGTTGAAAGCTAAAACTAGGAGGTTCATATGCTAAGTTCTTAGACCTTGAAGACCGCCTCTAATCTGACTGCATTTTGACCATTAGAGGGCATTAGTTCATGTGTTGCACGTGAAGTGACCTAGGAGTGAGCACTGATTGGCTAAAAGGCAAGTCTGTCAAAAGAACTGAAATAAAGGGGCAGTCAGCAGAAACTTAGATACAAGGTAATTACAGAGGTAAAACGTGTATTAATATAACTGTGTGGGTTATGCAAAACTGGGGAATGGGTAATAAATGGATTATCTTTCTTTTTAAACCACAAAAATTCTGGTGTTGACTGTCCCTTTAATATACCACAAAATATACACCAAGGGGTGCTCTCAATACAAATAAATACAATACATTAATAATTATAATAATAAAATCAGAATGTCAATAAAATAGCAACCAAAGTCCTTATGAAATGCTGACTAGTCCAGGCTGCACTTTGTTCAGAGGTGGTCAAACTCTTGGCACAGGGATGATCTGTAAAATATGGTGAAAAGAGCACAAAGGCACCAGAATAGCCTAGTGCATTCAGGCTACCCAGGATAATTGTAAGGTAGAGTCGCTACTCACATGTGGGAGAGCACCAACAGAGGCGCTTACAGGGCAGGCTGGAACTTTGTAGTCGTCCAGCAGACTGAGCACTGGCACTGTCTGAATCGTGGGTTTCATGTCCCTTAAAGGGACATGAAACACATTTTTTTTTCTTTCATGATTAAAAAACAGCATGCAATTTTAAACAACTTTCCAATTTACTTTTATTATCTAATTTGCTTCATACCCTTGATGTCCTTTGCTGAAAAGCATATCTAATTAGGCTCAGTAGCTGCTGATTGTTGGCTGCACATAGATGCCTCGTGTGATTGGCTCATCCATGTGCATTTCTCTTTCTTCAACAAAGGATATCTGAATATTGAAGCAAATTAAATAATAGAAGTAAATTTAAAAGTTGTTTAAAATTGTATTCTCTATCTGAATCATGGAATAAACATTTTGGGTTTCATGTCCCTTTAATGATCAAAAATTCACTAGAATTGAAAGAAAACATGCAAAAACTTTGGGGGATTTTTTGAACATTATATTACAATGTATATCTTTCTTCTTCACATCCAGAACTTTGCATAGCTAGATAAATAGCTCTCAAGCTAAAATTTGCCTTCCTAAAATTCTTTGAGGCACCTTGAAATACTGCAGCAAGACGGCGATATATTCAAAAGGGATCATTGAGAGGCATTTAACTATACATCGCAATGAATGACGATGCAGGTGAAATATTCCAAGCAGCATTGGCACCGACATTAGCGAAATAAAGTAAAGGATCCCTAATAAATATACCTATGTACCCCAAAACCGACATAACCAACCACCGCAAACTAAACCTACACTACTTAACCCATAAAACTGCCAAAAGCCCCCTGCAATAAACTAGCCCCTATATCGTTATAACCCCCCCCCCACCACAAACAATTGCCCTGAAAAGAGCATTTTGTAGGGTATTGCCCTAAAGTGATTAAGCTTTTTTGCTTCACACAAAAATCCTTATTCTAAAACCAAAGTAACCCTTCACCCCCCAAATAGAAATCCTACCTTAAGCTCTTTTGCCCATAAAATAAAAAAGCCCTATTTAACAAAAAGAAAAAGAAAACCCTAACCTAAAAAAACCTAAGGGAAAAAAAGCCTGAACTAAAAAAAAACACCAAAAACTCTAAACCCAAAAGTTTCTACTCACCCAACTTGACTCAGACTCCTTCGTGATCAGCTGCAGTGGCGTTCCTCTTCTTTCTGCATGTCGGCGGTCGCCCGGGGCGGTCCTCTTCATCTTCATTGGTACAGTCATCTTCTTCGTCTTGCATCTTCTGTCTTCAATGAAAGAAGGATCAGATATAAGAGGATCGGATGGAAGACAGAAGATGGAAGAAGACAGGAGACAGAAGATAGAAAAGGAGAACCGTTGCCATGAAGATGAAATGGACCACCTCTGAGGAACGGCTCCATGAAAAAAGAAGAGGCGCACCGATGGACTGTAAGGCTGTAGAGGCAAGAAAGACAGTTTCTCGTCGGTCTGTCAATGCTTGACATTTGACTTTGACATTAAGATTGTTTTAGCTCTTTGTCTAACCAACTGGCATTATTTTGAAACCTTCTTGTTTACATAGCTTTTCTATAACCAGTACTTAAAGGACAGTAAAGTAAAATTAAAATTAAACGAATTGACTAGAGCATGACATTTTAAGCTGCTTTCCAATTAATGTGTATTATCAATTTTATTTAGTTCTTTTGGTATTCTTTAGTAAACTCAGTAGTGTTCATGTGTCTTAAGCCATCTGGCAGCAGTGTTTGCAGCAATGTTTATAGTGATATTATACATAGTTGCAAACACTGCTGCCATAGACTGTGAAGCATACATGCACACACCTAAGCTCCTATCAGCCTACCTAGGCTTACTCTTCAACAAAAGATACCAAGTGAACAAAGCAAATTTGATAATATAAAGTAAATTGGAAAGTTGTTTACAATATTGTGCGCTATCTGAATCATGAAAATTTAATTTTGGCCTTACTGACACTTTAGGTATTGAAATGTTCAGTATAGAATGGGATAAAACAGGCAAAATTAGAGTGGTGAAGCGGCAAGTATACTTTTATTAAGATTTTAATTTATGAAAAAATGTTGTGCAAACAGCCAAAACATCACATAAAAAAGTGAAAATGGGTTTTAAACTACTGTCTTCTGCGTTGAAGTCTAAAAATCATTTATAAAGCCAGTGCATACCGGAAATCTTTGCTGGAAGGTTGGGTTTTTTAACAAATTTTAATGAGTTTGAATTTTAAAACTTCTGTGAAAAGACTGTGGGTCAGGATTTTTCACCTACAAATTAGCCAAACATGTAGAATTCATAAAGAATCTATTTACCTTGTAAAGTATGTTACCTCACTGTTTTTCTTCACTATTTAAAGGGTTGTTTTTATTTTTATTTCTTGGTCTCTTAAACTGTTTTCAAGTTTTTTTTAGGCATATATTTTATTAGACTGTTTTATAGAGGGAGTTTTTTTCATTTAATAAGTTACATAAGGTTTTGAAGGTGTATTTATGATGCCATAATACCCTATGGAACTGGTTCTATCTATGCAGCAAGAAACAAACGGTTTACGAGATTAATGTGACTCCATTATAATAAAACGTAAGACCTTTATATACCGTACTTAAAAGGTATTGAAAAATGCATAATCTACAAAAGCACAATAAAAAGACATTAGCATTTACTCTGAATTTCATATTATCAGTATATTTTTCAAAGAATGTGCAATTTCTCTGCCCACTGTATCATGTGACAGCCATCAGCCCATTACAGACTAATATACACTGTGAAATCTTGCACATGCTCAATAGGATCTGGCGTCTCAAAATGTATATATAAAAATACTGAGAACAAATTGATACTGGAAGTAACTGGAAAGTTGTTTAAAACTGCATGTCCTGTCTGAATCATGAAAATGTAATTTTGACTATAGTGCCCCTTTAACTTAATACTTGCAGCTGTGATGAGGGGTGAGTACACATTTTTGGGAATTCTGGACTTTTAAAGGGGAAATGTTTCTGTGAATTTTTTTCTGCTTAATATTAGTTTCTAAATGGGTTTTATTAAAGCTAGGCCAATGTGCTTTTTATTCATATTGGCTGTTATTTGGGCCCTTACATTCAGTTCACTATTTGCATAATCATGTAGAAAATAGAGAATTAAAATAGTATTTTAACAGTGATATATCAAGGAATGATATTAAGGGGGCACTTCCTGTATGTCCACCAGTGTTTAGTGGGCTGGGTCATGAAACAAGGTGCAGGACCCTTACAGAAGGGATAGATCTGGACATGTCGCAGCTGGAGAGCCATGGACCTGATCAGGTGGAGCTGCAATGTACCTGGGCAGAATGTTGATGATAAAACAATGGATGATTACAATTTGGGGCGTATGAGGGGCCAGACATTATACTGGGGGGGGGGGGGGCTAGTCTCCCCCTGGTGATGCCACTACTGACGGATGGAAGACAGAAGATGGAAGAAGACAGGAGACAGAAGATAGAAAAGGAGAACCGTTGCCATGAAGATGAAATGGACCACCTCTGAGGAACGGCTCCATGAAAAAAGAAGAGGCGCACCGAAGGACTGTAAGGCTGTAGAGGCAAGAAAGACAGTTTCTCGTCGGTCTGTCAATGCTTGACATTTGACTTTGACATTAAGATTGTTTTAGCTCTTTGTCTAACCAACTGGCATTATTTTGAAACCTTCTTGTTTACATAGCTTTTCTATAACCAGTACTTAAAGGACAGTAAAGTAAAATTAAAATTAAACGAATTGACTAGAGCATGACATTTTAAGCTGCTTTCCAATTAATGTGTATTATCAATTTTATTTAGTTCTTTTGGTATTCTTTAGTAAACTCAGTAGTGTTCATGTGTCTTAAGCCATCTGGCAGCAGTGTTTGCAGCAATGTTTATAGTGATATTATACATAGTTGCAAACACTGCTGCCATAGACTGTGAAACATACATGCACACACCTAAGCTCCTATCAGCCTACCTAGGCTTACTCTTCAACAAAAGATACCAAGTGAACAAAGCAAATTTGATAATATAAAGTAAATTGGAAAGTTGTTTACAATATTGTGAGCTATCTGAATCATGAAAATTTAATTTTGGCCTTACTGACACTTTAGGTATTGAAATGTTCAGTATAGAATGGGATAAAACAGGCAAAATTAGATTGGTGAAGCGGCAAGTATACTTTTATTAAGATTTTAATTTATGAAAAAATGTTGTGCAAACAGCCAAAACATCACATAAAAAAGTGAAAATGGCTTTTAAACTACTGTCTTCTGCGTTGAAGTCTAAAAATCATTTATAAAGCCAGTGCATACCGGAAATCTTTGCTGGAAGGTTGGGTTTTTTAACAAATTTTAATGAGTTTGAATTTTAAAACTTCTGTGAAAAGACTGTGGGTCAGGATTTTTCACCTACAAATTAGCCAAACATGTAGAATTCATAAAGAATCTATTTACCTTGTAAAGTATGTTACCTCACTGTTTTTCTTCACTATTTAAAGGGTTGTTTTTATTTTTATTTCTTGGTCTCTTAAACTGTTTTCAAGTTTTTTTTAGGCATATATTTTATTAGACTGTTTTATAGAGGGAGTTTTTTTTCATTTAATAAGTTACATAAGGTTTTGAAGGTGTATTTATGATGCCATAATACCCTATGGAACTGGTTCTATCTATGCAGCAAGAAACAAACGGTTTACGAGATTAATGTGACTCCATTATAATAAAACGTAAGACCTTTATATACCGTACTTAAAAGGTATTGAAAAATGCATAATCTACAAAAGCACAATAAAAAGACATTAGCATTTACTCTGAATTTCATATTATCAGTACATTTTTCAAAGAATGTGCAATTTCTCTGCCCACTGTATCATGTGACAGTCATCAGCCAATTACAGACTAATATACACTGTGAAATCTTGCACATGCTCAATAGGATCTTGCGCCTCAAAATGTATATATAAAAATACTGAGAACAAATTGATACTGGAAGTAACTGGAAAGTTGTTTAAAACTGCATGTCCTGTCTGAATCATGAAAATGTAATTTTGACTATAGTGCCCCTTTAACTTAATACTTGCAACTGTGATGAGGGGTGAGTACACATTTTTGGGAATTCTGGACTTTTAAAGGGGAAATGTTGCTGTGAATTTTTTTCTGCTTAATATTAGTTTCTAAATGGGTTTTATTAAAGCTAGGCCAATGTGCTTTTTATTCATATTGGCTGTTATTTGGGCCCTTACATTCAGTTCACTATTTGCATAATCATGTAGAAAAAAGAGAATTAAAATAGTATTTTAACAGTGATATATCAAGGAATGATATTAAGGGGGCACTTCTACTAATCATACAGCCGTTACTATACTTTAAAAGGTATTGGAATGTAAATTTAGAATCCATTCTTAAACCCTTTATTGCTAGTAAACATTTTAGAATGTTCACTTAACATTGGCAAATAGATAAAGAGCACACATTTGGATTAACAATTAAACTATGTCTTTGGAAACAGATTACAAAATGTGAACATAATTTTAAAAATATGTGAAAATATTTATTGTGAAATTCAAATGAAAAACATAGTATAGTATATCAGCACATCTGTTATTTAGTAAAAAAAAATATTCTGATGTGCTGCCGAAAAGAATGTATCTCAAAAATGCTTCATTGAAATAAAGGCATATGTTATTCAAATTCTTTAATTTATGTGTTTGCAATGCAAACTATATATTTATAAAGAGACGTTATTCATATGTTAAAGCACTTAAAGGGATAGTCTAGTCAAAATTAATGATTCGGATAGAGCACGCAATTTTAAGTAACTTTCTAATTTACTCCTATTATCAATTTGTCTTTGTTCTCTTGGTATCTTTATTTGAATGTAAGCTTAGTTGTTGGCCCATTTTTGCCTTAGCACCGGGGTAGCACTTACTGATTGGTGTCTAAATATAGCCACCAATCAGCAAACGCTACCCAGGTGCTGAGCCAAAAATGGGACGGCTCCTAAGCTAACATTCTTGCATTTTCAAATAAAGATAGCAAGAGAATAAAGAAAAATTGATTTTTAGGAGTAAATTAGAAATTTGCTTAAAATTGCATACTCTATCTGAATCATGAAAGTTGAATCTTGACTAGACTATTTCGTTTGGGAGCTGAGATTCAGGGGTTTGAACAACAAACCCTCCTTCCAAGCACTTCGGGAAACACATGCTTGGTGATGTCACCAGCAATGTTGGTGCCCTAGACCTCCAGGGATGTGGTGTAAGTGTGTGGTGGGGGGGGGGGGGCACCATGACCTCAAATAGTGCCCCCTCCCTCCTTGATGATGACACTTGGGGGCATATTTATCAAACTCCGTAATTATCGATGTGCAGCGGACATGATTGACAATATCGGATCATATCTGCTCGCACCATCATAAATAGGCCCCTATGTCATCATCTGTGCTAAATATATTTTGCAGATGATCATTGGGCGTCATCATTCACACTGAAAGGGTTAATAGGAAATTTTAAAGCATAAATGATGTGATCTTATACATTAGAGCAGTTCATTTTAAACAATAAAGGGGAGAACATTTCACAGTACAATGTCCCTTTAAAGGGAAGTAAACACATTGTAATTAGATTATTTTTTCGCAGTCTTGTATTACATTAACATTCTAGGTTTACATTCTAGGTTAATTTGTTGTTTGCTGCAGTTGTTTTTCAATGGTCAAACTCCATCTTTCACTTGCCTTATTTGGAGTAGCCAGTTCGGGTTAGTTACTAAAATAGGCAAAGCTTTTTAAATTACATACCAGGGTAACATTACAGAGTGTGTAATTGAAAGTTTACTCCAGAATTGTTATTGTTTCAAAAGATAGATAATCCCTTTATTACCCATTCCAGAGTTTTGTATAACCAACATGGTTAGATAATTGTACTTTTTACCTCTGTGATAACCTTGTCTCTAAGGGGTATATTTATCATAGTGCGAGCGGACATCATACGATGTAGCGTATCATGTCTGCTGCACATTGATAAATGCCGACAGCATACGCTAGCAGGGGGTGTCAATCAACCCGATCGTCTTTAGACCGCTGCTTCATAACTTCTGTTTCCGGCGAGCCTTCAGGGGCATCAAGCTTCATACGGAGCTTGATAAATTGGCCCCTAAGCCTCAGCAGACTGCCCCCTTGTTTCAGTTCTTTTGACAGACTTGCATTTTAGCCAATCAATGCCGACTCATAAATAACTCCACAGGAGTGAGCACAATGCTATCCATAAGGCACCCATGAACTAACGGTGAAGAACTATCAAAATGTACTGGTATAAGAGGTGGTCATCAAGGGCTTAGAAATTAGCATATGAGCCTACCTAGGTTTAGCTTTCAACAAAGAATACCAAGAGGAAAAAGCAAATTTGATAATAAAAGTAAATTGGAAAGTTGTTTAAAATGATATGCCTTATCTCAATCATAATGTTTAAATTTGTTTAGACTTTCCCTTTAATAGACACATAATCTTGAAGTTGTAAGTACTAATTGTTCCTTTAGTACAATGTGATACCTTTTAATGGACCAATAAAATCAACGATTTTGTTGGTCCATTAAAAGGTGCCACAATCATTAAAGGGATACTGAACCCAAATTGTATCTTTCATGGTTCAGATAGAGCATGCAATTTTAAGCAACTTTCTAATTTACTCCTATTATCATTTTTTCTTCATTCTCTTGCTATCTTTATTTGAAAAGCAAGAATGTAAGTTTAGAAGCCGGCCCATTTTTGATTCACAACCTAGGTTGTGCTTGCTGATTGGTGGCTAAATGATTTCCAGTGGCCTGAACCAAAAAATGGCTGTCTCCTTAGCTTAGATGACTTCTTTTTCAAATAAAGATATCAAGAGAACGAAGAAAAAATGATAATAGGATTGATAATAGGAGTAAATTAGAAAGTTGCTTAAAATTGCATGCTCTATCTGTATCATGAAATAAAAATTTGGGTTTAGTATCCCTTTAAATAGTGCCAGAAAAGTTTTAAAGTTTTACAAGAACCCCTTTTTTGGAAATTGGAAACAGAGGGATTTGCAAACAGTTCTGCAATGCTGAGGTTTTTTGTTTTCGAATATCTTTGGCTTTGAGAATCATTAACACAATATTGGGAAGTATATTTCTATGAATGGAATTGAAATTGTAGACTTAACAAAATATTTTAGCAGTACAGTTTTGAATCCAACGTGGCCTTTTTTCATTTATATTTATTACACAAACATCAGAAATCAAAATTACCCAGAAATATTAAATCAGCAATAAGGGAGCAGCTAGTGAACAACGTAATCTCACGGTAAAGCAATTTGAGAGAAGCTAAAAGAATTTCCTCAATTTTCATCTCCTGTTTGTGTTTCACAGTTCCGAAAACAAAATGACTTCCTGGGTGCTGATAATACTTGCTGAATAACAAGACTGAAATCACTTTTATAATTTTGAAAGAAATGTATTTTTCTTGGAAACATTTGGAGACCATAGAATGAATATATAGACCAAAAAGTATATTAGCCTCAGTAAGCCATATGTAGTTTTGGAGCCAGTATATGTTGTAGTCTCAAAGCAAAGCAGAGATACCTGTTTACCTTCATGCTTTTAGTCTGTTACTGTATTTCCTTATCTGTATTGTATACTTTTCAAGGTCCTTTTATTTCCCATTTGTCCTGTTCACCATATATTCTAACTACCAGAAAGTCAATTGATCTTATAGATGTCTTATATTACACTAATTACGGCATTAGAAGGAGGTTTAAGGCAAATCTGTCAACAAATGAGAATTTGTTTTAGCTTTTTTAAATTTGTCCAGAATGACGTACACATTAGGCTAAGACTACGGCTGTTTGCCGAAACACGTAAGCCTGTGTGCTGCGTTATTCTCTCCACATTTATTTGGAATACTGCTATCCAGATTTTAAAGAATAAGAATAAAGTTTTTTTGTATTTTATAGAGCTAGGGGTCTTTTCTTCTTTTTGATATCGTAGTCTCAATTAGTCTTATATTTGTATCCATGTTTAGTTTAGATTATACTTGCCGTGAGATCTCTCTTTAGGACCATGCAGGAAATTAAAAATCTGTTTACATGCAATAGCATATTCATTAGTATTTGTTGCAGTGGAAGGGACTCTTGCAGCCTGATTAATATGCACAAGCATTGACAATCAATCAAATGCCATAAGCACTTAAGTATTTGGAATACCATGACATATCTTCCTCTTTGTCAGAAGATACATAAAAACAAAATAAGAATTCAATACAATAGCTGCAGAACTTCCTCTCTCTGCTTTGTTGTTGCATAATGAGAATTTTGGCAAAGAATCAATATTTGTCAAGATACCTTTATTGTCATTGAAGTTCTATCAATAGAAAGACAGACATAGAAGCCTCAAAAGAACTGACATCATCCAAAAGATTATAAAAAAAAAAAAAACTACTGTGAAGATTTTTTTTATTGCTTTTGCGTTCCCCCCCCCCCCATTTGTTAATAAATACTGTCAATGCAGTATGCCTATAATCTTATTCCTTTAATACAGTGTTTAATACAGTGTTTCTCTGAAGGGTGAGATTGTGTGATGGTAACATCCATCCAAGGAATGGCAGCAAACCTGTTTCAACAGAAAACGTATATCAGTGTAGTGGTGAAGGATATATAACGTACTCAGTGCTTCATACACAATTTTTTTTTTTTTTAAATCTTTATTTATTTACTCCAACAAAATATAATATAACCAAAAAGCATTTATGCCACGCAGGGCATCATAAGAATTGACATATTTATTCATATATAATTCAGACTTCATTGTCAAAAGAGATAATAGAAACCTGCTGGAATTTCCACGTTTTCCTCCACAAAAACAAAACCAAACAAAACAAACAAACACACACAAAAAAAAGAAAAAAAAAAAAGAAAAAGAAAAGGGCAACAAACAAACCTTCCTATACCCTTAATCTTGGTTATCCTCCAGATGGTCCTCTAACCAGCGTATATATTTAATTGGACAAAGGAAGAATTAAGTAAGGGCTTTATGAGCACTCTTTGTGTAGTCCTCTGCAATGATAGTATAAAGACTTCACATTTCTAAAAATAAGAATTTATTTGGTCGTCTGACCGATGTGGTGAGATATACTGTTCTGCTATACATTGCCCAGTCAATGCTTTTTTAAGCTGATCAAGTTTTGGAGCAGACGAGGATTTCCACCTTTTAAGAATGAGGTTACGACCTATTAATATTATGGTATTTATCAATTTGTAATGTTTATTAACTCCCAAATATTTTAGCAGAAAAAATATCTCAATTGGTTTCATTTGATAATCAAGATGCAGTACTGCATTCATCCAGTATAGGATTTTCTGCCAAAACTGGCGGATTTTCGGGCATCCCCAAAAACAGTGAAAGATATCTGCATGAAGATTACTACATCTGGAACACCGAACATTAGCATTATACCACCTGGATATAATTTCTGGTGTAAGATAGGACCTAAGGCTAAGCTTAATTTGTGATTCTCTCCAGGATGTTGGAACCCAGCTTTGGTCAATTATCCTGAAACTATTAGTTATCACTTGATAATATCTGGAAGCTTCAGAATCCATTTTACTACCATATCCTCGACCTGCAAAGAAGAAAATTTTTGTACAAATAGATCATATAAAGGGAATACCGCATATATCCCTGCAAGATATCGCCTTATTCTATTAGAGATTTCACCCAAGGACCAGCCTCTCCCATATTTTTGTCTTAACTAATTAGCAAAATGTCTAACCTGGAGGTAAGCATAAAAGTCTTGGGATGGGAGGCCAAATCTGTTAACTAGAGTACCGAAAGTAACTGGATATCCTTCTGGCCCTATTATTTGGGCCATCCATTTCAATCCTGTGTCTGCCCACCTTTTGAACACCTTGTTAGAGAGTCCCAGCTGAAAGTTAGGGTTACCTCTAATAGGTAGATACTGTGAGACAAAGGGAGATATTCCCAACTCCGAACAAAATCTTTGCCATGCGACTATGACGTTTTTAAATGTAATTGAAAAGAAAATTGTTGAGGGTAGAGCAGTAAGCGGACAATGTAATAGGGCTTTTAGAGAAAAAGGCGCTACCAGCTTATCTTCGCAACACAGTACTGAAATTTGTTCTTTTTCAGTAATCCAATCAATAGCCGTTTTTGCTAGAACTGTTATATTATATATTTGTATATTAGGAAGTGCCAGTCCCGCTGCCATTTTAGAATTCATAAGCCGGTGTATAGCTATTCAGGGTTTTACCCTTTCCATAAAAATCTATTACAAGCTTTATTATATTTAGAGATATCGGATTTATGTAAGAGAAATGTCATATTTTGAAAGACATAATAATTTTGGGAAGATTATTGTCTTAACTAAAGAAACGCGGGCTGATAAGGAAATGGGTAGTGAAACCCAATCTATTAGTTTCTTTTTACAATTTTCTAGGCAGTGGACATAATTTAAGTTATACCATTCATTTGGATTGTTGGTTATCCGTAAGCCCAAATAAGTTATTTGAGATGCCTCAGAGAAGGGCAATTCAGATCTAATCTCTGGTTTATTATAAATCCATAATAATTATGACTTTGACAAATTAACCTTATATCCAGAGATTGATCCAAACGAGAAGATAATCTTTTGTAAGATTGGTAGACAGTGATTTATGTTAGACAGAAATAAAAGAAGATCATCTGCGTAAAGTAAAAGAACTAATTTCTGTCCACCCAAATGAATACCTTCGAGTTCCTGTTGTAATAGTATTGCTAATGGTTCTAAGGAGATGTTGAAGAGCAGTGGCGACAGGGGGCAACCCTGCCTAGTACCTCTTTGCAAAATAAATCGATGGGAAACTATGTTATTGACAATAATCGCCGAAGAAGGAGAGTTATAAATTAGTTGAACAAACTCATTAAAGTGACCAGATAGACCAAATTGTTCAAGAGAGAAGAACAGGTGGTCCCAGCAAATCCGGTCGAAGGCTTTTTCGGCATCAACCGTTAGTATAGCCCTATCTGGGGATTTTATGAGATTAACACTCTTATATCTATTCCAAAAAAAATCAAGCAACATTAGTACTTTCCTCATGTTTCTAACAGGATTCCTACCAGGCATAAATCCGGATTGATTTTCATGTATCAGCTCACCGATATATAACTTAAGACGATTAGCTATAATAGAAGTTAGCAGTTTATAATCAGTGTTCAAAACCGAGATTGGTCTCTATGATGTTGGGGATTCTGGGTCTTTATGCTTCTTTAAAATAAGGGAAATATTAGCAGCAGCGAAATAGGGAGAACATTTAGACTTTTCCAAAAAGAAAAAATTAAATAATTCGTTCAAAGTAGGAGTAATCTGGGTTTGTAATATTCTATAGAATTCTATTGGTAAGGCATCCTTTTTAATATTTAGATCCGGGTTTTCAGCTTTATATAGATCGCTAAAATAATCAAAAACACTCTTTCAATATCTACTTGATTGGTATATCTGTCTGTGCCTTTTTTATAACTGGAATAGCATTTCTTGAAATTGCTTTAGTGATTTTTGCGAGAAACTTACCTGATCGGCCCATATGTCCACCGTATAAAGACATTAGCCTCACTTCCTCCTGTGTATTTTGTAATTTTAGAAAAGCATCCTGTTCTTCTTTCGCATTTACATATGGGGTCCACCGTGCTCTAGTAGGGTAGTTTATATATGCTCTGTAAGCATTTTTAACACGATTTGCTAACTGTATTTCAGTACGTTTACTCCTTTTTTTTTGTTGGGACATATATGATTTGATTTGGCCCCGCAGGACCACTTTAGATGCCTCCCAAAATACTTCTATCTTTTCAGAAAACTCATTATTATACAGAGAATTCTTCCCATCTACTCCTCAACCAATTCTGAAAACTATTATTATTATTAATTAAATGTTTAGGGAAATATATGTTATTATTCCCAAATGTTGACATATTAATTTTACAGGTCAAGGATATGGCAGCATGATCCGAAATTAAAATGTCATCCATATCAGCTATCCAGTTAAATTTAAGTAATGAGTTTGAAATATAAAAATAATCAATCCTGTATAGAGATTGGTGAGTTTTAGATAAACAGGTATATGCCCGAAGATCGGGGTTTTGTACTCGCCAAACATCAATAAGACCTAGTTGAGAGCAAAGTTTATTCAGTATCCGTGATTTCCTATCCCTAATAATTGTTTTTTCCTTATTAAGTCTGTCTAAAGTGGGTTCAGCTATTAAGTTAAAGTCCCCCCCAATAATTAAATTCTGCCCAATAAATTTGTGCAGTTTTAATGACAGATTATTCCAGAAGTGACGGTCAACATTATTTGGGCCATAAATGTTGCATAGTATATAATGTATTTTACTTATAGTAATTTCCATAATTTGGAATCGGCCTTCTGGATCTAATTCAACAGTTTCAATATGGTAATCTAAATTCTTATTCAACAATATTGCCACTCCTCTTTTCCTGGAACTGTGGGGAGCGGCAATAACCTCTCCAACCCATTTAACTTTAAGTTTAGGTATTTCTACCGATTTAAAGTGGAGCTCCTGCAGGAAAACTATGTCAGGTCTGGATTTGCCCAAATATTTGATTATAGTTTTCCTCTTGATTGGAGAGGTTATGCCGCCCACATTCCAGGAAATTAAGTTAAGATCAGTAATAACCATATTTCATGAAATAAAGGTAAGGAAGGGGGAGAAAAAAAACAAAACAAAAAAAAACCACACAAATTAAGAGTGAATAAAAACAGTCCAAAATCAGATGTAATAAAAACAAATCTAAACAATTCAAATTCAAAACCACATATACTAAAAAGAAACCCCGATAGCTCAAATCCCAAACCATGATCTCTGTTAAAAGGGAATGACTAGAGCAGAGATTTTTTTTTTTTTAATTAGTTAAGGCTACCTTATTACAGAATTCCTCTGCTTCTGAAGTATCGCTGAGAGTATATGTTACTCCATCCTTTATTATTATCAGTTTAGCTGGATAAACTAATTTAACACTGTAATTGGCCTTCATAAGCCTACCATAGAAGGGGTCATCTCCCTTCTTTTGGTCAGGGTTTCGGATGACAAATCCTGGAAAATCAAGAGTTTGTGCGGGCCAATCAGTAAGGAGTTAAGTTGTCTATAGTGTTTAAGATATAATATTTTATCCTGAAAGTTTACGAATTTAAAAATAATGGGTCTTGGTTTAGGATTCACGTTGTTCTCTCTGGTAAATCCTATCCTATGTACCCTCTCAATCTGAAATGGACATACCGGTGGTGGGATCTGTAATGCTTGTGGGAGGGTAACAGTGACAAATGTCATCAGGTCCCGAAAATCAGAAGTTTCGGGGAGGCCGATGACCTTTAGATTATTCCGTCTAGAACGGTCCTCAAGGTCTTCAACTTTAGCCTGAAGTAGAGTAATTGCTTTGCTATGTGCTACTACAGTGGATTCTTGTAAGGTACAACAATCCTCTAGATCAGAAATTCTCCCTTCCACTTCATCTAATCTGACTGCAAATTGTCTGACTTCTACAGTTAAGTTAACAATTTCTTTTTTGATCTCCTGTTTTATTGTGTCCAATTGGGGTGTAAGCAATTTTGCGACTTCAGCCGCAAATTCAGACATGTCAATATTCGTTAGATTACTCATTCCTTTATCATGTGACATTTCAGCGTTAATTTCTGAGGTTCTGCAACTATTCCCTCTCTTCTCTTTTGTTTTGGGGGGCATATTGGGAGAAACACTCTTATTGAGTATAAATGTATCCATGTACTGAGAAATTACAGATAAAACAGAATATGTAGTGTGAAACTTTGTGGGGAGAAAGGATGTTGAACAACACAAGTGAAAAAGTGATACTCCAAAATCACTAACTTAAGTGGGAAAGGATATGTAAAAGTGCTAAATAGGCAATCGTACTTAACGATTGTTTAGAGTGCCAATCTATAATAAAGCTGGGATGTGAAAGTGAAAAATGAGACAAATAAAAATAGATAAATTGAATAATTAGTCTCCGGTGAGGGTGGATGGTTTGAAGACAAAAAACAAACAAACAAAAAAAACAAATTAAAGTGTGAAAATCCAAAGTACACCAATTAAGTAAGACACTTAATCGCTAGTGAAGTGAACTGAGTGAAAAGACAAGTGCAACAAATTGTAATTTTTGTGCGGGTATATATATTTTTTTTCTCCTTCCTTCCCTTCTTTTCTCCTTCCCTTTCTTTTTTTGTATAAAATTCAAGAAAGTTTCACAGGGGGAAACTTATTTGCCACAGAATAGACTAAGAGAGGGGGGCGACTATTTCCCTATAGCCAATATAATTTCCAAAGAAAAGTCTCAGATTACTTTCCACTATTAAGAGGTCATGTTGCACAATAGTGTTATATAGTACAAAAATCCATAACAGATGAATATGTCTCAATTTAACGTGGATGCTAGTACTTTAAGGGGAAAAAAGAGAGAACATTTTTTCCCCTCTTTTCTCTTTTTTTTTAAATACAGACTATATAATAAGCCTTAGGATACTTCCACAGATACTCCCCTGAAATATACTTATATTAATTTGATATGCTGATAGTAATAATATGATGGATTCATAGGAAACCGCTATTTATCAGCACCAATATAATTTTGACAGGGCTTATACATAATTAAATACAAACAGTCAGATAATCATGAATTATAACTTGCGCTGTATAATCAAATCCACCCAGATGGTTCTATAGACAGTCGGCCAGAATATGTACATTCAAAAACTTCAAGTAGTGCAGTTTTACACAGTGAAGCCCAATTAAAAACCATTCAATGTTATCCGATTACTACATGTACTATTAGACATATTACTTCTCTAGGCATCTAGCCTCAATACAATATTATAAATACCGGCTTGATGTTGTGAGTAAATGTTCTGCTAGTCCCAAACTTTCTCTCCTTAAAGCGTCCGTATCAGCTAGAGGGGCTCATGCTTTTCTTTACTGGGTGAGGTCACCTAAGCCCAAATTTCCCCCTTCGTATTTCCCAGGAGGATTATAGCGAGAGAGGCACAAAAACAGCCTCAGGAGAGTCCACAGTTAATATGTGATAGAGTAGAGGACCTAGATCTTCCCAGTAACTCTCCAGCGGGAAAGGTAACAGCACAGCTGGTGCACACAGTCACACAACACACCAGGTATTCCAGGTATTCCAGGAAGGCTATCTGTTATAGCTAACCAGGTATAGCCGGCACTAGATGGAGGGCAGAGACAATATGCCCCAGCAGGAACGCTGACTCTGTGAGTCCACCCGGTCACCGCCACCACAGCACACAAGCGTCTCGGCCCAGACAAAACAGCTACCAGGAGCTCCTCCACTTGGAAGTCACCAGGACCGAGGCTCTGAAATCTCAGAGGCAGACAAGAATCTCATTTACACACCGGCAAAAGACACCCAGTCCCCACACAGGGGAAACCACCAGCCAGAATCCAGATCCCGGCCAAGTATCTGCAGACCCCCTACCCGACCAGGCGGGTGAGGTAAGAACGGTAAGGACGGCAAGGATCAAGAACTACCGGGTGCAATAGTACTCACTCCAAAAGCATCAGCTGATATAGAGGTATTTCTTCCGGTGAGTCCCTGGAGTGGTGTATCGAAGGGTTCAGCCGGTGAGGAGGTATTTCTTATAGTAGGTACCGGGTATGATATAGCGGGAATGTATCTGCCGGTGCGTAGGTATTTCTATTAGTAGAGCCCGGGTAAGATACGACAGGTAATAGCCAGTATACAGGTGTTTGTTGCAATAAGACTCGGGTATATTATGCGAAGGCTCCGCAATACTGCAAGTTTGTTTTATACCCATTGGGCTACCTGCAATATCGGAACGGCTTATAAGATGTATATGTCTTCCTCTCGTCACAGTTTCGGCAAGGATAGTTAGTATAAGTGGTGTGCTTCAGCTATTAAGCACAATTAAGCTTCTTGATAGACTTCCATTGCGGGACTATATGATCCGATAACCAGGCCAAGAGCAATACTTGCGGGCAAGGATAAACTGCAAACAGTTGGTGGATGGAAAACGCTCCTAGACGGCGAGTCTGGGAGCGGGAGCAGGTACCTGCAGCTACCTGTATGCTCCGCCTCCAACAGGAAGTCGCTTCATACACAATTACTGATTATCTTTAAAACACTTTCTTTAAAATTAGAACCTAACCAGAATGGCATGTGCGTGCGTGTGCATGTGACACAAAATGTTATTGTGCACCAAATCAAAATGCTCCTTGACATTGGAACATTAAAATGCCCAAGACTTGTGGGTGATTAATTCTATCCCAAATACCCATAAAAAAAATAAAAAATAATTGAAATGGGTTGTAGAGAGTAAGGCTAAGGGATTTCAGACCAAATATCCTGAGGTCAGAAAAAAAAGATGGTAAGTGTCAGGAAAGGAGATTGTTGTATACCTCCATGTAATGCTCTATAGTAACATAATTTGACCAGTCCTGATGTGCCAATCAGGTAAAACAATAAGGCCTGCATATTTCTAGGCTCTCTTTCAAAATTGATCAAACACTGCATTTAAAACCTTAGATGTTTATATGCTTTATAGATTATGCAGCAATATCATCTTCTACCATAAAAGTAAGATTAAAATGCATAAAATTATTACTGTGCCTAAGATCTATACATAGGCTTACCATAATTTTTAGAGGTGAAACTGGGACCATGCCATCTGGCACGGTACCAGTGGGGTGTGTGGTCAGGGGCGTGGTCAAGGGAGCATGGTGATATGGTAAATAGCCCTATAATTAGTAATTAACCTTTGTGATCACTGCCTATCACAGAGGGCAGCTTTTGCTAAGCAGTTCCCCAGAATGCGTTCTATCTGCACAAGCTCATTATTACACAGCATTGTACCATATAATATGCCAGGCGGGAAATGTCCTCAATACAGAGCAGCACCTAATGCACATATTACAGAGGTAATGCGTAACTTACCACAGCACTTACCTAGTACACAGACTCTGTACACGTGTGAACACTTAACCCGGAAGTGATCTGCTAAGGCAAACGTCATATAACAAGATGGCGGCGCTCTGTCATACAGTGGAAATGTTTTCTAATTTTCACATAGTTTTATTGTAAACATAACACACCCATGCACTGTACACACAGGATAAATAACATTACATATATAGCTATTTACACAGTGTTTGCTACTAAGCGCATGTAGCTGCTGCTATAGCAATGCCTGCTCAGTGATCAGTAGTAACCCTTGGCTTGCAGCCTGATGCTCATTATGTAACCACAAAGCCATGTGTGCCAGGAACATACCTGCCCTAGTGACTGGCACTGCTGGGGTTAATGTGTCACCTGGGGCAGACTGTTAGCGTCTTGCTACCATGGCAACTGCATGTCCCAAAGTGATGTGTACCTCACATGCTGTCTACCCTCACATCATGTGACTGACGTCACTCACTTCTGCGCTATTCAGTGCTGTGCTACTTAGATTCACAGATCCACTGACTGTAGACAAAGTTTATCAGGCAGTCAGTACGGCATATGGACAGAATGGACCCAAAACTGTCCGTTTTTTTAAAATGTATTTTACTGGACAACAAACAGAAATACCAGACTGTCCAGTCAAATACCGGACACCTGGCAAACTGGGACAGAATGAACAATGGGTGGGACACTGGGACAGCGCCTCCAAACAGGGACAATCCCAGTAAAACTGGGACTTCTGGTAAGCCTATCTATACAGGCACAATTTTATAAACACAAAATTGCTAAAAGCAATCTGATTTAATGTGGCCTACAATAATAAAAATATAAACATGCATTAAACAAAAGTAGTTAGTGCCAGCAGTGTTAATTCGATATCCTTTGATCCATATATCTGAAAATAAAGGAGCAGTTCATACTATAGTAATTTAATCTACTCCCTTCGACCATGTATATCTATGTGGTTAACCACCACAAAGGTTTTAAACACAGAGTTAAAATGCCACTATAGAGCCAAAAAGCTGCTGGCCCTGAGCATAAACTGCCAGTGCTGCAATCAGCAGCGATAGTTGCACAGCTGAATTTCATGACTACTACTCGTCAGTGGCAGTTAATGCCCCTATTATTAGACTATCTGTATTAACCTCTTCAATGAGCAAAATGAGCTATGCTAGCCATGCACATTGCGGCCTGTAGACATATGTCGAGCCCTTTTCCTCGTTCACTACAGACCAGGGATCCCTGCTGGCCTAGTGGGTGGCATTCCCATAGGAGTGATGGTGATGTCAACACATACGCAGGTGATGATGTCACAAACGGAGCTGGACCGGGAAGCTTAGTGTAGATGCAAGTGAGCTGGATGGGGGGAGGTTCTTCAAACCCCTCAATCTCAGCTCTCTTAGCAGCTACAAACCTCCAAGACCCCTCATGTAGTAAATGTAGTAGGTCTAGAGACCCCTAATAAAGTTTATTTTCTAGTCCCTCTCTCAGTAAAAGATAGATTAATTAAGATTAATTTTGTCTGTATAATCAGGTGTTTTCTGTGGTAACATTGAACACCTTGCAAGAAAAAAAAGTGCTTTGATTTCTTTACTGTACAATAGGCCTTTATGGGCCCCTATTTCACATGTGGCTACCCTTGGTGACAATTCAGTAAGGGGATCACAGTAACAGCAGTGGTCACTGGTCCATTTTCAATATTATTTACTAAAATCTAAGCAAAAATTATATATATTTTTTACAGTTTTGGCCATAGCTATCTCACATGCCTTGAATTATAACTATAATAATGGTACATTGTGAATCTGTTGGGCCTGCTAAAAAAACAACAATATATAATGTGTATAGGTCACTCACTGAAATTTGACTTTCAATAGGGTTTAAATGTAGGTAGCAAAAAAAGCTCAAAATTGGCTCAGCACTGGGGTGAAAAAAGGCTTAGCAGCAAAAAGGTTAATGGACTATAAAATAAATATACCAATAGGCAATAGTCTTGGTCTGAGCTGTTTAATGACCACATGTTTCAGCCTTGTATTTGGGCCTATATCAAGCTATCTTACACAGATTTACTTTTTACCATAAATATATAATAGAGAAGTTTGGTGTTCACTATGTTATATGACAAATATATTTATAAAGTGAACATGACCCATTAGTATTAATATGGTTCAACAAGAGTCAGAGTTATTCTTAGTAATAAACTAGATTTCCCTTTGTGTACCAGAATCATAGGAACCCCAAAGTTCTTGGCATACATGTTTAATTCATGTTATTGTCCCTCAGAACAATTCCTGGGTGAACAAATGTATGCTTGGCTATGCATGAAATAACTGTACAACGGGAGGAATGGGCATATGTAAGCAAACATTTTCAACTTCTCCAGTGGTCAGAGAATATATAGCTACCAGTACTGATACGATTCTATGTTGAGTGATTAGAAATTGATTTATGTGTAAGTGTAAGTCTGTTTTTTTATGTCCCTGAAACAGAAAAACCCAAGGCCATCATTGATAATCATGTCGTACAGTCGAGTAAAACTACTGGGTGATACTAAGGGAAGGGGAACGTGGTACTATTATTTAGATCTGCTCTAGAATGGTCTGGGCATAGCCTCCTTGTTATCCGGTATTATTCTAACTTATCTACACAAAAATATGGATGTAATGTAGGAAAAACATATTGTTTTATTTAGCCATTGAATATCAATGTTGCAATAGTAAATGATGTACAGCAGACAAATAAAATAAAAACATACTTGTTTCCCTTCCCCATCCCTGATACTCCACTTCTCAGCTTAATTCTTTCAATGCATTCTCTCTGCCTCCACTACAAGTATTCTTTCTGTTTGCTTTCTATCACTTTTACTTTCCAATCACCCAACTCTCTGTGCTACCCGACCAAGGTCTAGATTACAAGTGGCACGCTAATTAGATCTCCCACTCGAGCGATAAATTCGATAGAAGTAATATTTTGCACACTTCAGGCAGCGCACAGTGAACTTTGAATATAACAACCACGTTAACGTATTGCCCATAGGCTTCAATGGAGCGTGAAAAGTGGGAAAGAACCCTAAAACCCTTACTCAAGCGCAAACTTGAATGTGTTTTTCAAAGTGCGCTAACTCGACATGAAATATTAATATTTCACATTCTAATGTCCTTCACATAGCAGAATATGTTCTATTTATTCTTAAATACATATTTATATATATATATGATATTTAAATTTATTTATTAAATACGAATATTGCATAAATATGTTTTTTCATGTTTTTAGCTACTTGACTGCAAAGGGCTCCAATACACTCATATGTCTTAATATGTATACATATATATTTATATGTCTCTATATGTCTATAAATACATATATACACATATAAATACATATGTACACTAGGGATGGGCGAATGTTTCTAAAAATTCGAAAATTTTAAATGAATTTTGATACATTCGTTCGTTCGAATCGAATTTCGAATGTTTATATAACATTCTAACATTCTATTTTCGAATTTTCGTTTCCGAATTTTTCAATAAAATTAGAAAATATTCGTTTGAATAATAGAATGTTTAGCTATGTATTCATTCAATTTCGAAATGTAATATTCGAATTCGAATGTGACATTCGAATTCAAATGTGACATTCAAATTTGAAATAGTATTTCTAGTCTACAACTGTGTTTAATAAATGTAATATTCGAATTTGAATGCTACATTCAAATTCGAATGTCACATTCAAATTTGAAATAGTTTTTCTAGTCTAATACTGTGTTTTAAATGTGATATTCGATTCGAATGTGATATTCGATTTGAATGTGACATTCGAATTCGAAATAGTATTTCTAGTCTAATACTGTGTTTTATAAATGTAATATTCGAATTTGAATGTGACATTCGATTCGAATGTGATATTAGATTCAAATGTGACATTCGAAATAGTGTTTCTAGTCTACAATTGTGTTTTATAAATGTAATATTCAAATTTGAATGTGATATTTGAATGTAACATTCGAATTCGAATGTGACACTCGAATTTGAATGTGACATTCGAATTCGAATGTGACATTCGAAAACTGTAAAAAAACATTTGAAAATCGAATTTTTAAGAATATTCGTTCTTATCAACATTCTATTATGTAAATCGAATTTCTACAATAACATTCGTTCTAACATTCGAATTCGGATATAAACACATTCGCCCATCCCTAATGTACACACATATAAACATATATATATATATATATATCCTTTGAATTCCTTTTTTTTCTAACACCTGAGACCTCATATCTTTGTGCCCTTAATGCAATGTTTTTAAAAATATTTTTTATTAGACAGTATTGTTATTAGTGTTAAATGTATTGTGCAACCTTTTTGACAGTTAACCAGAGCTCTGAAGTCTCGCAATCCTGACGCGCTTTAGATTCAATTGTGCTCAAGTGAACGCATTTTCCTTCAACTTGTAATCCGCACTCTACTTACGACACGCACAAAGAGCCACAATAAACCCCTTAAAAAAAGGGGGAAACAGTTAGTGCACCACTTGTAATCTAGCCCCAAGTGCTTTCCCTCTGTCTCATTTGCCCATATATCTTTCTCATATACTGTATCTGTCCTATACATAATAGGAAAGATTCACTAAACCTTGACAAGACACGTAAGGTTTACATTTTTTGACTTCTGAGCCCTTCCAAGTCCAACACCTTGTCATTTACCATATCCTTATTAAACCATTTTTAAACATTTATTTTGATAATTAACTTTTATTTAACATTGGATATGTGTATGCATATATATATATATATATATATATATATATACATATATATATACAAACATTTGTACACATATATATTGCATATATATATTGCATATATATATATATATCCAACCAGAGATGAATTCAACGGACAATATCCTTGTTCCCAGAAAACCTCACAAAGCAGGCACAACAGAATTTTTGATCCGTTTAATGATACAAGGTGAACCAAACGTTTCGGCCCTCACAGGAGCCTTTTGTCAATGGTAGCCAAAGCCAAAACGGACATAACGAGCAGAACCGGCACCCACATATAAATACCCAGCTCCCCCAAGGTGTTAACCAAACAGCCTGCCCAAGCGGCACACACCCACACACAACACAAGGCAACACATCAGCCGTGATAGAACCATCACTAGATGTCAATGACGTAGGCTTGAAAACTCCGCCCTCAGTGACTTCAGAGATGCCGGTTGGCTAGGGTATCAAAACACACGTCCATGTTTATAGACACCACGTGAAGGATGTGGGCAGGCTGACAAGACAAAAACAAAGGTGTCAAACATGACATTGTGTACATAAAGATATATAATATAGATACAGAGCGGGAACATAATTGCTAGGTAACATCTTCTATCAAACATAATAATGTAGGCCAGCGATCAAAACCATCTATACCCAACGGTATCAAGGTGATGAAACACAGGCACCCGGGGAAAACAACCCCATCAATAAATACATTGTGTGGATACCCAGGGGGGTATGTGGGCACATCATGCCAACAGAGAATAGGAAGAGGCTATTAAGGGGATGGCTCCCTACAGGCCCAGAGTTATCTGGCCTTATAACAACATCCATAGTCAATGTTAGAGTTTAAACCTCGAGGGGTAACCGTGTCAAGATTAAATATCCAGCGGGCCTCCATCCGTAGAAGTGTCAAGCCTCTGTCACCACCCCATTTAGGACGTGATACATGGTCAATAAGTATTGTATGTAGGGAAGAGATGGGATGTCCAGCAGTTAAAAAATGTCATGCTACAGGCTGGTCAGAAGAACGTCCTTTGTCCAGTGCCTGGCGGATGTCACCGTCTTACCAATATAGTACATGGAGCATGGACAGATGATGGCATATATGACAAATTCAGAAGTGCATGTTAACCTGTGTCTGATCTTGAACCGTTTATTGGTATGCGGGTGTTGAAATGAATTACCCGTAATTAGACTGTTGCATGTCACACAATTGCCACATCTATAACATCCAGGTTTGCCCTTAGGCAACCACCCTTGTTTCTCATAACAGTGTACTGGATCATTTAATACTAATAGATCCCACAGGTTACTAGCTATCCTGAACACCATTCACGGTATAGGGGAATCCACAAATGGAAGACTAGTGTCATTAGACAACATCAGCCAATTCCTCTTAATAGTGGTATTTGTGAACTCTGAACCTGGAGTGTAGGTGGTGAGAAAGTTCAAACAATTTGATGTGTCATCAGCAGCTTTCCGAGTGGTCAGTGTATCCTGTGTCCATTCACTTGCTTTCAGACATTGTTGTTCAATTAAAGATAACGGATACCCCCTCTCGAGGAATCTTTGAGACATCTCTTCTAGTTGTAATTCTTTGCGGGAGTCGTTCGTATTGTTGAGGACGACCCGCAGGAGCTGAGAGGAACTGACCCCATCTTTCTGGAATTTAGGGTGAAAACTACTATAATGTAGAATAGAATTCCTATCTGTATCTTTCTTAAATAGGGTTGTCTGAAGTTTACAACTTTGAAGATTTCTAAATCTAGAAAATGTATACATTCAGTATACTGTTCCATTTTAAACCGAATGGTAGAATCAAGCCTGTTGAGATCATTAACCCATTCAGAGAGAGTTTCAGGGGTGCCACCCCAAATCAAAAAGACATCGTCTATGTACCAACAATAAAATTTCAAAGGGTTTTGTCGAGAAAATGTTATGTCGTTCATACATCGACATGTAGATATTAGCATAAGATGGGGCCATATTCGACCCCATCGCGGTTCCCATAATTTGTAGATAATAATTATCTTCAAAACGGAAAAAAAAATTCTCCAGGCAGAATTCCACAAGATGTAGTAAAAACACAATAGGAGGGTCCAGAGTAGTGAGCATTGTCTATAAGTGATTGTCTAATCATTTCTAACCCATGCACGTTGGGAATAACAGTGTATAAACTCACCACATCCATGGTCACCAAGATATCAGTAGGGTTAATGTCCTCAATATTTCTCACTAAATTAATCAGCTCAAATGAATCTTTAAGGTTAGCTTGTGTGTTCTGTACCACAGGTTGCAAATAGAAGTCAACAAATTCAGCTAAAGGCTGTAGGAGTGACCCCCTAGCAGACACAATAGGTCTGCCCGGGGGGTTCTCCAGTGATTTATGGACTTTTGGAAGCAAATATAAAATCGGGCGCACAGGATAGTAAACAGTCAGATAGCCCAATGCATCATCGTCAATAACCCCAGCCTGGTAAGCCTGGTTTAAAAATTTGTCAATCTGTTTCTTGTACATCCTGGTTGGGTTAGTCTATAGTTTTTGGTAGGTAGTTATATCCTGTAATTGTTTCATTACCTCACTTTTATATCGGGTGTAGTCCCATACCACCATGGCACCTCCCTTGTCCGCTGGCCTAATCACTATATCCCTATCAGTAGACAGGGTGTTAATCGCTAGTCTCTCAGCCTTACTCAAATTATCCCTATGGGGGGGAATAGTTTTATGATGGAGGATGTGCAAATCTGATGGAAAGTTTTAATGGAAGAATGTGTATTCGGGGGTAAAAAGGAGCTTATTGCCTTAAAGGATTTGTGCACATACTCCCCTTTATCCTTGAAGAAATCCTTTAATTTAAGCTGTCTTTGAAACCGACCCATATCAACAAAAAGATCAAATAATGTGTTTTGATTCCCTAGCCAACTGGCATCTCTGAAGTCACTGAGGGCGGAGTTTGCGAGCCTACGTCATTGACGTCTAATGATGGTTCTATCATGGCTGATGTGTTGCCTTGCGTTGTGTGTGGGTGTGTGCCGCTTGGGCTGGCTGATTGGTTAACACCTTGGGAGAGGTGGGTATTTATATGTGGGTGCCGGTTCTGTTTGTTATGTCCATTTTGGCTTTGGCTACCATTGAAAAAGGCTCCTGTGAGGGCCGAAATGTTTGGTTCACCTTGTATCATTAAACAGATCAAAAAATCCTGTTGTGCCTGCTTTGTGAGGTTTCTGGGAACACGGAATTACCGTTGAATTCATCACTCTGGTTAGATGTGCATTTGTTTGGCAGTGCACCAGGTGGTTGCTATATTGGAGTGTGCTGTTTCCACAACAAACTTTGTCTATCACAATATTGAAACGTGCACCTAGTGTGTTTGGAATTAACACTATTTTCTTCAAAGTTTGAATTACACTGGCCAGTGAAATATCAATTCAGGACTTTCTCACTTGCTAGAGTAGAACATTTTTCCTTACTTATCCTTTGTATTGTGTGTACTACCCTGAGTGGTATGGAACCATCATGTTCCACACAGTATGTTGCTTTAACTGAAGACCCTTATGGGAATATAGAAGATTTTGCTTTCACTGAAGCAGACGCAGCACGTATTCGTTGCGAGGCTGACTTGCAGGAGCTGCAAGAAAAAAAGGTGAGACCCCCACTAATATTTACCACAAACTACTACATTTAGAGAAAAAGGAGGTAGATTTCCACCTACACGCAGTTTACCTATCTAAATATCATAAACTAAGGTTTATCCCTAGGGGCTTTAGGGTAAGAAATATACCTACATTAGGTCGTAATAACATTGATTTCTGTAGGAGGTGGTGTGGTATACTCAGTAAATGTTCACATGACTTGATGCTCCTAGTAATAGAGGAGGTTTCTAGACTTAAGTTAACTGTCAAGAAAGAAATAGAATCTGTTAAAGATACACTTTTGACTATTTTTACCTCTGACACATCTACTGATTGGATCTCAAGTTGACAAATATAAGCATGATTTATTAGCTTTTAAGAATAAGAAATTTACAACTGTGGAGAATGGGACAAAAAGGTCTATAGTTGGCTTTTTGGTAGAGACATCAACCCTTGGGTAGGACGTAGAAAACAACCCTTTAATAAAACTAGAAGGGTTAACTTTTCAACTGTTGACAGTAGTGGAGGTGATTCCTCTGACGGTGACACTCAGACTACACAAAACCCCACACCAAGTGGAGTAACTACACGATCATCACAGAAGCCCCCTTTATCCCAAGGCCCAGAGGCAGACGCCTCAGGAGGGGGAGGGGGCAACAAAAAGAAAGAATCAACAAAAAAAGACGAAACAATAGTATACAATTTAAGTTCACGTCCTTTAACTACTGACAAATTTATGGTACTTAATAGAGGCTTATCTTTTGTGCCCACCCCCAAGTGTGACCTATTTGATCTTTTTGTTGATATGGGTCGTTTTCAAAGACAGCTTAAATTAAAGGATTTCTTCAAGGATAAAGGGGAGTATGCACAAACCCTTTAAGGCACTAAGCTCCTTTGAACCCCCGAATACACATTCTTCCATTAAAACTTTCCAGCAGATTTGCACATCCTCCATCTCGGAGCAACATAAAACTATTCCCCCCCATAGGGATAATTTGAATAAGGCTGAGAGACTAGCGATTAAACCCTGTCTACTGATAGGGATATAATGATTAGGCCAGCAGACAAGGGAGGTGCCACGGTGGTATGGGACTACACCCGATATAAAAGTGAGGTAATGAGACAATTACTGGATATAACTACCTACCAAAAACTACAGATTAACCCAACCAGGATGTGCAAGAAACAGATTGACAAATTTTTAAACCAGGCTTACCAGGCTGGGGTTATTGACGATGATGCATTGGGCTATCTGACTGTTGACTATCCTGTGTGCCCGATTTTATATTTGCTTCTAGAAGTCCATAAATCACTGGAGAACCCCCCGACCTATTGTGTCTGCTAGGGGGTCCCTCCTACAGCCTTTAGCTGAATTTATTGACTTCTATTTCCTAATCTGCCTTCTTTTAAAAGCTGCCTAAGGACATTTTTGTTCAATGACAGGCCCGGACTGAACGGTAGTTTAGCTCCGCCCCCCCATCGCAACAGCATTAAAAAAAAATTGACAAGAACTGAGATTTATTTTTTAAATATATGTTATGTGTTAAAAAAAGTTTATTTTTATGATTGTGTGTACCACTGAGTATATCCGCCCACCCACCTGAATGAATCATCATGCACTACTTTTACTTATTAGCCACACAGGGGCACACAGTTTCAGATCAGATCCGATGATCACTGTCTGATGAGCAGCAAGGCTGGCACCCTGAGTGACAACATCCAGCACGTGGCTGCACTACACTGATGCCGCATGCCGTGTCCACGTGACACACAGAGGCTGTGTTAGACCTTGTCATCGGGACTCTGGTATAACTATGTTGGAGGGAGACTGGTGGAGAGCTGAGCATGAGTCTCATGCCAGTGGCTGCCTGGGCCCATTCCATGACTCACCCACTGATCCAGAACTGAGTGACCACACTGACCAAGGCAGGCTGCACTGCAGTACCCAGACTCAACTGTGGACCATGGCCAGGTGAGCAAATAGGGCCTTTTTTCCTAGTACACTGGCCCAGTTGTTTTACTCCTCCACGGCCGACTGGGGGATTGGATATTATACACATGCCACCATGTCACAATCTCCTGCTGGGGTGCTGGGCTACCTTAGAGTATCTATTGGCAATTTGGCAGAAAAGCAGAAACCATGCATACTGGTGTATTAGTGTTCATTGGCAAGCTGAAACTACTCCTAATAATGTATTAGTGCTTATTAGCAGGTAGGCCTAAGTCAATGATGCCTACCACCCAACTTAGTAACAAATAAATTCCACTCACCTAATAATTGTCCTCATCTAACTCTGTATTAACATCATTCCTATGCTTAGGTTTTGTGCTGCCCTAGACAATGAAAATTCTGCTGCCCCAAATCACCCCCCCCCCCCCCACCAAAAAAAAAGTTTTAGGCCCTTTTTCCCCTTAATATTTTTTTGGGTCAGTGTGTAAAAAGCAGTGAAAGAATGGAGCAAGGAAGGGATTTGAGAGAAAGAAGGGAGGGAGGCAAATAAGGGAGGGAGTTGAGGGAGGGATAAAGGGAAAGAAGGGAGAGAGGAAGGGAGGGAAAGAAGAATACACTTTGAAACAATCACTGCCCTTTATATGCACTGCCCTTTATATGCAACAACATACAGTAATTACCATCATTCAAATAATGAAACATTTTAAGTGTCCGTTTACTATTTACTCAGTGAGTTCATGAATGCAGAGAAAGTTAGCTATTAGTAGCTAACATACATTAGCGCTGAGAGTTTATGATTAGCAGACCCACCACAGCTGACAAGGAGAAAGGCATATTCGCACAAGGTCTTCTCCTTCAGCCTCACCTTGTAAGCATATCCCAGGGAAAGTTTCTCACCAAGAACACTTCCACTGCAAAATGCTGGCGGCTCTAAATGAACAATGGTTTAAAGGAGCACTGTGAAGAGCGACCTTAATCAGTGCACGTCCCTTTTATTCTTTGTAAAAGCCTGCACTTTATCGCTCACTGTACTGTGTGCTGGCTTTTAGAGAGAGGAGATGTGCTGCCCCTCCCAAATCTGCTGCCCTAGGCCTATGCCATAATACGCCCCTGACACACACACATTTATATTTAGATAGATATTTAAAATAAAAAATATAATTTTCTTCTAAGTGAAATTCAAAGGTATTTGAAGTATTTGTATTTAATAAAAAAAATGTAAAATACATATATTATATGTCAAGGTAGTGACTGGGAAGGGCTCAAAATCGTATATATAAATATATATACAGTATCACACAAAAGTGAGTACACCCCTCACATTTTTGTAAATATTTTATTATATCTTTTCATATGACAACACTGAAAAAATGACACTTTGCTACAATGTAAAAATAGTGAATGTACAACCTGTGTAACAGTGTAAATTTGCTGTCCCTTCAAAATAACTCAACACACAGCCATTAATGTCTAAAACATTGGCAACACAAATTGAGTACACCCCTAAGTGGAAATGTCCAAATTGAGCCCAATTAGCCATTTTCCCTCCCCAGTGTCATGTGACTCGTTAGTGTTACAAGGTCTCAGGTGTGAATGGGGAGCAGGTATGTTAAATTTGGTGTTACCGCTCTCACACTCTCTCATACTGGTCACTGGAAGTTCAACATGGCACCAAATGGCAAAGAACTCTCTGAGGATCTGAAAAAAAGAATTGTTGCTCTACATAAAGATGACCTAGGCTATAAGAAGATTGCCAAGACTGAGCTGCAGCACGGTGGGAAAGACCATACAGCGGTTTCACAGGACAGGTTCCACTCAGAACAGGCCTCGCCATGGTCGACCAAAGAAGATGAGTGCACATGCTCAGCGTCATATCCAGAGGTTGTCTTTGAGAAATAGACATATGAGTGCTGCCAGCATTGCTGCAGAGGTTGAAGGGGTGGGGGGTCAGCCTGTCAGTGCTCAGACCATATGCCGCACACTGCATCAAATTGGTCTGCATGGCTGTCGTCCCAGAAGGAAGCCTCTTCTAAAGATGATGCACAAGAAAGCCCGCAAACAGTTTGCTGAAGACAATAAGACTAAGGACATGAAGTACTGGAACCATGTCCTGTGGTCTGATGAGACCAAGATAAACTTATTTGGTTCAGATGGTGTCAAGCGTGTGTGGCGGCAACCAGCTGAGGAGTACAAAGACAAGTGTGTCTTGCCTACAGTCAAGCATGGTGGTGGGAGTGTCATGGTCTGGGCCTGGATGAGTGCTGCCAGCAATGGGGAGCTACAGTTCATTGAGGGAACCATGAATGCCAACATGTACTGTGACATACTGAAGCAGAGCATGATGCCCTCCCTTCAGAGACTGGGCCACAGGGCAGTATTCCAACATGAAAACAACCTCAAACACACCTCCAAGATGACCACTGCCTTGCTAAAGAAGCTGAGGGTAAAGGTGATGGACTGGCCAAGCATGTCTCCAGACCTAAACCCTATTGAGCATCTGTGAGGCATCCTCAAACAGAACGTGGGGGAGCGCAAGGTCTCTAACATCCACCAGCTTCGTGATGTTATCATGGAGGAGTGGAAGAGGACTCCAGTGGCAACCTGTGAAGTTCTGGTGAACTCCATGCCTAAGAGGGTTAAGGCAGTGCTGGAAAATAATGGTGGCCACACAAAATATTGACACTTTGGGCCCAATTTGGACATTTCCACTTAGGGGTGTACTCCCTTTTGTTGCCAACGGTTTAGATATTAATGGCTGTGTGTTGCGTTATTTTGAGGGGACAGCAAATTTACACTGTTATACAGGCTGTACACTGACTACTTTACATTGTAGCAAAGTGTCATTTATTCAGTGTTGTCAAATGAAAAGATATAATAAAATATTTAGAAAAATATATACTCAAATCAAAACATATATACAGATATATACATACACTTATACAAATATACATACACATACATATATATATATAAATAAAAGTGTAATACTTTATTTTAATATATTTACATGTGTTTTGTTATACTCTTCTTGTAGCCCTAACACTTTACTTTAGGGGGTAGATTTATTAAAGGTCGAGCAGACATGATTCGCTGTAGCGTATCATGTCCGCTCGACCTCGCTAAATGCTGACAGCATACACTATCGGCATTTAACATTGCACAAGCATTTTTTGTGAAATACTTGTGCAATGCCAACTCCTGCTCAGTTGCAGCAAATCGGCCGCTAGCAGTGGGTGTCAATCATCCAGATCGGATTGGGATGGTTTTAGTCTGCCACCTAAAATGTGGCAGAAAAGTTAAGAAGCCCAACCCTGAAACGCTAGACATAGAATAATAAATCTACCTCTAGGTCTCAAGTCGTGCTAAATTTTTTAGTACTGTTATGTGTTGTGCTCGATTGCAATGCATATCCTTTCAAACTATAATGGATATTGTAGCCGTGTCACATCGCTCATATTACATGACGTGTAAAGTGTTAGATCTAGAATAAAAGTATAACAAAACACATGTAAGACATATTAATATAAACATGAGGAAAAAGAGAACGAATCCGGATAGATAGCCAGTGCAATAGATTTTATTCATCTGTGGAGTAGTTTAGCAAGGGCAGCTTAAACTGACTGACATGTTTCGCGCATATCCCATGCGCTTCTTCAGAGGTAGTTTTTTGGATGCCACAGGTGAGCTTAAATAGGCTATTCCAGCCTATTAAAAAAGTGGGTTGATCTTAGGTAGTAGGTGGATCATTTAAGCTCAGCTGTGGAAGCCAAAGTGTTTCTTCAATAGGATGACATTACATGGCATTTGAAAAATTTGCAAATAAAATATACTATGAAAAGGATATAGAAATATACATTGACATACAAGTTTACATAGGTATAAAAATACAATACTACAAAATATTTGTACATCTCAGTAAAAAATGAGGAACATTTGTTTTCTTATGTTTCAATTTTTCAGATAGTTTTTAAAAAATGTTCAGATAATTCTTAATAATTGAGCATAATGACTTAGTTAATATTATTAATACTGTTTGATTACTACATTTCTACTTTATACAAGAGAGAGAGGGATAGGGGAAGTGTGGATGGCGATAGTACTTGCTCCATAACTTATTTGTATGAAAGAAATGATATGTAGTGTTAGACTACAAGAGGAGAGTATCATGACCTTAAGAATTACTAAAGTACGTTTCTACATTTAGATTTTAAGACAGAGATGAGCAAGATAAGAACTGCGGATATAGACAGTATGGATGACTAGTGTTGTGGGTGTGGCTGGATTAGTAACATATTTAATTATAAGTGGTCTTGTATCAATCTATGTGATGTTTATTGATTCTTTTACTCTATAAATAAATTTAGGGGTGTTTAGACTCGGGGTACATGTTAGGGTGTTAGGTGTAGACTTTTTCCATAGAAATCAATGGGATATCGGGCAGCAGCGAACATGAGCTTTCGCTGCTGTCAGACTCCCATTGATTCCTATGGCTATCCACCGACTCCAGGGCGGCGGATTGAAAACCAGGTACGCTGGGCCGGAAAAGTGGCGAGCGTACCTGGTAGGATCTTGATAACTTCCGAAAGTAGTCAGATTGTGCCGAACTTGCGTTCGGAACATCTGGAGTGACGTAACCATCGATCTGTGTCAGACTGAGTCCGGCGGATCGTATGTTACGTCACTAAATTCTACTTTTGCCGGTCTCTAGCCTTTGATAACTAAGGCGAATCAGGCTCGCCACAAATACGCTGCGGAATTCCAGCGTATTTGCGGTTGACAGCTTGATAAATAGAGGCCATATTGTCTTTGAGCTAGATTTCAATTGGGAGCTAGAATGTTTTAATCCCAGGAAAGAATCAGCTTCTGCTTACCCAAGTAGTTAGAAAAATGATCCTAAACAATTGAATAAACTTGCATATTGTACAATGTAGTCAACCATGGCTCAGTTCTATAGCTAGAGTGCAACAAAGGGAACACAATAGTCCAATGACACAAAGATGTATAACCGTCATAAAACGTTCTTCTCTTTCACCTACTGAATCACAGAACATATTTTAAGACTTTTATTTTCCATGTTTTGAATTTCATTCTGACTTGTTAAGGAAATAAACATTACAGTGCATAACAGATTTAACCACCTTTAAAGGTTAACATGTAATATCCGGCATTTGTCATTTTTATTTTTCTTGACTAGAGAGAGGACCACATTACGCATAATTTGTCCCTGGTTTTCCAGCGATTTTGTCATTTTCACAGGTACCTATTGCACATAATTAGACATTTATGATATTATATCTGCAATAGTAATACGCTTTTGCTATAACATCCCCCAACACATTTATTAACTTTAATGGATTCTACAAAACTATGGGTAAATCAGATACCAATATTCATGTACTACATTTAAAAAACATAGAACCAACTGCTTCCTTAATATTTTTTTTTCCAGTCTCCAGAGTGCTAATCAAATGTTTTGCATCTTTCCCTATGTTTTGAAAGTACATTCCATTCAAATATGTATTTGCTGATTCCAACAAATTTTAAGATTATTTTTTTTTAATGAAATGATAATATTTAGTTTATTCTGAGCAGCTGTCTTGCATCATTAATAACGCATTTTGAACTTATGTAGTTCTGTTTTCAAAAGTGTCGCTTTTTCGAGTACCTTCTTGAATTATTCACACGTCCCTAGTGCTAATTAATTTACAACGTGTATAAATAAGGCAATAAAAATAAACAAAGTACTTAACCAGAATTGAAATGCTGACTTTAAGAGCACTTTATCTAATTTTATAGCTAATTCATTTATTTGTTACTTTGGAATCTTTAAAGAAGGCTTGCACTGCAAAATCTTATTTTTATTTACAAGATAATTAATTATCAAAATCACACTTAAAAATAATAATAATTTCAGCCTGACTAAAACATAAAAGGAGCCGTTAGCAGAAATAAGTTTATAATTATCTTCATGCGCAATCAAGGAAATCAAGTGTCTGTGGGTCAGTTGACATGGCAGAATAGTTGCTAGATGCGATAAAGACTTGCACAAAATAAGACTTTAAAATTCTATTAATTCGAATTATTTTAAATTGGGTTTAGATTGTGATAATACAGTGTGAAGGTACAAAAGATTCTGGTTAAAGGGACAGTTTACACCTTTACTACCTTTTCCCAAACTTTGCACAACCAACATTGTTATATTAATATACTTTATAACATTTAAGCCTCTAAATTTCTACCTGTTTCTAAGCCCCTGCAGACCGCCTCTAATGCATTTTTATAGCTTTTCGCAGCCAGACAGTGCTAGTTCATGTGTTTCATTTAGATAACATAGTGCTCTTTTCCGTTGAGTAATGCATGAGTCAGCACTAATTGTCTAAAATGCAAGTCTGTAAATAACACTGAGATAAGGGGCAGTCTGCAAAGGCTTAGATACAAGGTAATCACAGGGGTAAAATTTGTATTAATATAACCGTGTTGGTAATGCAAAACTGGGGAATTGTTAATAAAGGGATTATTTGTCTTTTTTAAACATTTTGGAGTAGGCTGCTCCTTTAAGTATGCGATTGGTGCACGCTGTGACTAGGCAACGTGCCCGTGAAGCGCGTTTGAAAATCAAGACCTGCTCAGTAGAATCTGGAGCGGTGTCCAACTTTGCAATAAAAAATCTTGCAATGCTTTTAATTTATTATTCTGTAAGTTTACTGTCCCTTTAATAAGACTGGGACAGAACAAAGCTTCATACTTTAAAGGAATATGAAACACAAATGTTTTCTTTCATGATTCAGACAGATCATTTATTTTTAGACAATGTTCAAATTTACTTCCATTATGAAATTTGCTTAATTTTTTTGGTATCCTTTGTTGCAGTTATATGAAAATTGGTATACACTGTCACTTTAAGGTGGGGTAGCACTTATTACTTCATTTATTATAATTTGTTGAACAGGTACTGTATGTTAAACAAATGGACCAAAAATTAATTTGTAATATCTACTCTATAACGTAATATATATATATTTACTGCATATGACACTTTCAGTTACTTATAGAGTCACATGATAGAGGTGTTAAACACTACCTTTGAGTCTTTGTGCAAGCACATATTGCTGATGTATGGGTAACTGTCCTAGAATAATATCCATGGCTAAATCACCTAATGTCCTTCAAATTGCAACATTGTAAAACTCCTTTTTTTATTGGAAATGTGTATGAATCAAGCTGCAGAAAGAACTGTTAACTAAAAGAAAATGTATTTGAACTTGCTGCATTCATTCTTTTGAAGATATGTCTTGTTCGTTTATTTATAATTTTGTTGGAGTGATGTGTAACTAAAGTTTGCTTCCTCAGACATTTCTGGAGCCAATAAAGAAGTTAATTAACTTCTTCCTCTTATTAATTTCATATAGATTAGACATTGCGCCAAGTGATTGATTTCAGACCTTAAAAATTGTTGTTTCTAACAAAAATTGTCATAAAGCCCAAATCAAGGGTGTAGACTGGTCCTCTTGAAAAAGGCTTCCTAGCCGAAATGCGTAGAACCTGACAGATCGATTGGATTACAAAGAGAGCAAAGTGGAATTCTGCTTGTGTATACCGGAGGCTGAAAAAATAGCATCCTACAACAGAACCGAAAAAAGGAATGTGAGAGTACTTCAAGGAGAAAACAGAGACAAGTACCTTACAATGATTAACATCTAACAGTTATCACAGATAACAGAAGTAAAGGAACAACGGGTAGCAGTGTACCAGAGACCAATACCGGTACATCTAAACGGGACAGGCTCTAAAGAATCGGAGACCACCCTGACACACTTTCCACATTGCACTGTGAGTATTTAAACACAGGAAAACAACCAGGTATTTCGTTTTTGGGGTCAGTTGGTCGAAGATTATTCATGCCTAATTAACAGCCTTAATAATAACTGACTTGAGCTTTAAACGGACATACCCATCATACTTATTTAACAGGATAAGAATTGATGAACATTAGGATATACATGTTAAAGCCATCTAAAGAATCGCTATCAGCCTAATCCGATATTCTCTTTCAATGTGTTACTACTATATTTGCATCATTACCATAGGTCAATCCATTTGTATCCTAAACTCAGAAAGGTTTAATATATATTGCTGCAATCAGTTATGTAACCGATTTGTTTGCAGTTTTTAGATATTAGTCTTTTTATTGCAGTCTGATCAAGTCTTAGGGGCATATTTATCAAGCTCCGAATGGAGCTTGATGCTCCGTGTTTCTGGCGAGCCTGCAGACTCGACAGAAACAGCAGTTATGAAGCAGCGGTCACAAAGACAGCTGCTCCATAACCTGTCCGCCTGCTCTGAGCAGGAGGACACACATCGCCGGAAATCATCCCGATCGAGTATGATCGGGTTGATTGACACCCCCCTGCTGGAGGCTTATTGGCCGTGAGTCTGCAGGGGGCGGCGTTGCACCAGCAGCTCTTGTGAGCTGCTGGTGCAATGCTGAATACGGCGAGCGTATTGCTCGCCGTATTCAGCGAAGTCTGTCGGACCTGATCCGCACTGTCAGATCAGGTCCGACAGACCTTGATAAATAGAGGCCTTAGTATACATTGTTATATAGACACCGGTGTCATTAGTCATTATATGTACGTTATCAGCTATGTATATTACACATATTGTATTTAATAAATGTTTTATGTATTACACTCTATACCATAGTAGTTTTTATGTATTATTCTAGTACGGTGCTCATATTGTTTTAACCACTTATTTACACTTTCTCAAATTCGCCAAAATTTGTTTAGAAATATCACTGAGTGGATAGAAATTTCACTGAACCATTGGGATTCAGCATTAAAGGGACATAATACTCATATACTAAATCACTTGAAACTGATGCAGTATAGCTATAAAAAGCTGACAGGAAAATATCACCTGAGCATCTCTATGTAAAAAAGGAAGATATTTTACCTCACAATCTCCTCAGCTCAGCAGAGTAAGTTCTGTGTAAAAAGTTATACTCAGCTACTCCCAGCTGCAGGTAAAAAAAAATAAAAATGAAGACATGAACAGCAGCCAATCAGCATCAGCAGTGCTGAGGTCATTAACTCTTTTACTGTGATCTCATGAGATTTCACTTAACTCTCATGAGATTTCATGGTAAACTGAATAGGGAAATAATATGAGAGTGCACAAGGCTCATCCCCTTAGCTGTCCCAGGACAGACATACTTAAATGCTTCTTAGAAATCCTTTACAATGGGATGTGGCTACTGAGGAACTTTTGAGATAAAATATCTTCCTTTTTTACATAGAGATGTTCAGGTGATATTTTCTAGTCAGCTTTTTACAGCTATACTGCATCACTTTCAAGTGTTTAAACATTTGGGTATTATGGCCCTTTAAGTGCCACCTAGTCCTCTGTTTCATTCATCTCTAACTGTTTTTTTGGGGAAAGAACGTTATTATAGGTGTGCAGCAATCCCTTTTTTTGTCCTAGACATATATTAAACACTTTTTTCACTTTTGTAGACTGGTCCTAGTTGGGAGGAGGGGGGAATCGGTTTCTATAACTTATTTGTGTTTTTTTTTATTAAAATCACACTAACCTCCTATTTAACTTTAATTAATGACCAGTAAATTCAGTAGACTTGCATAATAAACACATGCATGATAAAAATACAATGAAAAAGTCTGAATTTCAAATGAATAGCAAATGTTTTTGGGACAAAATTCAAAGTTAGTTCAATTTTCATTTATCTACTGGGAACTCTTGCAAATGCTCAATAGGTGCTGGTGCCTCAGAAAGTGTGCATATAAAACGTATGCACACATTTTGGTAATGGAGGTGAATCGGAAAATTGTTAACAATTGCGTGCACTATTGGAATCATGAAAGATTCATTTTGATTTTTGTGTTTCTTTAAGCCCAATAAACAACATAGGACATTTATGGCTGTTGAAAGCAAAAAGAATTTAACTGAAAACCAAAAAAGCAAAGGGCAAAATGAAAATAGGCTAGTTTGTCTATCAATTGCTGAAAAAAACTATCGGGTAGATTATGAGTTTTGTGCTACACAAGGTGCGAAACTAACGCCAAAAAAGTTGCGTTATTTTACTCTCCATAGCGCTGCCATGTCACAGCCTCCTTGTGCGTGCAATATGGTGGCGTTAAGCTCCATACCGCACAAAAGCCAAGGGCTGCTTTGATGTTCTCGTGCACACTTTCCCCCATAGACATCAATGGGGAGAGAGTGTTAGAAAAAAACCTTACACCTGAGATTGTGGAATGAAAAATCTCTGTAACACAACCCCATTGATGTCTATGGGGGAAAAAAAGTTACATTCAAACCTAACACCCTAACATAAACCCCAAGTCTAAACACCCCTAATCCGCCACCCCCGACATTGCCGCCACTATAATAAATCTATTAACCCCTATTCCGCTGCTCCCTGACATCGCTGACACTATAATAAAGCTATTAACCCCTAATCCGCCGCTCCCCGACATCGCTGACACTATAATAAAGCTATTAACCCCTAATCTGCCGCTCCCCAACATCGCCGACACTATAATATAGCTATTAACCCTTAATCCGCCGCTCCCCGACATCGCCAACACTATAATAAAGCTATTAACCCCTAAACCTCCATCCTCCCACATCGCCACCACTAAATAGACCTATTAACCCCTAAACCTCCAGGCCTCCCACATCGCCACCACTAAATAAACCCATTAACCCCTAAACCTCCTACCCTCCACATTGCAAAGCACTAAATTAAACTATTAACCCCTAAACCTAACACCCCCTAACTTTAAATTAAAATTACAATATAACTATCTTAAAATAAATAAAAACTTACTTGTGAAATAAGAAAAACTAAGTTTAAACTATAAATTAACCTAACATAACTATTCTAATAAAATTAAACAAACTACCAATTAAAAAATCTAAATTACAAATTTAAAAAAACCTAACACTACGAAAAAAATTAAAACTAAAATTACAAAAAATAATAAACACTAAATTACGAAAAATAAAAAACACTAAGCTTACAAAAAATAATAAACAAAATTATCAAAAATAAAAACAATGACACCTAATCTAATAGCCCTATAAAAATAAAAAGCACCCTCAAAATAAAAACACCCCCTAGCCTACAATAAACTACCAATAGCCCTTAAAAGGGCCTTTTTGTAGGGCATTGCCCTAAGTTAAATAGCTCATTTTCCTGTAAAAAAATACAAAGTCCCCCCAACAGTAAAACCCACCACCCAACCAACCCCCCAAAATAAAAAAAAAACTAACTAAAAAAGGGCATTCAGCTCTTTTTCATTGCCCTTAAAAGAGAATTCAGCTCTTTTTCATTGTCCTTAAAAGGGCATTAAGCTCTTTTAAAAAAGCCCAAAGCCCTAATCTAAAAATAAACCCACCCAAAACCCCCCCCCCAAAAAAAAAACCTAACACTAACCCCAGAATATCTATTCATGGTTCCTGAAGTCTGGACATCCATCTCTATCCAGGCGGCGATATCTTCATCCATCCTGGGGGCATCTTCTATCTTCATCCCGGCGGCGCAGAGCCATCCTGGAAACCGAAGACATCCTGCGCGGAGTGTCTTCTTCATCAGGGTCGGCTCCAAGGGGGGGCTTTGGGGGGCAATGCCCACCCAAATGGAATGCTGTGCCCCCTCAAAACACAGGATTTTTGTAAATTATTTTTTTTATTTTTTTTTTACTTAAAATGTTTTATTTTTTTGCCCCGCACCTTTTCTGGGGGCGGGGCTTGTGCACGCTCAAATGTGCACTCAGTCAGTGCAGTGGAAGGCTGGGGTATGACTTAGCTATACCTATTTCACAATAGGTGGCTGGCACTGCTGAAGATGACTGACTGATCCAGCTGGCCTCACATGATGACGCTGCATTCTCCCTGACACTCATCATGACTCATCACTTCCTCCCACCCAGAGTCCCAGCGCGGGAAGAGTGAGAGCTGACTCGTGAGAGGGAATCAGCGTGAGGTGATGCAAGGAGGAAAGAAGCAGCAAGACTAGGCTGGTCACGGTGAGAAAAAACATCACGTTCAGCAGTGATGTTATTTAGATTTGTTTGCTCAGTCAGTCTAAGTGTAAGGTGTATTCTGCACTAGGCACACATTCACAAGGCATTTACTTAGGGCAGCAGCTGAAGCATTGCTCTAAGGCAGCTGTAGTGCAGGCAGGTACTTTTTATGGGTAATTTTCCCCATCCTCACCTCTCAGTGCACACATCAGACCTAGCTGTCATGCTGCCTCCCATGTATTTTACAAAGCAGCAAGCTCAGATAACAAATAATGTATACAGCAAAATGTATTATCTGGCTTGGTCCCTTCCAGCTAAAGTACCAATAAAGTCACAGCCCTCACATCACAGGTCCTTCAGCCGGATGGGATCTAGCTGCAAACGTATCTGTAAGTGTGAGACTGAGGGAACCTTCTAGCAATATAGTAAGGTACTGAGGAGGGGGTTGTGTATATATTATATAAAGTAATAGGGAGGCTGTGTGCATGTGTGTGGCAGAGCAGAGGGAACCTCTCTGTGATGTTATAAAATTGTGTATAAGGTGTGTGACTGAGTGTGTCTGTCAAAGAGAACCTCTATAATATTATTTATATTTATATAAGGAGTGATATTTATATTTATTTAAGGTACTGGGGAGGGGGCTGTGTGTGTGGGAGACAGAGGGAACCTCTTTATAATATTATATATATGTATATAAGGGATGATATTTATTTTTATTTAAGGTACTGGGGAGGGGTCTGTGTGTGTGGGAGACAGAGGGAACCTCTTTATAATATTATATATATGTATATAAGGGATGATATTTATTTTTATTTAAGGTACTGGGGAGGGGTCTGTGTGTGTGGGAGACAGAGGGAACCTCTTTATAATATTATATATTTGTATATAAGGGATGATATTTATTTTTATTTAAGGTACTGGGGAGGGGTCTGTGTGTGTGGGAGACAGAGGGAACCTCTTTATAATATTATATATTTGTATATAAGGGATGATATTTATTTTTATTTAAGGTACTGGGGAGGGGTCTGTGTGTGTGGGAGACAGAGGGAACCTCTTTATAATATTATATATATGTCTATATGATATTTATATTTATTTAAGGTACTGGGGAGGGGCTGTGTGTGTGTGGGAGACAGAGGGAACCTATTTATAATTTTATGTATATAAGGGATGATATTTATATTTATTTAAGGTACTGGGGAGTGAGCTGTGTGTGTGGGAGACAGAGGGAACCTCTTTATTATATATATATATATATATATATATATATATATATATATATATATATACACACACACACCATATATCCATAATATATATTGTATTTATACATTTCTGGAAGAACATTAATTTAAAAAAAGAGCAGCACACTATTTTGACACATTTGTATTTAATACTTTTTTTTTATATTATGCTTTATTTAACATTTATTATGTTTATACTAAACTATACTATTATGCTAAAGGGCCAGGCAGCAAAGTTTAAAATAATCTTGGCAACAGCAGATAAAGCTTGCTAAACTCCTTCAGCAATCCATTCATCAATACCATTCATTCACACATTCATCCATTTACCCATTCAGTTATTTTACTAACTTATTTGTGTCTGTGCCTGGAAATAAAAATAACTTCTACCTACAAAAAGATTTAATTAATTTATTAAGTGGCAATAAACAAGTTGTTTGCCAAATCCTAACCATTTATTATTACTACGATATGTGCATAAAATGTGTAAATATGTGCAGGTTAGATTATATAATCAGATGTACTGTAGGACACACTATATGACATATAGTGTGTCCTACAGTACATCTGAGTTTAAGGGTTTTGGATCATGGTGATTAAGAGGTGAATTGTTTTTAAGGAGCTATTGCACTGGGGGTCTCAAGTTTAATGGCTCTGTTTTAGTGCACTGCATAAGATTTAGACTTCATTCTTTTACCTAGTGATTTAGCACATATTCTCCAAATGTTAATAGTGGGGGATAAGCCAGCTAGAAGCTACACTTTCCTGCAGAATATGTAGGTCTGCTCTTATTTTGACTCTCATATATGCTTTGTAAATGCGTGCCCCCTCGTCAGAAAAAAATGCCCCCCCATTTGATTCGTTCTGGAGCCGACCCTGTTCTTCATACGGTCACTGCCGTACACTGGAGTTGAATGCAAGGTAGCCGATTCAAAATGGCGTACCTTGCATTTCTATTGGCTGATTTGATTCTTAATTGTTTTTAATTGGTAGTATTTTTTTATTTTATTAGAATAGTTATGTTAGGTTAATTTATAGTTTAATGTTAGGTTTATTTTAATTTCGCAGGTAAGTTTTTATTTATTTTAAGATAGTTATATTGTAATTTAAAGTTAGGGGGTGTTAGGTTTAAGGGTCAATAGTTAAATTTAGTGTTTTGTAATGTGGGGGGCCAGCGGTTTAGGGGATAATAGGTTTATTTAGTGGCGGCGATGTGGGAGTCAGGCAGTTTAGGGGTTAATAGGTTTATTTAGTGGCAGCGATGTGGGAGGCCGGAGGTCTAGGGGTTAATAATTTTATTATAGTGGCGGGGATGTCGGGGAGTGGTGGATTAGCGGTTAATATGTTTATATAGTGTCGGTGATGTCGGAGGGGTGGCAGATTAGGGGTTATTAGGTTTATTTAACAGTTGCGATATGGGTGGGCAGCAGATTAGGGGTTAATAAGTTTAATATAGTGTTTGCGATGCAAGAGGGCGTCAGTTTAGGGGTTAATAGGTAGTTTATGGGTGTTAGTGAACTTTGTAACACTTTAGTTATGAGTTTTGTGAAACATTTTTGTTGCGCAAAACTCATAACTACTGGTCTCAGATGGCGGTATGTATTGTGTCAGTATAGGCTGTAACGCAAGCATTTTAGCCGGACCGCACAACCTGTAATACCTGCGCTATGAAAATTCCACGCAAAAATGTCATTTTTTTGAGTGCGGAATGGACGTTGCGTTACAGGCTAAAATGCTTGCGGTATAGCAATACCGACACAACTCATAATATGCGTTACTGGCCATTATGCTGGAATTGCCATTTTTCAGCTTTAAAAGCCGTAACGCAAAACTCGTAATCTAGGTGTATATGATTAAAATAGTAAACATATAAGTTCAAAGACTGGTCTGCTTTCATACTTCTTTACAATTTAATTTTGTATGCTGTAGTTCAAGGGGTGGAGTCTGGTAGTCTGTGGGAGTTGGCAAGTGATCTAGGGGAGACCATGCAATACATCTGAGTGCAGGGGCATTGGACGCAGGTTTTGGATGATCCCAAGTTTATCTGAGTCATTCTGAAACATAAAAAGTAGAAAGAAAAAGGGACAAAGGAATAGAACTCCAAATGTGGGACATTCCTCAAGTTTGGGATGATGGGAGCTCTAGTCTTTAATTAAAGTTCCCCAAAAAATCCAAGCAATTATGACTGCATAAAAGAAAAAAGAAAAAAATAGAAACACAAAAGAAGCACGGTTAAGAATACTTATAGAAAGAAATTCAAAATGTTTATATTCACTTGTCTCAGGATATTTCTTTCTCAGAATGGCTGACATGCACAAATGACTTATAGGTTTGTAAGAAATATGCAACACTTATTGCCTGTGGCACATTTTTTTCAGTGCATCCTACTATATAACTTTGTAAACAAGGGGTTGATAGCAATTTAGTGCTGTATTTTCGCAGATTGGGATCACAATCACAAAATACTTCAACCAATAATACCCCTGAAGCACAAAATTGTTACATCTAAAAACAGCACAAAATAATTATTTGCCTTGTTAAAGTGAATGTCAATTTCAATGAATTAGTGTCTGGTTTTTAATAAACCTATTAAAAACAAGGACACTTTAATTAATCAAAATTGACATTTCACTTCTTTTCTTCAAAAACTTACCTTTTAATCCTGACAGCCGCTCTAGCGATTCCCCCGGCCGTCGGAAGCCTCTTCATACGTCAGAAATGACGAATCCAGCTTCCTCCAATCACAGCTTTCCGCCCCGGGGGAATCATGGCCTGAGGCAACCCGTGATTGGAGGAAGCCGGATTCGTCAATTTAAACCAGCGAAGAGGGGTTGCGACAGGCGGAGGAAGTGCTGAAGCGGCTGTCAGGATTAAAAGGTACGTTTTTGAAGAAAACAAGTGAAATGTCAATTTTGATGAATTAAAGTGCCCATGTTTTTATAGTATTATTAAAAACCGGGCACTAATTCATCGAAATTGACCTTCACTTTAAAGGGACGTGATCCACAACATTTTTTTTGTATGATTCAGATTAAGTAAGCAATCCTGAACAATACCTTGTTAATCTCTTGATATTGTAAAAAAAAATTTACAAAATGAAAGATAAACAAAATGTCAATATCTGAGGTGTATCAACTAGATGGTAGACACGAAAGGAAAAGAGCACCTTAAGGGTTAAAAAATCCTTCTGAAACTAAGTTAATCTCTAGAAGATTCAAATGCATAAAAAGAAGAGGCAGCGCTAATGAAGCATGGATTAATATACTATGATGGGAATATAAAATAAGATGTGATGGAATATAATAAAAAATGTTTAATAATATATATACACCATTCAAACTGCATTCATACTTAGCATAATCTGCTGGGACGTCTCCCAATAAAACATATAAAAAATATATTAAAATAACCAATGGTTAAAAAATTTGAGTGTTATGCGCATATATTAAAAGGAAGGAATACAATGTCCTGAAGGGAAACAATATACGTATTGTGAAGTCACTGAAAAAAGGCGTTTGTAATCCTTCTAAAATACGACTGGTTACAGACTAAAAGTAAGTGGAAGGACTTTTCTTTAGTTCCACCAATCTACCTTTATATGTGTATCCTCTCGGAGGGTTGTTCCGCGTCTAGAGGTATAAAATATTTAATCAGTAGCTCCTTTTTACCTTTTTTTAATTTCCCCTCGGCAGTGGTCCCCACATCTAGAGGGATAGCAGCCTTCTAGTAGTAATTCTGAATGGAGCAGGGGTCACGTGACTGGTTGAAACATCACGGAAGGTCAAAGGTTAAGCCGGCTGCCACAGACTGCAACCTTGTAGTGCTGTCAATAGCGAAACCCCAATTCAACCAAATTCCAAATACAAATGTATCAGCTTGCAGTCTTTGCAGATTCTATAGTGGTGGAATTGGCTCCAAATGATAGTAGTAGTACACACTGCCTCCCTTCATTTGCAACTCAAACTCCTCGGGGTAGGTTGAAGGTAAAGATGAATCAATGCAATTTAAGCAAAAGTGACAACTGTCCTGTTCGACGCGTTTCACCCTTCCTTTGGCTTTATCAAGACATAAAGTCACTGGTCACTTTTTCTCTTTAAAAAAAGACTCCCTTCCATCTGATTGGTTAATTCTTTAGCAATCAAAAAATACTCAGAAAAGGAGCAGATTTTTAAGGTGGTGTTTTCCTTAATCTTACTATTGGTTCCATTAAAGGTGGACAATGTTGAACAAAGGTTTTTGCATTCTCATATTGTGCGCCATGTACTAAATGGCGGGCGGACAGCTTCTTAACTCGCGAAGCTGTCCGCCTGCCTTCGCTACACACGGGCAGCGGATCTGTTGATCCACTTGCCCGTATGTATCATTACACACTCATCGGAGTGTGTAATGCCCGCCCCTTCAATCGCTCGACCAATCACGCGACTGAAGGGGCTGTCAATCACCGAGAGCGAACGTGCTCTCTGTGATTTTGCTTCGCCACCTAAGAGGTGGCGTAGGGTGTAGGAAGCAGCGGTCTAATGACCGCTGCTTCTTACATTGCGGGAAGCAGGCTCGCATATGCGAACCTGCCCCGCAAAGGCTCCGGAGCAGCTTTCGCTGCTTCGTACATGGAGCCCATTGACTGGATGAGAATTATTGCAAAATTAACAAAACAGGTATACGTTTCATATTTATACATTGTAACACCATACTCACATACACACTATTTGCATATTGTTTCCACTCGGGGCATTGTATCCCTTCCTTTTAATATATGTGCATAACACTCAAATTTTTTAACCATTGGTTCTTTTAATATATTTTTTATATGTTTTATTGGGAGATGTCCCAGCAGAATGCAGTTTGTAAGGTGTATATACATTGTTAAACATTTTTTATTATATTCAGTCACATTTTATTTTATATTCCCATCACAGTATAGTAATCCGTGCTTCATTAGCGCTGCCTCTACTTTTTATACATGTGTATCAACTAGATAACAGGTTGAAGGTTCTTTACGTTTATTGATCCCTTTATATAGTGTAATGCTATTAGGTGACATTTGTCCAATTACCACATTTTCCTCCAAAAGTGTTTAAAATTCAGAAATAGTTCCAAAAGTATTGTCTGGGAATTTCTCATTTACTTTTAGCTGTGGAATTTAATAGGTGAAAGATGACCCTGTAAATGTGTAAATGTATCAAGAATTTGAATTGTGATCAAAACAAACAGGACTGGCACATGTTAAGTATGATGACATTTTTCAACAATCTGATAATGTAAAAAGGGCTGGTGATAAACTCTTAACACGGCTGATAGTAATCCGGTCAACAATGGCTCATCTGCAGCTGTTATAGTGCTGAAAAATGATCAAATGATAGATTACGATAACCCGCAAGTTACAACATCATCACTATGGAATGTGCAGAGCTTTGCACATAAACAATAAAATAATAACTACTAACGAGTGAACAAACACACTGCTTATTACCAGCCTTGCTGTGATACAACCCCATAATAGATAGAAAGAAGCTTTGGGTTATGGTTTGTTTATGAAAGATAACCAAATAGAAAAATAGGGAGCCAGCTATGGCCTAGATTATTAGCGCTATGGTACGCTAACACCGCTCAAGTTCAGTCAATAGCGCTTTTAGTTTTGCACTCCTATTATAAGTTCAGAGTAATATGTTAGCACTCGTGTTAAAGTCTAGGGTGCTCTAACATCTGGATGCTAAAGGTGCTCTAACAACTGGATGGCGATATTCCGATCAATATGCTAAAGATGCGCTAAGCCAAAGGTCAAATAGTATAGTTCTTCACTAAGCTTTAAACTTTGCTCATTTATATATATATGTGTGTGTGTGTGTGTGAATATATATGTTTGTGTGCACAGATACATACATGTGTACACACAAACATACTTACACATATATACATAAAAACATATATCTACACACATACATATATATACAGTGTGTGTGTGTGTGTGAATATATATGTATGTGTGCACAGATACATACATGTGTACACACAAACATACTTACACATATATACATAAAAGCATATATCTACACACATACATATATATACAGTGTGTATGTGTGTGTGTATATATATGCATGTGTGCACAGATACATACATGTGTACACACAAACATACTTACACATATATACATAAAAACATATATCTACACACATACATATATATACAGTGTGTATGTGTGTGTGTATATATATATGTATGTGTGCACAGATACATACATGTGTACACACAAACATACTTACACATATATACATAAAAACATATATCTACACACATACATATATATACAGTGTGTGTGTGTGTGTGAATATATATGTATGTGTGCACAGATACATACATGTGTACACACAAACATACTTACACATATATACATAAAAACATATATCTACACACATACATATATATACAGTGTGTGTGTGTGTGTGAATATATATGTATGTGTGCACAGATACATACATATGTACACACAAACATACTTATACATATATACATACAAACATATATCTACACACATACAAATACACACACATACATATACACCTATGAGCCCTACCCAGTACAACACCTTTTCATATACCATATCCCTTTTAAAACATTTACTTCAATAATAATACTATAAGTGAGATACTTTATTTTAATATATTATACAGTACATGTGTTTTGTTATGCATATATCCTAGCCTTAACACTTTAGTTTGGGTTTCCAAGTGCGCAAACTCACTGCTTGTAATATGAGCAATTATAGCACATCCTGCACTATCCATTGAAAGTATAGGGCGTGATAAAAAAATGTTCACAGGAGGCGGAGCTTGGAGCCATTCAGGGATGGAGGTCTGAGCTCTTAGCTCCGTGCAGCACCGCAGATATAAGTGGAAAAAAATTGACATCTAAAGCTGCTAATCCACTGGATTCAGCATAGGACAGTCCCTGAAGCTTCGGTCACTGGTCTGAAAACCTTAGAACCCAGCAGGAGTTATAAACAAGGCAGCTGTTAGCGCTACGGAGGCGCAGGGCTAACAAGGTAGCCATCTTAAGCGATGTGACGCAACTTCTCCAGGAGCGAACCCAGACCGTAATCCTCTTTACTCTCAGACCGGGACACAGAGGAGGCACATGGAGGAATAACTTGTGACCTGAGGAAATTGATCCTGCTGAAGGCCATCAGCTGCATGTTTTTTAAGAGGCCATAACTAATACCACTGATTAAAATAGGCCACGCACCAGCCACTTCAGTAAAAGATATAGGCTGCATGGAAACAAACAATACCCCACGCTAATAAAGACCCTAAAAGCAGGGGATACATACAAATGATATATGGCAGCAAACAAGCAGGAGGGGGGAAATGTTTTTAACTCAGTCACTGCTGAGAAGAAACATTTCTAACCTCATGGCCTTAAAGGGACACTAAACCCAAATGTTTTCTTTCATGATTCAGATAGATCATGCAATTTTAAGCAACTTTCTAATTTACTCCTATTATCAATTTTTATTAGTTCTCTTGCTATCTTTATTTAAAAATCAGGAATGTGATGCATAGGAGCCGGCCCATTTTCGGTTGAAAACCTGGGTTATGCTTACTTAATATAAGCCTCCAATAAGCAAGTTCTATCCATGGTGCTGAACCTAAAATGGGCTGGCTGCTAAGATTTACATTCCTGCTTTTAAAATAAAGATAACAAGAGAACGAAGAAAATTTGATAATAGGAGTAAATTAGAAAGTTGCTTAAAATTTCATACTCTATCCGAATCACAAATGAAAAAATGTGGGTTCAGTGTCCCTTTAAGGCATTAAACATCCAAACCCTCATATGATGATGTGAGCCTGCAAACCATAATATTAAGTGCTCCCCAAGATCTTATGATATAGAGTTCTTAACAGAATACTAATCTATCTACTCAGACCTCAGTGAGTCCTAAACATTTACATAGCTCTACATAATAGGAGACTTGCTGGTGATCGGGTTGATTGACACCCCCTGGCTGACGGCCGATTGGCCGCGAGTCTGCAGGGGGCGGCGTTGCACCAGCAGCTCTTGTGAGCTGCTGGTACAATGCTGAATACGGAGAGCGTATTGCTCTCCGTATTCAGCGAGGTCTGGTGGACCTGATCCGCACTGGTGGATCAGGTCCGCCAGACTTTGATAAATATAGGCCTCTGACTCAGATTCCCACATGGCAACAGAAGATTCAATCCCTGCAACTAGAGCAGATCTTAAGTCTCTTGTGTCTAAACAGGACATTAATAACAATTTTGAGAAACTATCAGCTAGATTACGAGTTTTCAGCGCAATACGGAAATAAACGACTGCCACAAAAGCAGCATTATTTCACCTCCCTATAGCGCTGCTATTACAAGTTTACAAAATGCAAGCTTGTACGGGCGATATGGTTGCGTTGAGCTCCATACCACACCCAAATACAAGCACTGCTTTGACGTGCTCGTGTACAATTTCCCCATAGACATCAATGGGGAGAGCCAGCAAAAAAAAAAAAAAAAGACTAACACCTGCGATCACGGAAACAAAAGCTCCATAATGCAGCCCCATTAATGTCTATTGGGAAAGAAAAAGTTATGTTTAAACCTAACACCCTAACATAAAAAACACGTCTAAACACCCCTAATCTGCTGCCCCCAACATAGCACGCAACCTACATAATGTTATTAACTCCTAATCTGCCGCCCTTAACATCGCCGCCACCTAAATAAAACTATTAGCCCCTAATCTGACGCTCCTCATATTGCCGCCACCTACATACAGTTATTAACCCCCAATCTGCTGCCCCTAACATCACCGCCACCTAAATACACTTATTAACCCCTAATCTGCCGCCCTTAACATCGCCGTCACCTACATTACAGTTATTAACCCCTAATCTGCCGCCCCAATGTTGCCGCCACTATATTAAAGTTATTAACCCCTAAACCTCTGGCCTCCAACATCACTAACACTAAATAAATATATTAACCCCTAAACCTAACCCTAACTCTAATGTAACACTAAGCATAACAATAACCCTAACGTAACCCTAAGCCTAAGTCTAACCCTAACCCTAACACCCCCTAACTTAAATATAATTAAAATAAATCTAAATAAACCTTACAATTATTACCTAAATAATTTCTATTTAAAACTAAATACATACCTGTAGAAAAAAACCCTAAGCTAGCTACAATATAACTAATAGTTATTATTATTATAGTCTTAGGTTTTATTTTTATTTCACAGCTAAGTTTGTATTTGTTTTAACTAGGTAGACTAGTTAGAACATAGTTATTAACTATTTAATAACTACCTAGTTAAAATAAATACAAAGTTATCTGTAAAATAAAACCTAACCTGCATTACACTAAAAACTAACATTACAATAAAATAAATAAAATTATTAAAATACAATTTTCTAACTTATAAAAAAATAAACACTAAATTACAAAACCCCCCACAAAATTATCAAAAATGAAAACAAATTACTCCTAATCTAATAGCCATATCAAAATAAATATGCCCCCCCCCAAATAAAAAGAAACCCTAGCCTACACTAAACTGCTAATGGCCCATAAAAGGGCCTTTTGTGGGGCATTGCCCCAAAGAAATCAGCTCTTTTACCTGTTAAAAAAGTACAAACACCCGCCAACAGTTTTTTTTTTTAGGTTAGGGTTTTGGGCAATGTAAAAGAGCTAAATGTCCTTTTAACGGCAATACCCATCCAAATGCCCTTTTCAGGGCAATGTTTAGCTTAGGTTTATTTAGATTAGGTTTTTATTTGGGGGGTTTGTTGGGTGGGTGGTGGGTGGGTTTTACTGTTGGGGGGTGTTTGTATTTTTTGTTACAGGTAAAAGATCGGATTTCTTTGGGGCAATGCCCCACAAAAGGCCCTTTTAAGGGCCATTGGCAGTTTAGTGTAGGCTAGTTTTTTTTTTTTTTTTTGGGGGGGGGCTTTTTATTTTGATAGGGCTATTAGATTAGGAGTAATTTGTTTTTATTTTTGATAATTTCATTTTTTATTTTTCGTAATTTAGTGTTTATTTATTTTTTGTAATTTAGTAAATTGTATTTTATTAATTTAATTTATTTCATTTTATTGTAATGTTAGTTTTTAGTGTAAGGCAGGTTAGGTTTTATTTTACATGTAACTTTGTATTTATTTTAATTAGGTAGTTATTACATAGTTAATAACTATTTACTAACTATTCTACCTAGTTAAAATAAATACAAACTTACCTATGAAATAAAAATAAAACCTAAGATAGCTACACTATAACTATTAGTTATTTTGCCGCTAGCTTATTTTTTTTTTTATTTTTTTTTACAGGTAAATTTGTATTTAGTTTTAAATAGGAATTATTTAGTTAATAATTGTAAGGTTTATTTAGATTTATTTTAATTATATTTAAGTTAGGGGGTGTTAGGCTTAGGGTTTTGTTAGAGTTAGATTTAGGGTTATGGTTACGTTAGGGTTAGGATTAGGGGTTAATATATGTATGTAGAGTTAGTGATGTGGGAGGTCAGAGGTTTAGGGGTTAATAATTTATTTAAGTATTTTTCTTTGTGGGGGGCTTGCGGTTTAGAGGTTAATAGGTTTAATATAGCAGTGGTGTGGGCAGACGGCAGATAAGGGGTTAATAATCTTTAAATAGTGTTTGCGTTGTGGGAGGGCGGCGGTTTAGGGGTTTATAGGTTTATTATAGTGGCGACGATATCGGGGAGTGGCGGAATAAGGGTTAATAATTTTTTTTAGGTGATTTCTTCTGAAGTAGAAGTTTCAGTTTCCTCTATGGAGGCCACTCTTGTGTCCAATTCAAGGATATCTTGTTTGATATTAGTGAGGCTGCTGGTCACAGTATTTTTCTATCAAAATAAAAATGCCCCCCAAAATAAAAAGAAACCCTAGCCTACACTAAACTGCCAATGGCCCATAAAAGTGCCTTTTGTGGGGCATTGCCCCAAAGAAATCAGCTCTTTTACCTGTAAAAAAAAGTACAAACACCCACCAACAGTATTTTTTTTAGGTTAGGGTTTTGGGCAATGTAAAAGAGCTATATGTAATTTTAATGGCAATGTCCATCCAAATGCCCTTTTCAGGGCAATATTTAGCTTAGGTTTATTTAGATAGGTTTTTAATTGGGGGGTTTGGTTGGGTGGGTGGTGGGTTTTACTGTTGGGGGGTGTTTGTATTTTTTGTTACAGGTAAAAGATCTGATTTCTTTGGGGCAATGCCCCGCAAAAGGTCCTTTTAAGGGCCATTGGCAGTTTAGTGTAGGCTAGGGTTTTTTTTATTTTGGGGGAGCTTTTTATTTTGATAAGGCTATTAGATTAGGAGTAATTCGTTTTTATTTTTGATCATTTCATTTTTTATTTTTTGTAATTTAGTGTTTATTTATTTTTTGTAATTTAGTAAATTGTATTTTATTAATTTAATTTATTTCATTTTATTGTAATGTTAGTTTTTAGTGTAAGGCAGGTTAGGTTTTATTTTACAGGTAACTTTGTATTTATTTTAATTAGGTAGTTATTACATAGTTAACTATTTACTAACTAGTCTACCTAGTTAAAATAAATACAAACTTACCTGTGAAATAAAAATAAAACCTAAGATAGCTACACTATAACTATTAGTTATTTTGCAGCTAGCTTAGGTTTTTTTTTTACAGGTAAATTTGTATTTAGTTTTAAATAGGAATTATTTAGTTAATAATTGTAAGGTTTATTTAGATTTATTTTAATTATGTTTTAGTTAGGGGGTGTTAGGCTTAGGGTTATGTTAGGGTTAGACTTAGGGTTAGGGTTACGTTAGGGTTAGGATTAGGGGTTAATATATGTATGTAGAGTTAGTGATGTGGGAGGTCAGAGGTTTAGGGGTTAATAATTTATTTAAGTATTTTTCTTTGTGGGGGGCTTGCGGTTTAGGGGTTAATAGGCTTAGTATAGCGGTGGTGTGGGCAGACGGCAGATAAGGGGTTAGTAATCTTTAAATAGTGTTTGCGATGTGGGAGGGTGGCGGTTTAGGGGTTAATAGGTTTATTATAGTGGCGACGATATCGGGGAGTGGCGGAATAAGTTTTAATCATTTTTTTAGTGGCGGTGATGTCAAGAGTGGCAGATTAGGGGTTAATAAATTTATTATAGTGTTTGTGATGCAGGAGGGCCTCGGTTTAGGGGTTAATAGGTAGTTTATGGGTGTTTTTGTACTTTTTAACACTTTAGTTATGAGTTTTATGGTGCAGCTTTGTAACGTAAAACTCATAACTACTGACTTTAGATGGCGGTACGGATCTTGTCAGTATAGGGAGTACCGCTTACTTTTTGGCCTCCCAGGCAAACTCTTGATACCGGTGCTATGGGAGTACCATTGAAAAAGGACTTTTTTAAAAGTGCGGTACTGACGTTGCGTGACAGCCAAAAAGGTGTGCGGTACACCTATACCTACAAGACTAATTATGCTTTTCACTCATAAAAAACTCGCAATCTAGCTGTATGGGAATAATTTGATACTCTCGAAAATATTGTGACCAGCGGCCTCACTAATATCAAACAAGATATCCTTGAATTGGACACAAGAGTAGCCTCCATAGAGGAAACTGAAACTTCTACATCAGAAGAAATCACCATCCTGACCCAACAGGTCTCAAATGGCGTATTAAGGCATAGGCCAACAAGGCCGGTGCCTAGGGCAGCAGATTTTTAAGGGGCAGCAGAATTTTGAGTCCCTAGGGCCACTCTACTGAACTCAGGGCTGGGTGGCTAAATCAACCAATTACTAATGACTTAAATGGCTGGCCCTGCTATTGCTGTCCTATGGGATTGTATGTGGGTGCGCATGACATGGTGACAGTGAAGGCGGAGCTCACTTGCGCAGCCTGGCCTGGACTGAGAGGGAATGCGGTATTCTTCCTGGCTCCACCTTGTGATTGAGACTCACACAGACTACACAGTGCAATGTGCACTACACCGTGACCACTGGGAAACAGCATATGCCTTTCTCCCTTCAATAAATCTTCAGTAAGCATTAAAATACTTAAACGGATTAGTCACTAAATACTTGTACATTTACTGTTTGTCTATCTGTCATACATGCAAAGAATAAGTATTTATTGCTGAATCTATACAACTATGTGACTTAAAACACAACTGAAAATATGTTGTATGCATTTAATACATTCAGAAGCAATACAAGTATATACTTTATTATGATTGTATCATGTGACTTTATCCCCTAGGATACAATTCCTAAACCTATCATAACTACTGTTGTATTTTTTAAGTACTTTTAAAGGCCAGTTTGTATATTCATTACATATTTATCCAAGCAGATATTTTGCTTAAATAACTGTCAATCACCAAAGAAGATGTTTAAGCTTAAACAACTACCTACTGACAAACTATCATACAGTGAAGGATATTTTTTTCTGATATAAACACTTTAATCATCTGACTTGCAAAATAATGTCAATATATATATATATATATATATATATATATATATATATATATATATGTGTGTGTGTGTGTGACCAGAGTGAATGCAAACCCTGGTGAACATCTACTTAAAAAGACATTATTTAAAAAAAAAATTTACACCCTGCCCCAAAAATATTATGTCTAAAAAAAGGCCTTAAACCTAGGGTGGGGTGGGGGGTGGGGGGCAGCAGAATTTTGAGTGCCTAGGGCAGCACAAAATCTAAATACGCCCCTGATTACAAGCGATATCAGATATCCAGGACAAGATGGAGGATATCGAAAATAGGAGTCGCAGAGGTAATTTGAGGCTTAAAGGAATCCCAGAATCAGTCTCCTTCTCAGAATTACCTATTTATCTGCACCAGTTATTTCAAGCTATCACTGGAGAGGTAGGATATGACAAATTTCAGATGGAAAGAGCACACCGCTCACTAAGAGCAAAACCCAAAAATTATGTTTCACCTAGGGATGTCATTGTTAAAATGTTCCACTTTCCAGAGAAAGAAATTATTCTATCAGCTGTAAGGAAAAAACAGACAGGTGGACACCTCTTGTTGACAATATGAAGAAGGACTTGGATGAGTATACTTACCAAATTATTTGCTTGTTCTGTTGTTTGCTGTGGCTGTAATGATCATTTTTCAGCATATGTTAGCAGTTATATTGAATATTTGTTCTTATTAAGGACTCCTTTAAGGGACTGACCCACCGAAAAAGAAGATAACAGTCAGCAGTTGCAGCTACTGTAAATTAAGGAGCCTTTATGATTTTTTTTTTCTATGATTATATGAATATGTTCATTCAGTTAGGGTTTATTAGGTTAAGTCAGACTGAGTTTAGTAGGAAAATGTAAGAAAATGTAAGTCAATATTTTGTATTTACAATGCGGTGCTGCACACTGCCCACCCAAGGTTTTTTTCTTTTTGTTTGATAGGTAAATTACATATCTCAATTACCTAGTTACTTATGCAATTATGATTACATTGTTATGTTTATTTATTTTAATGAATAGGAGGAGAAGGTTTCTAGCACTGGGGGGAATGTATTATACTCTCTCACTATGGAAGCCCTGGGGAACCGGGTAAGGAGATCGATGAGATAAGGTTCACCAAGGTATGTAAATAGTGGCCCAACACATTAGACTTATCGCAGATAAAGTTAGAGGCCTCAACACGAATGTGAAACGAATAACAATCTGTTAAAATCTGACAGCGCTCAACCTTGTGTCTTAGCCTTTTAGGAGGCGCTCTGTGTATTTATTTTTAGCACGTGAAACGAATAACAGCCCTCACTCAATATAACAGATTGAAGGCCAATACAATATTCTTGCAGGAGACACATTTTACCAATAGCTTAATTCAGAAGTACTGGCCCAGACACTTTTCCCAGCATTTCCACTCCACAATGAACAGCAAGAAGAGAGAGGTCTCTGTTTATATACATCATTCATCACTATTAGAGCTGTGGGCTATCAATCACATTCTATAGAGATCCTTAATGGTACCCGACTGGGATGCCCTCTGTCTCCGCTTTTATTTGAGATATGTATAGAGCCACTAGCTGCCAATATACAGTACATAACTCTCCAGATATCCACAGAGTGAAACTCAAACATAACGAATTTAAGTTATCATTGTTCGCGGACGATGTTCTTCTTACCCTATCCAAACCACTAATATCGTTGCCTAATTTATATAAAATCTTGCAGGAATTCTCAGACATTTCGGGCTACAAGATTAATTTAGATAAGTGTGAAGCTTTAACATTGGCTTTACCTAGGCACACCCAGAAACTTATTGAATCAAACTTACATTTAATTGGGCGGAAAAACCCCCCAAATACTTTGGGGTAAAAATATTAATTAATAATTATGATTTATACAAATTAAACTTCTACCCCTATATAAAAAAATAAGGAGGGACTTGGGAAGATAGAGACAAATTAATTTTTCCTGGCATCGCCGCCTTTCAGCCATCAAGATGTCTGTCCTTCCCAGGTTACTCTATCTCTTCTGAGCCCTTCCAATAAAGATTTCTGGAAGATGAAAGAAACAAGAGATGCGCCTGTGTGTACCAGTAGATAACCAAATGATAATTTTCAAAGAGCCCTAATCAGGGTACTCACATTTGCAAAGAGCACTCAGACAGTGCTATTGGAAACAGGCTGGATGTTTGACAGCAACCCAGCTCACTGATTGCAGAAACAAAGTGGCATCAAATCTGGAGAAGATAAGACAAAACAGGGCGCCTGTGCGTACCAGTAATAAACCAAAAAGATATCAGTGTAGATTCTCATTCAGTATACTCCCATTTGTGAAAAGCACTCAGACAGTGCTATTAGGCACAAGCTGGATATTTAGCAGCAAACCAGCTTACTGATATGATGGTAACACAGGCACTGGAACACAGAGACACAGGAACACAGGTACTCCAAAATATATAGAAGAGTCTCAAAGGATAGAACTATAAACTAAAACTGCAGAATAGACTGCAACAAATGCAGCCTATAACTCCCTAAGGAGTAACAGGTAGGTAGGAAAGGCACAATTCCAACGTATAATGAACAAAATTTAAAATTGATTTATTGTAAATTAAAAATACAAACAATACAGATAAAAATATAAAACAATGGAACCAGAAGGCATGGGTTGCTAGCTACCCTCCTTCAAATATGCAATGCGTTTCAAATTCTCAGTGCTTTACCACACTGTTGGCTGTGAATAGCCTTTAAATAGCTTTCCTAACTAAACCAATACTAACAAATTTGAATCCTGTACAAATTAACACACACACACCTGTCATCAACCCCTCCTTCCATGGGGAGTTCCACAGGATTTTTAACCCTTTGTATGTTGTGTATGCTTCATCCTCCATAAATGATTCATAAATGGTCAGATATTGTTAATCATATTGTTATTTACATATAAGTGTAAAAAAGGTTTTGAATAAAAAACTTAATAAAAAGTTAACTAAAACTAATTAGTGGGATGAGAGAGGGGTGTTTTCTATTTTCTTTTCTTTTTTTTTGAGAATATCTCACCTAGTTTTCAAACCCTATGTTGTATTTTTTATTTTATTCCTCAGGAAAGTTGTTGTATCTAAATTTTCAAATTTTTATTTCTACCGAAGAAGCAGATTGACGGTTTATGTGTTATCATGGTATGTTAAAAAAATCACCAATAGTGTGTCAATGAATCTTTGAAGCTAAGAGTTTTTATGGCTTTATTTGTTATGTAATGTTAACGGTACATTGTTGGTTTAAAATATAAATTTAAAAAAAAAAAAATAATAATTAGTGGGACTCTCAAAAAATCTTTGCTTAATGAAGATTACATCTCAACTTTGAATATACACCTTTGTACAGACAGAGTCTCAAGGTAATTATATCAACACTCATGCAAGGGAATTATTTATTATTTCCAAAAACTCCCCACCTTTTTAACCCTATGATGTTGTCTGGGGTTCCATTCCTAATAAATATTGTTTTAAATGTGTTATTCAAACAGCCATTCTCCCATGGCTCTATTTTGTGTTGCAGAAAACCAATCAAAAATATTTGATCATCTTATCTGTTGTGTTCTTTATTAAAGGGACATTAAACACTTTGAGATGGTAATATAAAATGATAAATTGTATATATAAAACAACTCTGCAATATACTTTCATTATTTATTTTGTCCTCTTTGCCTGTAATTCCATTCTGAAATTGTGAGCTTTTCAGTTCCTGTTAGAAATGGAAGTGCAGAACACTGTTAAATCCAGCACAACCATTGGCTGCACACTCTAATGACCTATGTATAACTGTCCCTAATTGGCCACAGCAGAGAAGGTAACACAAGTTGCAACATGGCAGCTCCCAGTGTTTTATAGACACTAAAACTTTACACTTATTTTGTCACTTTTTAAAAAACTAATGAAACTTTAAAAAATACATCTACATGTTAGTCATGGACTAATCTTTTCTTTGAATGCATCATTCTATCTAGCATGTATTTAGTGTTTAATGTCCCTTTAATATAGTTTTAGATACATTAGAAACATTCTTACTGTAAACCTCTCTCAATGTAAAGACAAATGGATCACTCATAAACTCTAAATGTAACATAAAATTACTGAACAAAATTAGCAGTGACTAACCAATCTGTGTAAGGATAGGGGTGTTTCGTATATGTGCTAAAATCATTGGATTCTGGCAGTTAATATTAACCCTAAGATACTAAATACAACTGACCAGCAGTAAATGCTATATTTGTGTGTGTATAGTGTGCACGCACATTGGTGTGTGTATACTTGTGTGTGTGTGTGTATATATATATATATATATATATATATATATATATATATATATATATATGTGTATAGTTGTATATACATATATAATTAGTTTTTCACATATATGTGTGTGTATATGTGTTGGTAGATGTTTTTGTGTTGATGTGTAGAGCTTACACACTCATTTATCATTGTCCCAATACGCTTATTATAGTGCCGCCTATTTAGAACTAGTTTATATTAGTCTCTTCAACAATCAATAAAGATTTCTGTACCAGACCTTAGGAAATTACACACAGATCTAATGAGCTTCCTTAGAGGAAATAAACTGGCCAGGATAGCTTCCCAAATTTGGCACAACATAAACAATTTACGCATGGAACCTGATGGAACACTATTAGGCAGCCAGATTGGCCCAGGCGGTTCTATTCAGTAAAAACTCTCATAATATAGTATGGATGGGATTGGTGATGGAATTGGGAGGCTATGACCAACCAGTTGAGGTGCTGTGGGACCTTTCTCACTCAACAAACAGAAAGACACTGCTCCCATTGACTACGCTAGAGATGCAACAAATATGGTCTTCTTTGACCAAAACCCTACGTATGCTACCAAATTCGGTAGTTAGACCGATTAAAATCTTGCTTCCATCTGAGCTACATAAACAAATAGGGAAATGGGAAAATAAAGGCCTGTACAGGGTAGCGGATTTTCTGGTAAATGGACAGATCTTAACATTCAATCAGATTCAAGACAGAATTTTTCCCAACAAATTACACTTGTTCCAATACCTTCAGGTGACCTCAACGTTACATAAGCACTTTACTCAATTAAATACACAAAAATTATCCATCTTAGAATATTTTTGTAACACGACTATCAGAAACAAGAAAATGATCGCCCAAATCTATGTAGCCATTCAAAAGTCCAAGTATGACAACAAAACTCCACTCCTTGAGAAATGGGAGAAGGATATGGGCAGGGAACTCACAAAGAAGCAAAATCCAAAAAGTGGAAAACAGCACACCTGAATCTTTCTCTTATGGGGCACGGAGCAGCAGACTTGCCAGGTCCACAGCACAATCACAAACTTCAAAAAACTCCAGCCACCATATTAGTTAAAAGACCTTTATTTTCTTATCCTGGGTCCAAACATACAACGTTTCAAGCCAATATGGCTCTTAGTCATGTAACGTTGTATGTTTGGACCCAGGATAAGAAAATAAAGGTCTTTTAACTAATATGGTGGCTGGAGTTTTTTGAAGTTTGTAACTCACAAAGAAGGACTGGGATTTAATTATACAGAACTCGAGCAGGGGTCTGATTAATGCAGATTTTAAAGAGAATTGTATTAAAAATACTTTTCGTTGGTACTTAACCTCTATTAAAACTTCGCATTTCTCCCCCCAACATAACAGGCAATGTTATAGAGGTTGCTCCGAGGTGGGAACCTATATTCAAAGAAAAAAAACCCTATTAAGAGAATAGGGAAAAGTATGCTCTTTCTACACATACAATTTATATTTTTCTGGCACGCTAGATTTAACTTATATTTCTGCTGCCTTTTTTAACTACAACTAGTAAAAGTTAAATTTTAAGTGGAAAAATATGCGGCTAGATTACAAGTTTTGCGGTAAGCTGAAAAAGCAGTGTTAACAGGTCCTAACGCTGCTTTTTCACTACCGCTGCTATTACGAGTCTTGCAGGTTTAGGGGCACTGCACACTTTTTTGGCCTTAGCGCAAACCGACTTACGTAAAGCTCGTAAACCCTTTTTTCTATGGGACTTCCATAGCGCTGGTATTACGAGTTTGTCCTGGGAGGCCAAAAAGTGAGCGGTACATCCTCTACCTCCAAGATTCCTAACGCATTCTAAAGTCAGTAGTTATGAGTTTTACGCTACAACGCTGTAGCATAAAACTCATAACTAAAGTGCTAAAAAGTACACTAACACCCATAAACTACCTATTAACCCCTAAACCGCCGCACTCCCGCCTCGTAAACACTAATTAAATATTATTAACCCCTAATCTGCCGCCCCTAACATTGCCGCCACCTACATTATAATTATTAACCCCTTATCTGTCGCCCCTAACATCGCCGCAACCTATATTATATTTATTAACCCATAATCTGCTCCCCCCAACATCACCGACACCTACATTATATTTATTAACCCCTAATCTGCCACCCCCAATGTCGCCGCAACGTCTAACCCTAACCCTAACACCCCCTAACTTAAATATAATTTAAATAAATCTAAATAAAAAATACTATTATTACCTAAATAATTCCTATTTAAAACTAAATACTTACCTATAAAATGAACCCTAAGATAGCAACAGTATAACTAATAGTTAAATTGTAGCTAGCTTAGGGTTTATTTTTATTTTACAGGCAAATTTGTATTTATTTTAACTAGGTAGAATAGTTACTAAATAGTTATTAACTATTTAATAACTACCTAGCTAAAATAAATACAAATTGACCTGTAAAATAAAACCTAACCTAAGTTACACTAACACCTAACACTACACTACAATTAAATAAATTACCTACATTAAATACAATTAAATAAATTAAATTAAATTAGCTAAATCACAACCCCCCCCACTAAATTACAGAAAATAAAAAACAAATTACAAGATATTTAAACTAATTACACCCAATGTAATAGCCCTGTCAAAATAAAAAAAGCCCCCCTCTCAAAAAAAAACCCTAGCCTAAACTAAACTATCAATAGCCCTTAAAAGGGCCTTTTGCGGGGCATTGCCCCAAAGAAATCAGCTCTTTTACCAGTAAAAAAAAAATACAAACAACCCCCCCAACATTAAAACCCACCACCCACACAACCAGCCCCCCAAATAAAAACCTAACTAAAAAAACCTAAGCTCCCCATTGCAGGCCCAAAGCCCTAACCTAAAAAATAAACCCATCCAATACACCCTTAAAAAAATCCTAACACTAACCCCGGAAGATCCACTTACCGGGAGAATTCTTCATCCAAGCGGCAAGATGTCCTCAATGAAGCCGGCAGAAGTGGTCCTCCAGACGGGCAGAAGTGGTCCTCCAGACGGGCAGAAGTGGTCCTCCAGATGGGCAGAAGTCTTCATCCAGACGGCATCTTCTATCTTCATCCTTCCGGCACTGAGCGGGTCCATCTTCAAGACATCCGACGTAGAGCATCCTCTTCATCCGACGGACTAACGACAAATGAAGGTACCTTTAAATGACATCATCCAAGATGGCGTCACTTAGATTCCGATTGGCTGATAGAATTCTATCAGCCAATTGGAATTAAGGTAGAAAAAATCCTATTGGCTGAATGGATCAGCCAATAGGATTGAGCTCACATTCCATTGGCTGTTTGGAACAGCCAATAGAATGCGAGCTCAATCCTATTGGCTGATCCAATCAGCCAATAGGATTGAAGTTCAATCCTATTGGCTGATTGCATCAGCCAATAGGATTTTTTCTACCTTAATTCCGATTGGCTAATAGAATTATATCAGCCAATCAGAATCTAAGGGACGCCGTAATACCAGCGCTGTATGTAAGTGAGCGGTGAGAAAAAACTGCACGTTAGCACCGCACAGCTCATAACGCAAAACTCGTAATTTGGCCGATAAACTTTAAGTGTAGAAAGAGCATACTTTTCCCTATTCTCTTAATAGGGTTTTTTTCTTAGATTTAAATGTTGTAATATGCTCTAAGCACACTCCCAGCCAGTTACCTCTTTCTATATTATAGACAACAAGGTCAACTGGGAAACATTAGCATTTTTGCCTTTCCAGCAATTCTGGGATCACTTCCCTTTGTTTTGGGAACCTATATTCATATGTGGTGGGGGTGCCCCAAAGTGGAACAAATATGGTCTAAACTGTCGACCCTCATTTGTTCAATATTATCTGAAAATATCACTCTGACAATCTCCCAAGTCTTATTAAATGAATACATCAAACCATATAATTCTGCTATAAATACATTTATTAGAACCTTATGCATGACCACTAGAATTTGAATCACTAGAAGACAGGAGTGCCTACATAGACGCAGATTCTAGAAAAAATTAAGGCCACATATTCTATGTCAAAACAAGCATCATGGAGCAGATAGCTAGGGTGTAAGAAGGAAGATATGAAACATGGCCTAAAATTTAGAAGTGCAATGAGGAGTGGGTTCCCTTCAGGTAGCCTATTTACCCCCCAGTGTTGCACAACACTTATTACTTAAGATATATTTACATTTATCTTACTTCCTTCTTTATATTGTTGTACTGTAGAGCAGAAAGCATGTTTTTTCTTCTTAAATGGAAAGTGTCCCCAGCTGCATTCATTAATTTTGGGAATTAAGAATCTGACCACCAGGAGGAAGCAAAGAAAACCCAGCCAAAGGCTTAAATACTCCTCCCACTCCCCTCATCCCCCAGTCATTCTTTGCCTTTCGTCCCAGGAGGTTGGCAGAGAAGTGTCAGAATTTTTAATTTTAGTTTTTTGTCTCTTATGGAGGGTAGTACTCTTTGGCATGGGACAGAGTCCTGTGATGCAGGGAGAGTCTCTCTGCGACACCATCCCGACTCATATTGACAGCTTCTCAAGCAATCAGCATTGTAGAACTTCGCTCCGCTGCCTGCTTTCTTCTATCAGGTCCATGGTGGAGGCGATGCCACTATTCGTCACACTTGAACGGCCGTGTTCCTGTTCTGGTAAGATTGTTTCATTTTACTTTATCGTCAATGTACTGTAATGTGAATGTTTTCCTGAGAGGCTACCTCACCTTTGCGGGTCTAACTATATGACATAAGGGTCTCAGTGAGTCTCTGTTAGTATCTTAGAATCAAGGGTTAATATCTCCTAAGGGGGGTTATTGAACAAGGGGGTTTATAATCATGTTTGTTATGGGATTCAACCTGCTTATGTGTGCTGTTTATGGGCTCGTGGTTGGAATTTTGAGGCCTTTGGAAGTGACGCGGCCTTTTGGTTGGGCGCGCTTTTTTGGACTGTACGGTTCACCTTGTGTTCGGGTGTGGTTATGCTCCATTTCCATTTCCGCATTCCTGACAGTGTGGCGAAGGAGATATTCTAGTCCGCAGGGTGCTGGTCATAGGAGGTGGTGAGTGCCCCAGCCATTGTGGGTGTCAGGTGCCATTTTTGTTTTAATACTTTAGTCCATATTGATATTTCCTCTATCCAGTTATGGGGGATTCTGATACTGAGACTGTGCTCATTTCAGATTCAATTATGGAGGATTCTGATACTGGAGCTAGAAGGTTTAGCACCTTTTTCTCTCCCCTCTGTCCTCTGCCTGTGTGGAGGTGATGGGGAGACTAACCTTGCTAGTAGGGTTTTGGGAACTTCAAGGTATCCCTTCTGTTGTCCTGTGCCCTTGTGAAGTCTCTTAATTTAACTTCTAGCCTTGCTCCTTGGAGAGTTGGACTTTATCTAGGGGTGGTTAATTCATTTGGTCGGAGCTTTCGAGTTCTCTGCGCTGTTTGGATTTTCTGGATGTGTTCCATTCCATTTCTATGGCTTTTTGGCCTGTCGGGGTGTTTAGTTTCAGGGTATAGTTGCCTGAACTATTAGGTACCTGGACCTGTTTTTCTTCCTGAGTCTTCCTCTTTCAGTGGGCTTTGCTACTGTCCCAGTTTTGGATTGTTTTGTTCTCAGGGCTGGTCGGGTTGTGGGGATATGTCCTTGCTCCATCTACCTGACCGGCTCATAGTTGGCCCGGTCCATTGGAGTATTTATTACTCCTTGCCACAGAGTAACCCATGTCATCTGAGGTTAACTGGGTGGCTTGCGCCTTAAGAATGGTGGGTTCCTACCCAGCTGCTGGCGCTGGATTCCAGTCTGCTGGTGCACCTTAGGGTTGCATTCCCCTGTTAGTTTGCCAGGGTACACATGGATTCTCTGCTCTGTAAGTGAATGGGTTGGGCTGTGCCTCTGTTGGGTGAACTACTTGTGTGGGGGTCCTTTCTAGGACATTTGTGGGCGATTTTTTCTTCCCGTTTAGCCGGTGGCTTCGGGCCTTGAGGACAGTTTTTGCCCTTCTGGCCTCTTCCCTTTTTCTTTAGGGGATATTCACTTCTTCAGGTCCCTAGGGGCTTCTCCTGGTCAGGAAGTGGAAGGTGGACTTGCTGGTTCCATGTCAGACTGTGGGGCCTTGTTTTGATTGATTCTTGGGCCTATGGCCTTGTCTGTTCTCAGAGTTGGTGTATTTTCAGGATCTTTGTTCCCTTGTATCGGTGGCCCTGCTGGGTCTGCAGGTCAGGATGCCTGAGTGATCTATGGGTCACAGTATCCTTTGGGATTTGTGACCTTGCTGAGTCTATTCTGATAGCTCAGTAGGCTAGGAGATGAGTGTTACGGTACCAACAGTGTACCAAGGTTAATATCAGATGAACAATGTCCTGCACAGGGAATCAGCAATTCACAACCCAGCCAGTTTTCAGGTTTAAAACAGAATGACATTTATTAAAAGGCTATGCCTAGTATTTATGCAGGTCTGACCCCCCCCCCCCCAGATGGGGGTTGAAAGGCTGTTGTACATTACATGGAGGGAACAAGCCCTTTGACATGATACAATAGAATTATATTACTTAAACACTTCAACCAGAAGACACTCTTGGCCCTTCTTATCACTTAGGCGTTTTCTCTCTGGAGGTGATCAAACAATAGAATGCTTAGCACTAATTAGATTATAGCTGGAGCCAGCAACTCTGTCTTTAGAAATTAGTTTCTTAGCTAAACACAATTAACTCCTTCAGTCCTGACAGAAGGGTCTGTCACATATCTCCCCCCTTGTGGAACACTCCGGCAGACCCGGCTTGACCCTTTGGCGGGTCAACCTGGGGATGACCGGACTAGGAGGTGGTAGGCATGTCAGTTTGCCAGGACAATCCATCTGTATTCCCGTTATGAGAGAGAATTCCTGTCCATACAAAGAAGGGTTCAACTTCCTCAGTGCCCAGACTAGGGCTAAACAGTCCTTCAAAATCCCATCAGCTTCTTTACGAGTTTTCTGTACCTGCTCTTTATAGGTATCCACAATCCCTTCATACTGACATAGGGTGCCCTTGAGTTGCTGCACCTCACTATGAGCCAGCGTCAGCTTCTCCTCAAGTGTCGCTAAGTTTGTCTTTAAGGTTTCATGTCCCACTCTCAAGCTGGTGTTTTCTGCAGTCTGTCGGTGCAGCTTGTCTAGCAGAGATTCACGTTCTAAACGTGCTTTTTCCTCTGCGCTCCTCTTCTCCTTCATCAGCGCATTGTAACGGGACCTCCACATATCAATAGCGGATAGAGATTTACTGAGCTCAGCGTCCTGGGGCTTAGCATCAGGTGGGTCAGTCTCTGCTGCATGGATCTGGGCATGGGTAGTCACAGAGTTAACATCAGCGGGACCCATAGGAGCGTAGGCAGAAACAAGGGGGGCCAAGTCATTTCCAAGAAGAACATCAGCAGGTAAGTCCTTCTTGACCCCCACATTCACAGGTCTAGCGCCCACTCCCCAATCCAAATGTACCCTGGCAACAGGTAGGCTGAACACATCGCCCCCTGCTACCCTCACAGCCACAGTGTCTCCAGTGTACTGTTTCTCAGACACCAAGTTCTTTTGAAGCAAGGTCATGGTAGCACCAGTATCCCGTAGACCACTGACCTTCTTCCCATTCACTTTAACCAGTTGCCGGTTATTCCGGTGGGCAGCTTGCACAAGGTCCACCTCATGTAGGGTGCTCCAGCATTCTTGCGCCTCTACGTAGCGGGCCGCAGGCTGAGGATTACGTGGGATTCCGCCGGCGGGTCTTCTCCAGGACTGCGCTTGGTTCGCTGCGTTTAGGGGACACTCTGGTCTTTTGTGCCCTAGTTGCTTACATCTAAAGCACCGAATAGGTTGTGAGTAGCACCGCAAATTGAACAGGGCTCTCTGAGGGTAGTTCGTGGCCGGAGGACGTGTGGTATAGCGGTGCGCCGGGGGTTGGTAACTGGCAGCTGCTGGGGTGACTGGGGGTCTGTACTCCACTCTAGCAGGGGGCTTAGTGGTAGCAGTGTCCAGTTTGCGGGCATCCATATACTCATCTGCCAAGCGAGTCGCTTCCTGCAGGGTGGAGGGTTTACGGTCCCGAACCCACTCTCGAACTCCTGCGGGTAACTTGTCGAAGCAATGTTCCAACAGGAATAGCTGCAGCACCTCTTCCCCAGATATGGCTTGGCACCCCGCTATCCAGTGAGCTGCTGTGCGGTGCACCTTACATGCCCACTCAAGGTAGGAATCTCCAGCTAATTTAACAGTGCCTCTGAACCGCCTCCGGTATGCCTCCGGTGTAACCGCATACCTGGAGAGCAGAGCCTCTTACAGTATTATAATCCCTGACTTCCTCATCTGGAATGGCCCGAAAAGCCTCTCTGGCCCGGCCGGATAATTTTCCAGATAATATCGTGACCCAGTCCTCTGCGGGTACCTTGTGTAGTGCACATTGCCTCTCAAAATCCGCAAGGTACCCATCAATCTCTCCTTCTGTTTCCAGGAAGTTTTTAAAAACTGCAAAATTTACTTTTCTCTTTTCCATCTTAGTCAGTATTGTAATAATCCCCCTCTTCCTGAGGTTACTGGCTTGTGTAGTTGCTCTTCTGGGCGATAAGGTTCATTCCGTCGCTGCCACCAAATGTTACGGTACCAACAGTGTACCAAGGTTAATATCAGATGAACAATGTCCTGCATAGGGAATCAGCAATTCACAACCCAGCCAGTTTTCAGGTTTAAAACAGAATGACATTTATTAAAAGGCTATGCCTAGTATTTATGCAGGTCTGACCCCCCCCCCCCCCAGATGGGGGTTGAAAGGCTGTTGTACATTACATGGAGGGAACAAGCCCTTTGACATGATACAATAGAATTATATTACTTAAACACTTCAACCAGAAGACACTCTTGGCCCTTCTTATCACTTAGGCGTTTTCTCTCTGGAGGTGATCAAACAATAGAATGCTTAGCACTAATTAGATTATAGCTGGAGCCAGCAACTCTGTCTTTAGAAATTAGTTTCTTAGCTAAACACAATTAACTCCTTCAGTCCTGACAGAAGGGTCTGTCACAATGAGTTTTTCCTTTCTCCTTGCTCCTTTGACAGGACATGGTTTCCTCTTCCTTCAGGGTCTGATGGTAATTCTCCTTCTCGGTGGGCCTTGATCCTTTCTAAGGACCTGTGAGTAGGTCTGGTGGCTTAGGTTGCCTGGAGCATGCCATCTGTCGGGGGCTGTTTTGTGCGGTCTGTTTTTTGATGACTGCTTCTTCTTCTTCTTCTTCCTTGCTGCTAGCTGGACAGCTAGCTCAGCGTTCTAATGCACTGTGGCTACTCTGCACTTTATCAATCCAAGGGTTGCAAGTTTGATCCCCAGTGTGGTCTACTCAGCCTTCTTCCTTTCGAGGTTGATAAGATGAGCAGCGCCTTGAGTCCCTTAAGGGGGATTAGCCATGCGTTACAAGAACATTCATGTTTTAGCCTGGGTCTCTTACATGCTCTTTCATGGTCGAATACTTGGGTATTCTATGGGCACGCGCTGGGAGGAATTTGCCTCTTTAGTTGCGTTCCATGCTTGCAGGATGTTGGAGAGATGTTGGTATAGGCATGGTCTCCTTCCCTGTTTGGGTTCATTTGGGTCTCTGATTACTGGGCCCACTTTTGAAAGGTGCTGTTTTTTGCTTTGAGGGACTTTTCGGTTTCCTCAGTCTTCCTTTGCCTTGTTTCCTTTCGGGTTTTCAGCTGGTTTACCCTTCATTTGGGAGGGGTGAGTGGTGGGGGAACATCTGTAGGGCGACGGTGTATCTTGGTGGACTGTTGGCTCAGTTGAGTCCGTTTTGTGGTCTCTAATTTGGCTCTGGACTGGCTGTGAGTCAGTGTCACTGGGGTTTTTCCTTTGTAATTTATTTCTCAGCCTCGGATGAAGTGGGATTTTTTATTAGGTAGAGGTTCAGGCCTGGTGCCCTCAGTTTGGGCCTCCTAATGTACCCTCCTGTCTTGACATTCAGTGTCCTCTATAGCTTGGGTATTGTTTTTCCAAATGTAATGAATGCAGCTGTGGACTCTTTCCATTTAAGAAGAAAAACATAAATTATGCTTACCTGATAATTTCCTATTCTTCTGATGGAAAGAATCCACAGCTCCACACCCGTCATTTTATGTGGGGCGTCCTTATTATTCTTCTGGCACCTTTCACCCTTATATTTCTTCTACAGTTCCTTGTTCCTCGGCAGAATGACTGGGGGATGAGGGGAGTGGGAGGAGTATTTAAGTCTTTGCATCCTCCTGGTGGCCAGGATCTTAATTCCCAAAAGTAATGAATGCAGCTGTGGACTCTTTCCATCAGAAGAAAAGGAAATTATCAGGTAAGCATAATTTATGTTTTTCTTTTTCCTCTGTTATGGTTTTGTTTTATACGTTGTTTATTGATTGTTTTATTTTTTATATATATATATAGTCAGTTAGCTATGTGTTAAAGAATGTGCAGATATTTACAAGGATTTTTTTTCTAGAGAAAACAACTTAAGACTTCTTCTAGTCTATATAATTGATAAGAAGGTGGGGAGCCGACAAGAGACTTCACCAGAGACTTTATATATTGTTTCATAAATCTTGGCTCTCCATCTCGGGATAATATGGAAGGTTTTAATGATTTAACCACACTATCCAATAGTCCTTTACCCTAATTAAACCTTTTTTGGACAAACTGTTCTTCAGACTGGAAAAGAGACTGTAAATTGCTGATTACTGTGCTCTTAATGTTGTTGTATGCATCGAATTGTTACTTGAAAAATTGTAATAAAAATATTTCAAACAAAAAAAATGTTCACTGCAATAAGATTTTAAGGTAATTATTATTAATTATTAATAACACACTTTGCTCTCTTGAACATGCTCCACTTGTAATGTAGGTCTAATATTTTTAAAAGCAGGTAAGGGGTTTTATATTTAGATTCAAACCAGTCCTCAGGTCTCCCTAACAAGCCACATTTTCAAGATATCTGAACTGGAGCACAGGTGAAATAATCAGCTGACTAGTAAACATGGTTATTAACCTGCTCTCACTCAAGGTAATCCTGAGTCATTGATTTGTCTACATATAGCATGGTAGTATAAAAAGGATTCGTGCTTTCAGCTACAGGTCCACCCAATAAAAAAATATAAGAAAAATATATAAATTCCCCATTTTTTACTTAGATAAAAATTAATATTAATAATTTATGTGAGAACTTACCTGATAAATTCATTTCTTTCATATTGGCAAGAGTCCATGAGCTAGTGACGTATGGGATATACAATACTACCAGGAGGGGCAAAGTTTCCCAAACCTCAAAATGCCTATAAATATACCCCTCACCACACCCACAATTCAGTTTAATGAATAGCCAAGCAGTGGGTGATAAAGAAAGGAGTAGAAAGCATCAACAAAGGAAATTTGGAAATTATTGTGCTTTATACAAAAAATCATAACCACCATAAGAAAAGGGGTGGGCCTCATGGACTCTTGCCAATATGAAAGAAATTAATTTATCAGGTAAGTTCTCACATAAATTATGTTTTCTTTCATGTAATTGGCAAGAGTCCATGAGCTAGTGACGTACGGGATAGCAATACCCAAGATGTGGATCTCCACTCAAGAGTCACTAGAGAGGGAAAGAATAAAATAAAAACAGCCATTTTCCGCTGAAAAAATTAATCCACAACCCAAAAAAATAAGTTTATTTTCATAATTGAAAGAAAAAAACTTAAATGAAAAGCAGAAGAATCAAACTGTAACAGCTGCCTGAAGAATTTTTCTACCAAATACTGCTTCCGAAGAAGCAAATACATCAAAACGGTAGAATTTAGTAAATGTTTGCAAAGAGGATCAAGTTGCCGTTTTGCAAATCTGATCAACTGAAGCTTAATTCTTAAAAGCCCACGAAGTGGAGACTGATCTAGTAGAATGAGCTGTAATTCTCTGAGGCGGGGCCTGACCCGACTCCAAATAAGCTTGATGAATCAAAAGTTTCAACCAAGAAGCCAAGGAAATAGCAGAAGCCTTCTGACCTTTCCTAGGACCAGAATATAAAACAAATAGACTGGAATTATTCCTGAAATCTTTAGTAGCTTCCACATAATATTTCAAAGCTCTTACCACATCAAAAGAATGTAAGGATCTTTCCAAAGAATCTTAGGATTAGGACACAAGGAAGGGACAACAAATTCTCTACTTGAAAAGAAGTCCGCAAAACTGCCTTATCCTGATGAAAATTCAGAAAAGGAGACTCACAAGAAAGAGCAGATAGCTCAGAAACTCTTCTAGCAGAAGAGATGGCCAAAAGGAACAACACTTTCCAAGAAAGTAGTTTAATGTCCAAAGAATGCATAGGTTCAAATGGAGGAGCCTGTAAAGCCTTCAGAACCAAATTAAAACTCCAAGGAGGAGAAATTGATTTAATGACAGGCTTAATACGAACTAAAGCCTGCACAAAACAGTGTATATCAGGAAGTATAGCAATCTTTCTGTGAAATAAAACAGAAAGAGCGGAGATTTGTCCTTTCAAGGAACTTGCAGACAAACCCTTATCCAAACCATCCTGAAGAAACTGTAGAATTCTAGGAATTCTAAAAAAATGCCAGGAGAATTTATGAGAAGAACACCATGAAATTTAAGTCTTCCAAACTCTATAATAAATCTTTCTAGAGACAGATTTACAAGCTTGTAACATAGTATTAATCACTGAGTCATAGAAACCTCTATGACTTAGCACTAAGCGTTCAATTTCCATACCTTCAAATTTAATGATTTGAGATCCTGATGGAAAAACGGACCTTGAGATAGTAGGTCTGGCCGTAACGGAAGTGGCCAAGGTGGGCAACTGGACGTCTGAACCAGATCCGCATACCAAAACCTATGTGGCCATGCTGGAGCCACCGGCAACACAAATGATTGTTCCATGATGATTTTGGAGATCACTCTTGGAAGGAGAACTAGAGGCGGGAAAATGTAAGCAGGATGATAACACCAAGGAAGTGTCAGCACATCCACTGCTTCCACCTGAACATCCCTGGACCTGGACAGGTATCTGGGAAGTTTCTTGTTTAGATGAGAGGCCATGAGATCTATCTCTGGAAGACCCCACATCTGAACAATCTGAGAAAATACATCTGGATGGAGAGACCACTCCCCTGGATGTAAAGTCTGGCGGCTGAGATAATCCACCTCCCAATTGTCTACACCTGGGATATGCACCGCAGAGATTAGACAAGAGCTGGATTCCGCCCAAGCAAGTATCCGAGATACTTCTTTCATAGCTTGGGGACTGTGAGTCCCACCCTGATGATTGACATATGCCACTGTTGTGATATTGTCTGTCTGAAAACAGAGGCCAAAACTGAAGAGCTCTGAGAATTGCGCGGAGTTCTAAAATATTTATTGGTAATCTCGCCTCATGAGATTTCCAAACCCCTTGTGCTGTAAGAGATCCCCAAACAGCTCCCCAACCTGAAAGACTCGCATCTGCTGTGATCACAGTCCAGGTTGGCCAAACAAAAGAACCCAACTAAACGATGGTGATCTATCCACCATGTCAGAGAGTGTTGTACATTGGGATTTAAGGATATTAATTGTGATATATTTGTATAATCCCTGCACCATTGATTCAGCATACAAAGCTGTAGAGGTCTCATGTGAAAACGAGCAAAGGGGATCGCGTCCGATGCTGCAGTCATGAGACCTAAAACTTCCATGCACATAGCCACTGAAGGGAATGACTGAGACTGAAGGTGCCGGCAGGCTGCAACCAATTTTAAATGTCTCTTGTCTGTTAGAGACAGAGTCATGGACACTGAATCTATCTGGAAGCCTAAAAAGGTGACCCTTGTCTGAGGAATCAAGAAACTTTTTGGTAAATTGATCCTCCAACCATGTTTCCGAAGAAAGAACACTAGTTGATTTGTGTGAGATTCTGCAGTACGTAAAGACTGAGCTAATACCAAGATATCGTCCAAATAAGGAAACACCGCAATACCCTGTTCTCTGATTACAGAGAGTAGGGCACCCAGAACCTTTGAAAAGATTCTTGGATCTGTTGCTAGACCAAATGGAAGAGAAACAAATTGGTAATGCTTGTTTAGAAAAGAAAATCTCAGAAACTGATAATGTTCTGGATGAATCGGAATATGAAGGTATGCATTCTGCAAGTCTATTGTGGACATATAATGTCCTCGCTGAACAAAAGGCAGAATAGTCCTTATAGTCACCATCTTGAAAGTTAGTACTCTTACATAACGATTCAAAATTTTCAGATCCAGAACTGGTCTGAATAAATTTTCCTTCTTTGGGACAATGAATAGATTTCAATAAAACCCCAAACCTTGTTCCTGAAGAGGAACTGGCATGATTACCCCTGAAGACTCCAGGTCTGAAACACACTTCAGGAAATCCTGAGCTTTTACTGGATTTGCTGGGATACGTGAGAGAAAAAAACTTCTCCCAGGAGGTCTAACTCTGAATCCTATTCGATACCCTTGAGAGACAATGCTCTGAATCCATTGATTTTGGACAGATTTTATCCAAATATCCTTGAAAAACCTTAATCTGTCCCCTACCAGCTGAGCTGGAATGAGGGCCACACTTTCATGCGGACTTAGGGGCTTACTTTGGTTTCCTAAATGGCTTGGATTTATTACAATTTGAGGAAGGCTTCCAATTGGAAGCAGATTCCTTGGGGGGAGGATTGAGTTTTTGTTCCTTATTCTGACGAAAGGAACGAAAACGGTTAGAAGCCTTAGATTTACCCTTAGGTTTTTTTACCCTGAGGCAGAAAAACCCCCTTTCCCCCAGTGACAGTTGAAATAATAGAGTCCAACTGAGAACCAAATAAATTATTACCTTGGAAAGAAAGAGATAGTCATCTAGATTTAGATGTCATATCAGCATTCCAAGATTTAAGCCACAAAGCTCTTCTTGCTAATATAGCTAAAGACATGGATCTAACATCAATTTTGACAATATAAAAAATGGCATCACAAATGAAATGATTAGCATATTGCAGTAAGCGAATAATGCTAGATAAGTCAGAATCCAATTCCTGTTGCTCTAAATTCTCCAACCAGAAAGTTGATGCAGCCACAATATCAGCCAAAGAAATTGCAGGTCTGAGAAGATGACCTGAATATAAATAGGCCTTCCTTAGATAAGATTCAAGCTTCCTATCTAAAGGATCCTTAAAGGAAGTACTATCTTCCATAGGAATAGTGGTACGTTTAGCAAGAGTAGAAATAGCCCCATCAACTTTGGGGATTTTTTCCCAAAAATCTATAGATTTTGCTGGTAAAGGATGCAATTTTTTAAACCTTGAAGAAGGAATAAAAGAAGTACCTGGCTTATTCCATTCCTTAGAAATCATATCAGAAATAGCCTCAGGAATAAGAAAAACCCCTGGAGAAACCACAGGAGGTTTAAAAACAGCATTTAAACGTTTATTAGACTGAACGTCAAGAGGACTGGTTACCTCAATATCCAAAGTAATTAACACTTCTTTTAATAAAGAATGCATATACTCTATTTAAAATAAATAAGTAGATTTGTCAGTGTCAATGTCTGAGGAAGGATCTTCTGTATCAGATAGATCCTCATCAGAAGAGGATAAATTATTATGTTGTTGGTCATTTCAAATTTCATCAACTAAATGAGAAGTTTTAAAAGACCTTTTACATTTATTAGAAGGTGGAAATGCAGACAAAGCCTTCAGGATAGAATCAGAAACAAATTCTTTAAAATTTACAGGTATATCATGCACATTAGAAGTTGAAGTAACTGCAACTGGCAATGTACTATTACTGATAGATACACTATCTGCATGTAAAAGTTTATCATGACAACTATTACAAATGACATTCGGCGAAATTATTTCTACAATTTTACAACAAATGCACTTAGCTTTGGTAGAACCAATGTCAGGCAGCAATGTTCAAGCAGAAACTTCTGAGGCAGGATCAGATTGAGACATCTTGCAAAATGTAAGAGAAAAAACAACATATAAAGCAAAATTATCTATTTCCTTATATGACAGTTTCAGGAATGGGAAAAATGCAAATAGCATAGCCCTCTGAAAGAGAAAAGGGCAAGAGGCAAACATCAATGGGGTATTGAAATAATGAAAAAGTTTGGCGCCAAGTTTGACGCACAACGTAACAAACTTTTTTGGCACCAAAAATATCCGGAAATGACACACTCGCATCACTAATGACGCAACCGTGTGAAAGGTCTCGGCGTCAAGTATGATGCCGGAAATGACGAAGTTACGTCATAGACGTATTTTTTAACGCCAAAAATATTTTCGCGCCAAGAATGACGCGATAAAGTTTAGCATTTGACGCACCCGCAGGCCTAATACGGCCCGCAATTTGCAAGAAGTAGTCAATTTAAAAAAAAGACTAAACCCCAGGTAAGAAATACATTTCTTTAAAAAATGTTTATATTCCCCAAATATGAAACTGACAGTCTGCAGAAGGAAATACATGAACCTGACTCATGGCAAATATAAGTACAATACATATATTTAGAACTTTATATAAATGCATAAAGTGCCAAACCATAGTTGAGTTGTCTTAAGTAATAAAAAAACATACTTACCAAAAGACACCCATCCACATATAGCAGATAGCCAAACCAGTACTAAAACAGTTATCAGTAGAGGTAATGGTAAATTGAGAGTATATCGTCGATCTGAAAAGGGAGGTAGGAGATGAATCTCTACGACCGATAACAAAGAACCTATGAAATAGACCCCCGTTAGGGAAATCATTGTATTCAATAAGTGATACTGCCTTCATGTCCCTCTGACATTCGCTGTATTCTGAGAGGAATCGGGCTTCAACAATGCTGAGAAGCGCACATCAACGTAGAAATCTTAGCACAAACTTACTTCGCCACCTCCATAGGAGACAAAGTTTGTAAAACTGAATTGTGGGTGTGGTGAGGGGTGTATTTATAGGCATTTTGAGGTTTGGGAAACTTTGCCCCTCCTGGTAGAATTGTATATGTCATACGTCACTAGCTCATGGACTCTTGCTAATTACATGAAAGAAATGTATATTTCCATATACATGATAACTAAGTAATTACACTATTAACTACTTCATAGCTTGAAATTTCCAAACTTTATATATATATATATATATATATATATATATATATATATATATATACAAGTTTTCCCAGTTTTTTTCATTGAGAACTTGCATTGTGTGGCTGTTTACGGACTCAGGTTTTGGGAGAGACCTTGACGTGCTACCTGGGCTTGTCCCATTTGGCCAGATGCGGTAACTAACTTTTAAATTTTTGCTTTTAATCTTAGCTGGGAGCTTGTTAGTGAGTGCTGGACTTTCTCTGTGTGCTGTATTAATTTGTTTTGTAATTTTCCCTATGGGCCTTGCACCCAGACCTGTCTGGGGTTAACTGCCTGAGACTCTGGGGACAGTGCAGCTTCCTAAGAGTGCTATTGAGCACTCAGGGCTGTGGATGTTGCAGGGTCATTGGATGTGTATCCAGTCCAGTCTGAGAGTACAGTCCCCTTTCATGTTTTGTGTATATATATATATACAGTATATATATATATACATACTGTATATATTTATATATATATTAAACACTGGAATGGACCGCACTCACAGACTGGACTGGGTACACATCCTAAGCCACTGTAAACTCCACAGCCCTGAACACTGTTGGACAGCTGCACAGTTCCCAGCAGCCCAGGCAGTTAACCCCTGAACAGCCTGGGTGACAGGCCCATAGGGAAGCATAACAAACATGCAATGTGTGCTGGTTTAGGGTCCCAGGAAGGGGGAGACTTTAATGTGGTCCTGGGCTTGATCCTTTGGTGCCAAATGTAACTGACTTCCCCCAGTTTTGCTTTTAAATATTACTGTGAATCAGCTGCCTAGTGCCAGGTTTTCTGTGTGTTGTGTTTATAATGTTTGTAATGTTTCCCTTCCCTGCCTTTTGGTAAGCCCACAGTGGTTAATTTATGCTCATTTCTTTCCATTCAGCTTTTGCTGCCCGGCAGGGTGGGGTGGTCTCCCTTTCTGGGGCTGTTTTGTACCCTCTATAGACGGTAGGTTGCGTCCTTTTATGGGCCTGATTTGGGGAAAGGGTGGAGCGATGAACCAGGCTAAGGGGGAAGGAGAGGATGCTTCAGGCTGTAGCCTGGGGTGCTTTTCCTTGGACAGATGAGACAGAAGAGATCAAGAAAGCCTTTGTAGGATGCCAGATGCAGAGCTTGCTCTGCTTTTGCTCTTGGTGGGGGTCGTTGACCTCTCGTGGTTTGAGGAAGATATGGACTCACTTGAGGCCATTTTTCAGAAAGTTATTTTAAATTGCCGCCACTGTGACACATACCCACCACAAGTCGCCAACTATTAACCCCTATTCTGCCACATGCCCACAGCAAGTCTCTAACTATTAACCCCTATGCCACCACATACCCAACGCAAGTCTCTAACTATTAACTCCTATGCCACCATATACCTCAAATGCAAACTAACCCCCCTCTAAATTAAACCCGCTAAGTTAACAAAAAATTTAAATCTAAGTAAATAAATATTAAACCTAAACCGCCAAATCCCAAACGCAATTTAACCCTACTCTAACTAACACCCAACCCTCCCTCTAAACTAACCCCCCTCTAAACTAACCCCAAGTTACAAAAAATAAATAAATCTAAGTTACAAAAAATAATGAACTACAGTATCTATGACATACAGTATATTAAAATTATTTTTTTTGTAGGTAATGCGTATATATATATATATATATATATATATATATATATATATATCTTTGAATTCATGCACTACATCCCTTCATGGTCTCCTATAAAGCCTGGCTCAAGCAATTTTTATAAACATAAATATGGAATGGAGGGCACTCACAGGTCTTGATTGAATTTCAACTTTTTATTATCAATAAAGATTCACATAGGTCGACGTTTCTGCTCCACAAGTGAGCCTTTCTCAAGATGATATTTACATATTAAAAATAGTTCATTATACATATAAATGTAACATACACAAAACAAGTGCACATTTTATTCCCTACTAATATCCCTAAAGCCCTGTGCAAATAATAAAAAAAAAATTCCCAGCTTATCTCTATAATTCGTATATGTGACAAATATCTACATATTTTTTCATTTATGTAAAACCAATTTTATTACCAAGATAACAAGCAACATTAAGTTCATCTATCACATTTGTATCTCTTTATATATATATATCTTTATATTTCAAATATAGAGGTTTTATTTAAATGTAACATAGCACCTTGTATTGTTACTAAATTCCCTTATACGAGGTTAGAGACATTTTAATTATCAATGTCAGGACTCTGCACACTGTTTAGCCTGTTTACCTTAAAAAGAATGTCAATTTTGATGCTAAAGTGCCCGGTTTTTAAAAATTTGATTAAAAACAGGGGAACTTTAATTCATCAAAATTTACATTTCACTCCTGTTGTGAAAAAAAACTTACCTTTTAATCTTGACAGCAGCTCTAGCTTCCTCCAGTCATTGCAAGCCATTTCTGACATCAGAAATGATGGATAGGTCATCCTCCAATCACGGCTTCCCCCGGGGGAATTAGTGTCTGATTCAACGCCGTGATTGGAGGAAGCCGGATTCCTCATTTTAGACCCAGGAGGAGGCTTTGCGACGGACGGAGGAAGCTGGAGCGGCTGTCAAGTTTTAAAGGAAAGTTTTTTTTCACAACAGGAGTGAAATGTAAATTTTGATGAATTAAAGTGCCCCTGTTCTTAATCAAATTTTTAAAAACCGGGCACTTTAGCATCAAAATTGACATTCACTTTAAGAAACCTCAGCAGTTGTTATAATGTTGTTTCTGTTTTATAATTACAGAGTATGACCAATACACTCTTATTATTCTGTATATATGTGCAACAGTAGCTTATTGTTCTGTCGTACATGTAGCAATAAATACATCTTGGTAAATAGTTTGTATCTAAATGCATAACGTAATTTTTCACTTTGGCATGTTCAAGCCACCATTCCCAAATGTTGTGTGTCTTTACTTGTTAACAGCTGACTTCAAATACCTGCGATTCAACTATCTGAGTGACGCAAGTCGCATCACTAATTAGAGGCGTGTTTTTACAGCTTAAAGCTGTAGCTCGTAATAACGGCTGTTCTAAGCTCTTCATGTTGTGAATGATGTCACCAGACCGATACTATATGTTATAGATGGTAAGGCATATTATAAATTATGATGGATTGCCTGCTATCAACTTCTAAAAGTAAGTTAAATTACATACTGTGGATAAGGTTATTTACAATGTATGGATGAAAACACAATAACATAAAATGAAATAAAATATGTAATTTAACTTACTTTTATATATATACACATGACAGTCCCTAGGGACCCATATTTTTTTGCTATGTTGTTTAACTTAAAGCCAAAGAACGATTTTTTAAGATAATAAATCATATTATGATTACACACATTATTAATAAAATAATGATAAATCCAAATATGTATTAAGGCCCTTCGTATACATTGTGCCCATTCTATTGATCCATTGAGCTTCTCATTTTAATAATTCCTCATCCCTGTTCCCACCTTTCCTTAGGGGAGGTATTCTATCAATTATCATAGTTCTAAGCATAGATACAGTATGCCTGTTTAAGAAAATGACGGCCACAGGTTGTTCACTTGTGCCATCTCTATAAGCTGCCCTGATAGCTCTAAAATTGGTTTTACATAAATGGAAAAATATGTAGATATTTGTCACATATATGAATAATAGAGATAAGCTGGGAATTTTTTTATTTTTTATTTGTACAGGGCTATCGGGATATTAGTAGGGAATAAAATGTGCGCTTGTTTTTTGTATGTTTCATTTATATGTATAATTAACTAATTTTAATATGTAAATATCATCATTGTAGATTGTCTTGAGAAAGGCTCACTTGTGGAGTGGAAACATTAACCTATGTGAATCTTTATTGATAATAAAAAGTTGAAATTCAATCAAGACCTGTGAGTGCCCTCCATTCCATATTGATGTGTGTGTATATATATATAAATATATATATATTTCTTTCATGTAATTAGCAAGAGTCCATGAGCTAGTGACGTATGGGATATACATTCCTACCAGGAGGGACAAAGTTTCCCAAACCTCAAAATGCCTATAAATACACCCCTCACCACACCCACAATTCAGTTTTACAAACTTTGCCTCCCATGGAGGTGGTGAAGTAAGTTTGTGCTAGATTCTACGTTGATATGCGCTTCGCAGCAGGCTGAAGCCCGGTTTTCCTCTCAGACTGCAGTGAATGTCAGAGGGATGTAAAGAGAGTATTGCCTATTTGAATTCAATGGTCTTCCTCTAGGGGATCTATTTCATAGGTTCTCTGTTATCGGTCGTAGAGATTTCTTCTCCTACCTCCCTTTTCAGATCGACAATATACTCTTATATACCATTACCTCTACTGATTCTCGTTTCAGTACTGGTTTGGCTATCTACTTTATGTAGATGAGTGTCTTAGGGTAAGTAAGTCTTATTTTATTTATGACACTCTAAGCTATGGTTGGGCACTTTATATGTAAAGTTCTAAATATATGTCTTTAAACTTATATTTGCCATGATTCAGGATAATTAGTATTCCTTCATTCAGACCGTCAGTTTTATTATTTGGGAAAATGCAATTGAATAAATATTTTTTTCTTACCTTGAAAATTTTCAATTGACTATTTTTCCCTGCGGGCTGTTAGGCTTGCGGGGGCAGAAAATGCTTCATTTTATTGCGTCATTCTTGGCGCAAACTTTTTTGGCACAAAATGTTGTCATTTCCGGCATTGTAGTTGATGCCGGAAGTTGTTTGTAGTTACGTCATTTTTTTTTTGACGCATGTGTATTCAGACGTTTTTTTGCGCCCAAAAATGTGGGCGTCGGTTTCGACGTCACAGGATGTGGCGTCATACTTGGCACCAAAAAATATGGGCGTTGTACTTAGCGCCAATAATGTGGGCGTCATACTTGGCGCCAAAAATGTGGGCGTCATACTTTTTCTCACATTATTTAAGTCTCATTTTTTTGTTGCTTCTGGTTGCTAGAGGCTTGTTTATTTTGCATTTTTTCCCATTCCTGAAACTGTCATTTAAGGAATTTGATAATTTTGCTTTATATGTTGTTTTTTTCTATTACATATTGCAAGATATTCAAAACACTATTCCTGTATCAAGAAATGCTGAGGGATTCCTGTTTACTGATATCAGTCCTACCAAAGCTAAGTTAATTTATTTTAATGTTATGAATGTTTATCTTTAGCTATGGTTTGTAATAAGTTATCATGATAAACTTTTACATGCAGAATCCATTAGTATTTATGCATTATCTATTGCTATTCTTTTTATATCTTATGTAAAGATATACTTAGAAATTTATAAGAATATTTTTCTGATTCTGTTTTAAAGGCTTTGTCTGACGTCCCGCCTTCTAATAAAATTTTTAGGTCTTTTTCAAACTTCTTTTTTAGTTGATGAAGTTTCAAATGACCAACAACATAATGAATTATCCTTCCCTGATGGTGTTTTTTCTCATTCAGAATTTTTCTTCATCAGATATTGACACTAACAAATCTACTTTTTTATTCTTTAATAGAGTACATTTGTTCTTTGTTCAAAAAGTGTTGATTATTTTGGATATTGAAGTAACTAGTTCTTTTTATTTTAAAGACTAGCTAACATTTAAATTCTGCTTATTTATCTTCTGTGGTTTCTTCAGAGGTTTTCCAGTTCCTGAGGGAATGGAATAGGCTGAGAATTTTCTTTTAGTCCTTCTTTAAGGTTTTTAAATTGTATTCTTTGCCGGCAGTTTTCAGTTTTGAGGAAAGATTCCCCAAGTTAATGGGGCTATCTCTACTCCTGCTAAATATACTATTATTCTTATAGAAAATAGTATTTATTTTTTTCCTTCAGATGGTTGTATCTTATATAAGGAAAATTATTTTCAGGTACTTTTTCTTAGACCTGTAATTTATTTGGCTGATGTTGCAATTGCTGCATCTTTATGGTTGGATACTTTAAGATCAAGTATCGGATTATGATTTGTTTAGCATTGTTAAAAGGACAAAATCTTCTACTTATTTGAAGTTCAGACTAAGGGGCCTAGTTATCAAGCCGTCAACCTCAAATACGCTGGAATTCCGCAGCGTATTTGTGGCGAGGCTGATTCGCCTTAGTTATCAAAGGCTAGAGACCAGCAAAAGTAGAATTTTGTGACGTAAGCTTCTATCCGCCAGACTCAGTCCGACACAGATCGATTCTTACATCACTCCAGATGTTCCGCACACAATTGCGGCACAATCTGACTACTTTTGCTAGTTATCAAAAAACTAGCAGGTACGCTCGGCACTTTTACGGCCCAGCATACCTGGTTTTCAATCCGCCGCCCTGGAGGCGGCGGATCCCATAGGAATCAATGGGAGTCTGACCATAGCGAAAGTTTATGTTCGCTGCTGACAGACATCCCATTGATTCCTATGGGAGCTGTTTACACCTAACACCCTAACAACTAAATAAATGTATTACCCCCTAAACCGCTGCTCTTGGAGTCCACCGCAAGCTATAATAAACATGGTAACCCCTAAACCGCCGCTCCCTGACCCCGCCGCAACTATAATATACGTATTAACCCCTAAACCGCCGCTCCCGGACCCCGCCGCAACCTATATTAAATTTATTAACCCCTATCCTGCCCCCCCACTACACCGCCGCCACTGTAATAAAATTATTAACCCCTAAACCTAAGTCTAACACTAACCCTAACACCCCCTAACTTAAATATTAATTAAATAAATCTAAATAATATTTCTATTATGAATTAAATTAATCCTATTTAAAACTAAATACTTACCTTTAAAATAAACCCTTATATAGCTACAATATAAATAATAATTATATTGTAGCTATGTTAGGATTTATTTTTATTTTACAGGCAAATTTCAATTTATTTTAACTAGGTACACTAGCTATTAAATAGTTATTAACTATTTAATAGCTTACCTAGCTAAAATAAAGAGAAATTTACCTGTAAAATAAAAACTAACCTAAGCTACAATTACACCTAAAACTACACTATACTTTAATAAATTATTCCTATTTAAAACTAAATACTTACCTGTAAAATAAACCCTAAGATAGCTACAATGTAATTAATAATTACATTGTAGCTATTTTAGGATTTATATTTATTTTACAGGTAACTTGGTATTTATTTTAGCTAGTTAGAATAGTTATTAAATAGTTATTAACTATTTAATAACTACCTAGCTAAAAGAAATACAAAATTACCTGTAAAATAAATCCTAACCTAAGTTACAATTAAACCTAACACTACACTATCATTACATTAATTAAATAAATTAACTACAAATAACTACAATTAAATACAATTACATAAACTAACTAAAGTACAAAAAATAAAAAAAGCTAAGTTACAAAAAATAAAAAAATAAGTTACAAACATTTAAAAAAATATTACAACAATTTTAAGCTACTTACACCTAATCTAAGCCCCCTAATAAAATAACAAAGCCCCCCAAAATAAAAAAATGCTCTACCCTATTCTATATTAAAAAAGTTCAAAGCTCTTTTACCTTACCAGTCCTTAAAAGGGCCTTTCGTGGGGCATGCCCCAAAAAATTCAGCTCTTTTGCCTGTAAAAGAAAAATACAACCCCCCCAACATTAAAACCCACCACCCACATACCCCTAATCTAACCCAAACCCCCCTTAAAAAAACCTAACACTACCCCCCTGAAGATCATCCTACCTTGAGTCGTCTTCACTCAGCCGAACAGCGATGGAACCGAAGAAGAGATCCGGAGCGGCAGAAGTTATCCTCCAAGGGGCGCTGAAGAAATCTTCCATCCGATGAAGTGATCCTCCAAGCGGCGCTGAAGAAGTCTTCCATCCGATGAAGTGATCTTCCAAGCGGCGCTGAAGAAGTCTTCGATCCGGGCGATGTCATCTTCCAAGCGGGGTCTTCAATCTTCTTCTTCAGGATCCATATTCATTCTGCCGATGCGGAACATCCTTCTTTCCCGACGGACTACCGACAAATGAAGGCTCCTTTAAGGGACGTCATCCAAGATGGCGTTCCTTCAATTCCGATTGGCTGATAGGATTCTATCAGCCAATCGGAATTAAGGTAGGAAATATCTGATTGGCTGATTGAATCAGCCAATCAGATTGAAGTTCAATCCGATTGGCTGATCCAATCAGCCAATCAGATTGAGCTTGCATTCTATTGGCTGTTCCGATCAGCCAATAGAATGCGAGCTCAATCTGATTGGCTGATTGGATCAGCCAATCGGATTGAACTTCAATCTGATTGGCTGATTCAATCAGCCAATCAGATTTTTCCTACCTTAATTCCTATTGGCTGATAGAATCCTATCAGCCAATCGGAATTGAAGGGACGCCATCTTGGATGACATCCCTTAAAGGAGCCTTCATTCGTCGGTAGTCCGTCGGGAAAGAAGGATGTTCCGCGTCGGCGGAATGAAGATGGATCCTGAAGAAGAAGATTGAAGACCCCGCTTGGAAGATGACATCGCCCGGATCGAAGACTTCTTCAGCACCGCTTGGAGGATCACTTCATCGGATAGAAGACTTCTTCAGCGCCGCTTGGAGGATCACTTCATCGGATGGAAGATTTCTTCAGCGCCCCTTGGAAGATAACTTCTGCTGCTCCGGATCTCCTCTTCGGTTTCATCGCTGCTCGGCTGAGTGAAGACGACTCAAGGTAGGATGATCTTCAGGGGGGTAGTGTTAGGTTTTTTTAAGGGGGGTTTGGGTTAGATTAGGGGTATGTGGGTGGTGGGTTTTAATGTTGGGGGGGGTTGTATTTTTCATTTACAGGCAAAAGAGCTGAATTTTTTGGGGCATGCCCCACGAAAGGCCCTTTTAAGGGCTGGTAAGGTAAAAGAGCTTTGAACTTTTTTAATTTAGAATAGGGTAGGGCATTTTTTTATTTTGGGGGGGCTTTGTTATTTTATTAGGGGGCTTAGATTAGGTGTAAGTAGCTTAAAATTGTTGTAATATTTTTTAAATGTTTGTAACATATTTTTTTTATTTTTTGTATTTTATTTAGTTTATGTAATTCTATTTAATTGTAGTTATTTGTAGTTAATGTATTTAATTAATGTAATGATAGTGTAGTGTTAGGTTTAATTGTAACTTAGGTTAGGATTTATTTTACAGGTAATTTTGTATTTCTTTCAGCTAGGTAGTTATTAAATAGTTAATAACTATTTAATAACTATTCTAACTAGCTAAAATAAATACAAAGTTACCTGTAAAATAAATATAAATCCTAAGATAGCTACAATGTAATTATTAATTACATTGTAGCTATCTTAGGGTTTATTTTACAGGTAAGTATTTAGTTTTAAATAGGATTAATTTATTAAAGTATAGTGTAGTGTTAGGTGTAATTGTAACTTAGGTTAGTTTTTATTTTACAGGTTAATTTCTCTTTATTTTAACTAAGTAAGCTATTAATAACTAACTATTAATAGCTATTGTACCTAGTTAAAATAAATAGAAATTTGCCTGTAAAATAAAAATAAATCCTAACATAGCTACAATATAATTATTATTTATATTGTAGCTATATTAGGGTTTATTTTAAAGGTAAGTATTTAGTTTTAAATAGGATTAATTTAGTTCATAATAGAAATATTATTTAGATTTATTTAATTAATATTTAAGTTAGGGGGTGTTAGGGTTAGTGTTAGACTTAGGTTTAGGGGTTAATAATTTTATTACAGTGGCGGCGGTGTAGTGGGGGGCAGGATAGGGGTTAATAAATGTATTATAGGTGGCGACGGTGTAGGGGGGGCAGGATAAGGGTTAATACATATATTATAGTTGCGGCGGGGTCAGGGAGCGGCGGTTTAGGGGTTAAACTATTTAGTTGCGGCGAGGTGCGGAATCAGCAGGATAGGGGTTAATAACTTTATTATAGAGGGCAAAGGTATAGGGGGGGCAGGATAGGGGTTACTAGGTTTAATGTAGGTTGCGGCGGTGTCCAGGAGCGGCGGTTTAGGGGTTAATACATTTATAAGAGTTGCGGCGGGGTCTAGGAGCGGCGGTTTAGCGGTTAATAACTTTATTTAGTTGCGGGAGGCTCCGGGGGTGCCGGTATAGGGGGTAGAACAGTATAGTATAGTTTGGGTGCTTAGTGACAGGCTAGCAAGAAAGCTGTAAAAAATCCAAAGAGCAGCGAAATCGGATGAGTGCTAACTCTCACAGTCCGCTGCTCATCACCCTGTACTTGGTGTGTGGCTTTTTGACAGCTTTTTTGATAACTTAGATGAATTTTTGCAGGTCCGCGGCGGCGATGTGAGGCGAGCTTAGGCGGGCGTATTGGGCCGGCGAAGGCAGGAAAAGTAGACGCGTTGATAACTACCCCCCTAAGTGCTATTGCATTGTCTTGTTATCTTGCATTTGTTGATTGTGCAAGTCCAGTGTGTTGCCTGATCCTTTAACTTGATTAACATGCTAATAATTTCATTTGTGTTGTCATTTTATTAAATATTATCGCAAATGAGGTTTAATCTATGTCTTTAGCTATTTTAGCTAGAAGAACTTTGGCCTAGATTTAGAGTTTGGCGGTAGCCGTGAAAACCAGCGTTAGAGGCTCCTAACGCTGGTTTTAGGCTACCTCCGGTATTTGGAGTCACTCAAAAAAGGGTCTAACGCTCACTTTTCAGCCGCGACTTTTCCATACCGCAGATCCCCTTACGTCATTTGCGTATCCTATCTTTTCAATGGGATCTTCCTAACTCTGGTATTTAGAGTTGTGGCTGAAGTGAGCGTTAGAAATCTAACGACAAAACTCCAGCCGCAGAAAAAAAGTCAGTAGTTAAGAGCTTTCTGGGCTAACGCCGGTTTATAAAGCTCTTAACTACTGTGCTCTAAAGTACACTAACACCCATAAACTACCTATGTACCCCTAAACCGAGGTCCCCCCACATCGCCGCCACTCGATTAATTTTTTTTAACCCCTAATCTGCCGACCGCCACCTACGTTATCCTTATGTACCCCTAATCTGCTGCCCCTAACACCGCCGACCCCTATATTATATTTATTAACCCTTAACCTGCCCCCCACAACGTCGCCGCCAGCTACCTACAATAATTAACCCCTAATCTGCCGACCGCAAAGCGCCGCCACCTACATTATAGCTATGTACCCCCTAATCTGCTGCCCCTAACACCGCCGACCCCTATATTATATTTATTAACCCCTAATCTGCCCCCCTCAACGTCGCCGACACCTGCCTACACTTATTAACCCCTAATCTGCCTACCGGACCGCACCGCTATTATAATAAAGTTATTAACCCCTAATCCGCCTCACTAACCCTATAATAAATAGTATTAACCCCTAATCTGCCCTCCCTAACATCGCCGACACCTAACTTCAAACATTAACCCCTAATCTGCCGACCGGAGCTCACCGCTATTCTAATAAATGTATTAACCCCTAAAGCTAAGTCTAACCCTAACACTAACACCCCCCTAAATTAAATATAATTTTAATCTAACGAAATAAATTAACTCTTATTAAATAAATTATTCCTATTTAAAGCTAAATACTTACCTGTAAAATAAATCCTAATATAGCTACAATATAAATTATAATAAAATTATAGCTATTTTAGGATTTATATTTATTTTACAGGTAACTTTGTATTTATTTTAACTAGGTACAATAGCTATTAAATAGTTAAGAACTATTTAATAGCTACCTAGTTAAAATAATTACAAATTTACCTGTAAAATAAATCCTAACCTAAGTTACAATTAAACCTAACACTACACTATCAATAAATTAATTAAATAAAATACCTATAATTATCTACAATTAAACCTAACACTACACTATCAATAAATTAATTAAATACAATTCCTACAAATAAATACAATGAATTAAACTAACTAAAGTACAAAAAATAAAAAAGAACTAAGTTACAAAAAATAAAAAAATATTTACAAACATTAGAAATATATTACAACAATTTTAAACTAATTACACCTACTCTAAGCCCCCTAATAAAATAACAAAGCCCCCCAAAATAAAAAATGCCCTACCCTATTCTAAATTACTAAAGTTCAAAGCTCTTTTACCTTACCAGCCCTGAACAGGGCCCTTTGCGGGGCATGCCCCAAAAAGTTCAGCTCTTTTGCCTGTAAAAAAAAAATACAATACCCCCCCCAACATTACAACCCACCACCCACATACCCCTAATCTAACCCAAACCCCCCTTAAATAAACCTAACACTAAGCCCCTGAAGATCTTCCTACCTTATCTTCACCATACCAGGTTCACCGATCGATCCAGAAGAGCTCCTCCGATGTCCTGATCCAAGCCCAAGCGGGGGGCTAAAGAGGTCCATGATCCGGCTGAAGTCATCATCCAAGCGGGAGCTGAAGAGGTCCATGATCCGGATGAAGTCTTCATCCAAGCGGGAGCTGAAGAGGTCCATGATCCGGATGAAGTCTTCTATCAACGGCATCTTCAATCTTCTTTCTTCGGGAGCCATCATCTTCCATCCGACGCGGAACATCCTCTTCTCCCGATGCCTACTAGCCGAATGACGGTTCCTTTAAATGACGTCATCCAAGATGGCGTCCCTCGAATTCCGATTGGCTGATAGAATTCTATCAGCCAATCGGAATTAAGGTAGGAATATTCTGATTGGCTGATGGAATCAGCCAATCAGAATCAAGTTCAATCCGATTGGCTGATCCAATCAGCCAATCAGATTGAGCTTGCATTCTATTGGCTGATCGGAACAGCCAATAGAATGCGAGCTCAATCTAATTGGCTGATTGGATCAGCCAATCGGATTGAACTTGATTCTGATTGGCTGATTCCATCAGCCAATCAGAATATTCCTACCTTAATTCCGATTGGCTGATAGAATCCTATCAGCCAATCGGAATTCGAGGGACGCCATCTTGGATGACGTCATTTAAAGGAACCGTCATTCGTCGTTCAGTCGTCGGACAGGATGGATGTTCCGCGTCGGAGGTCTTCAGGATGCTGCCGCTCCGCTCCGGATGGATGACGATAGAAGATGCCTCTTGGATGAAGACTTCAATCGGATGGAAGACCTCTTCTGCCCCGCTTGGATGAAGACTTCTACCGGATGGAGGACTTCTTCTGACCCGCTTGGATGAAGACTTCTACCGGATGGAGGACCTCTTCTTGCTCCGCTTGGATGAAGAATTTGGCTCGGCTGGGTGAAGACGACTCAAGGTAGGGAGATCTTCAGGGGCTTAGTGTTAGGTTTATTTAAGGGGGGTTTGGGTTAGATTAGGGATATGTGGGTGGTGGGTTGTAATGTTGGGGGGGGGGGTATTGTATGTTTTTTTTTACAGGCAAAAGAGCTGAACTTCTTGGGGCATGCCCCGCAAAGGGCCCTGTTCAGGGCTGGTAAGGTAAAAGAGCTTTGAACTTTAGTAATTTAGAATAGGGTAGGGCATTTTTTTATTTTGGGGGGCTTTGTTATTTTATTAGGGGGCTTAGAGTAGGTGTAATTAGTTTAAAATTGTTGTAATATATTTCTAATGTTTGTAAATATTTTTTTATTTTTTGTAACTTAGTTCTTTTTTATTTTTTGTACTTTAGTTAGTTTAATTCATTGTATTTATTTGTAGGAATTGTATTTAATTAATTTATTGATAGTGTAGTGTTAGGTTTAATTGTAACTTAGGTTAGGATTTATTTTACAGGTAAATTTGTAATTATTTTAACTAGGTAGCTATTAAATAGTTCTTAACTATTTAATAGCTATTGTACCTAGTTAAAATAAATACAAAGTTACCTGTAAAATAAATATAAATCCTAAAATAGCTATAATTTTATTATAATTTATATTGTAGCTATATTAGGATTTATTTTACAGGTAAGTATTTAGCTTTAAATAGGAATAATTTATTTAATAAGAGTTAATTAATTTCGTTAGATGTAAATTATATTTAACTTAGGGGGGGTGTTAGTGTTAGGGTTAGACTTAGCTTTAGGGGTTAATCCATTTATTAGAATAGCGGTGAGCTCCAGTTGGCAGATTAGGGGTTAATGTTTGAAGTTAGGTGTCGGCGATGTTAGGGAGGGCAGATTAGGGGTTAATACTATTTATTATAGGGTTAGTGAGGCGGATTAGGGGTTAATAACTTTATTATAGTAGCGCTCAGGTCCGGTCGGCAGATTAGGGGTTAATAAGTGTAGGCAGGTAGCGGCGACGTTGTGGGGGGCAGATTAGGGGTTAATAAATATAATATAGGGGTCGGCGGTGTTAGGGGCAGCAGATTAGGGGTACATAGGGATAATGTAAGTAGCGGCGGTTTACGGAGCAGCAGATTAGGAGTTAATAATAATATGCAGGGGTCAGCGATAGCGGGGGCGGCAGATTAGGGGTTAATAAGTGTAAGGCTAGGGGTGTTTAGACTCGGGGTACATGTTAGAGTGTTAGGTGCAGACGTAGGAAGTGTTTCCCCATAGCAAACAATGGGGCTGCGTTAGGAGCTGAACGCGGCTTTTTTGCAGGTGTTAGGTTTTTTTTCAGCTCAAACAGCCCCATTGTTTCCTATGGGGGAATCGTGCACGAGCACGTTTTTGAGGCTGGCCGCGTCCGTAAGCAACTCTGGTATCGAGAGTTGCAGTGGCGTTAAATATGCTCTACGCTCCTTTTTTGGAGCCTAACGCAGCCATTCTGTGGACTCTCAATACCAGAGTTATTTTTATGGTGCGGCCAGAAAAAAGTCAGCGTTAGCTACGCGGGTCATTACCGACAAAACTCTAAATCTAGCCGTTTGTGATTTCAATCTTGGAATGCTAATTTGATTTCTAAAATCCATATTTCTTTTTTTCCAAGATATTCAATTATTTGGTTCATAATTGGACTCAGTTATTCAGTTACTCTGGGCTTTAAGATTGATTTCTAAGAATAAAAATTTAAGCTTATATTAGTTTTCTGTTCTTACTAAGGAACGGAATCCTGAATTCTTCCCCAAGTAACATGTTTATAATTGGAAGTGTTTTTCTTCATTCAATTAAGCCTTTTAAAAGTTCAAAGTCAGCTCCCCAAATTTGCATGTAGGTGTGATTCTTATTCCAGCTTGGCTGGTAAAGGGCAGGTTAAGACTTTTTTGAAATTTGTTTGGTTCTATTCAGTCCAAACTTCTTAAACTTTGGGTACAGAATAGGTTTCAGAGTAAAACCATCTGTGAGAAGTCTTTTTTCTCTATCATATTCTAGCTATTTCAGTAAGACTAACACTTTTCTGAAGTGTGTCTCAGACCTGGAGTTTTCTGGGGTATTTTTTCCAGTTTCATTTTAGGAACTGGGTTTTGGGGTTTTATTCAAGACTATTCATTGTTCCAAAGATATAAAATCTTTTTGAACTGTCATATAAGTGTACCATCTTTTAGAATGGTGTTTATATGGTCTATTCGGCCTTTTGGGTCAGTGATGGCATTATTTGTCTACAATAGATACAATAGATGCATATCTTCATTTTCTGTTTTCATTCAGATTATTTTTATTTTCTGTGATTCTCTTTTTTTGACAAGCATTACCAATTTGTTGTTTTTCCTTCTGGTCTAGCGACAGCTCTAAGAATCTTTTCAAGGTTCTCAGTGTTCCTTATTTGGACTGTATCGTGGTACTGGCTCAGTCTTTTCGTTCTGCAAAATCTCATACGATTCAACTTTGTTGTTTCTTCAAGACATGGTTAGAGGATCTTTTTATCAAAAGTTCCTTGTTTCCTCACACAAGGGTCACCTTTTTTAGGTTTCCAGATAGATTGTGTCAATGTTTTGGTCTCCAACAGACAAGTGACAAGTTTATTGGGTTCCGTTTGTCGGAACCTTCAGTCTCTATTATTTCCTTCAAGTTGCTATATATGCATGGAAGTTTTAGGTTTCATGGCTGCAGCATTGTATTCGATTCCCTTTGCTCATTTCATAGGAAACCTTTCCAGTTTTTTATGCTGAATAATGGTGCAGGGATTCTAGGATATCACTTTTTATCTTTGAATCCTAATGTTTAACTATCTTTGATTCGGTGGTTAAGATCACCATCATTTAGTTCTACAGGTCTTTTCGGTTCTTTTAACCTGGACCATGATCTCTACAGATGCGAGTCTTTTAGGTTGGGAGACTGTCTGAGGATCTCTGTCAGCACAAGGGGTTTGGAAATCTCAGGAGGCGAGATTACCATTTGATATTTTGGAACTCCGTGCATTCTCTTCTGAGTTCTTCAGTTTGGTTTCTTTTTGAAGAAGAGACGTTTTTTCAGACAGACAATGTCACAACTGTGGCGTATGTCAATCATCAGGGTGGGACTATCAGTCTTTAGGCTGTGACAGAAGTATCTCGGATATTTGCTTGGGCTAAATCCAGCTCCTATCTAATTTCTGTGGTCTTTTTCCCAGGTATAGACAATTGGGAAGCGGATTATCTCTGTTAATCAAGCTTTACATCTGGGAGAATGGTCTCTTTACCCAGATATGTTTTTCAATTTTTTCAGATGTGAGGGCTTCCAGAAATAGATCTGATGGCATCTCATCTAAACAAGGAACTTCCCAGGGGCCTATTTAGGTCCTGAGATCCTCAGGCAGAAGTAGTGTATGCATTAACACTTCTATGGAATTATCAATCTGCCTATATTTTTTCCTCTCTGGTTCTTCTTTTTAGAGTGATTTTTCTAAATCATCAGAGAGCAATCTTTGGTGTGGCTGGTGGCTCCAGCATGGCCACACAGGTTTTGGTATATGGTTCTTGTTCGGATGTCCAGTTGCCAATCTTGGTTACTTCCATTAAGGCCAGACCTTATATCTTAACATTCGTTTTTTTCATCAGGAATTCAAATGATTAATTTGATGGTATGAAAATGTAACGCTTAGTACTTAGTCATAGAAGTTTCTCTGACTCAGTGATTAATACTATGTTGCAGGCTCGTTAATCTGTGTCTAGTAGGATTTATTATCGAGTTTGGAAGATTTACATCTCATGATGCTCTTCTTATGAATTCTCTTGGCATTCTTTTAGAATTCCTAGGATTTTATAGTTCTTCATAAGGTTTTGTCTGCATGTTCCCTGAAAGGACAAATCTCTTGCTTTTTCTGTGCTGTTTCACAGTAAGAATTGCTGAATCTTTCTGATATTCATTGTTTTGTTCAGGCTTTGGTTCGTATCAAGCCTGTCATTAAGTCAATTTCTCCTCCTTGGAGTCTTATTTTGGTTCTGAAGGCTTTACAGGCTCTTCTATTTGAGCATATGCTTTCTTTGGACATTAATTACTTTCATGTAAAGTATTGTTCTTTTTAGACAGCTCTTCAGCTAGAACAGTTTTTTTAATTATCTGTTCTTTCTTGTAAATCTCCTTTTTCTGATTTTTCATCAGGATAAGGTGGTTTTTGCTGTCCTCATTTCAATTTTTACCTAAAGTTGTGAATTCTAACAACATTAGTAGAGGGATTATTGTCCCTTCCTTGTGTCCTAATCCTAAAAATTCTTTGGTAAAATTCTTACATTCTTTGGATGTGGTAAGAGTTTTGAAATATTATGTTGAAGCTACTCAGATTTCAGACAGACTTCTAGTCTATTTGTTATCTTTTCTGGTTTTAGGAAAGGTCAGAAGGCTTCTGTCATTTCTTTGGCATTTTGGTTAAAGCTTTTTTGATTCATCATGCTTATTTGGAGTCGGGTTAATCCCCGCCCCAGAAGTTTACGGCTCATTCTACTAGGTCAGTTTCTACTTCCTGGGCTTTTAAGAATGAAGCTTCTGTTGGTCTTCTTTGCATACTTTTACTAAATTCTACCATTTTGATGTTTTCTCTTCTTCAGAAGCAGTTTTTGGTAGAACAGTACTTCAGGCAGCTGTTTTCAGTTTGATTCTTCTGCTTATAATTTCAGTTTTTTTCATTATAAAAATTGAAACTTTTGATTTGGGTTGTGGATTAATTTTTCAGCGGAATTGGCTGTCTTTATTTTATCCCTCCCTCTCTAGTGACTCTTGCGTGGAAGTTCCACATCTTGGGTATCTGCTATCCCATATGTCACTAGCTCATGGACTCTTGCTAATTACATGAAAGAAAACATAATTTATGTAAGAACTTACCTGATAAATTCATTTCTTTCATATTAGCAAGAGTCCATGAGGCCCACCCTTTTTGTGGTGGTTATGATTTTTTTGTATAAAGCACAATTATTCCAATTCCTTATTTTTGATGCTTTCGCTCCTTTCTTATCACCCCACTTCTTGGCTATTCGTTAAACTGAATTGTGGGTGTGGTGAGGGGTGTATTTATAGGCATTTTAAGGTTTGGGAAACTTTGCCCCTCCTGGTAGGAATGTATATCCCATACGTCACTAGCTCATGGATTCTTGCTAATATGAAAGAAATGAATTTATCAGGTAAGTTCTTACATAAATTATGTTATATATTCATGTATATATACTTTCACGTAAAATGCTAACTTTTCAGGTTATTCTTTGGTGCTATGTTTTCTGTGAGTGAGTGTAATGTATAGGATATACATTTGGATGTAATATTTTTGTACACTTGCAGAACTTTTTGGGGCTTTGAGTAGTTACTGCATCCTTATAGTTAAGGAACCCTAGGAAAACACATTTTACAGTATTTGTTTAGTTAGCAATAAATAAATATTATACATTATCATTTCATTTGAATTCAATACCTTGACCAGGTTTATAAATATGTACCATTCTTCCAAAAATTTGTCTGGAACTCATAACTTAGATCTTAACTTTATTCATTCACAAATTATGCTGCACCCAGTTGGAATTTTGCCATCCAGTGCTTTTTCCCACGAATATTTTCCTACTAAATATTATAAATTTCACCCATAGTCAGAATATGAATCATGAATTTATGTTTAAAAAAAACTATGCATTCATAATGCTGTTGGACTTTTATTAAAAGGATTGGGTTTTAGAGCACTTCATTTGAAGTTTTTTTTCTATCCTATTTTACTCTTTTAAATTCCTGTGTAAAAGCATAGAACTAGATTACAAGTGGCGTGCTAAAGTTAGCGTGGGTTTCAATAAGCAATATCACGACCCCGCTAGCTTGCACGAGTATTAGTTGAAAGTAAATGCGTTCACTCGTCATTTACATGAGGGAAAACATTGGTTGGATATTTCTTTAAAGCTATATTAAGCAGTTTGAAATTGAAATATAAAACGTTTAATTAGAAGTACAGTAAAAAATCTTTGCAATGTATATTCATAATTTTTTTGGTCTCCTTTTCCTGTAATATATAACTAAAATTGTTGGTTTTCTTAATTCTGTTGGAGTGTAAAATATGTATAACTACCTTCAGATTTAGCACTGTAGGTCTAATGCGGTTTCAGGTTAGCGTGTGAGCGATAAATGTTAGTACTTAGTGAGCGATAACGTGCTCCATTAAGGTCTATGGGGCCGAATTATCAAGCTCCGCTGCTCCAAAACTTGTCCGTCTGCTCTGAGGCGGCGGACAGAAATCAACCCGATCAAATACGATCAGGTTGATTGACACCCCCTGCTAGCGGCCAATCTGCAGGGGGCGGTATTGCACAAGCAGTTCTGGCGAACTACTTGTGCAATGATAAATGCCGACAGCGTATTTACATCGTATCATGTCCGCTTGCACTTTGATAAATATACCCCTATAGGGCTAATGCATTAGCGCGATCACTGAAGTTAGCTTGAATAGTGTTTCGCTTGCTCGCATAAATATTACTTTCAACTTGTAATACGAGTGAAAACCCAAGCGTGTTAAAAATTTATTATTAGCGGTGTTTGCACACAAGAGTGAAATTGCTAAATAGCTCGCCACCCCATATTGTTTAAAATATAAACACATATTATTCTAAGGTTAAGATTTGCTTTGAATACATAATTATGTCTAGCATTCATTTACTGTTTAAAGGGACAATCTACACCAGAATTTTTATTGTTTTAAAAGATAGATAATCCCTTTATTACCCATTTCCCAGTTTTGCATAACCAACACAGTTATATTAATACACTTTTAACCTCTGTGATTATCTTGTATCTAAGCCTCTGCAAACTGCCCCTTTTTTCAGTTCTTTTGACAGACTTGCAGTCTATCCAATCATTGCCTGCTCCCAGATAACTTCACGTGCATGAGCACAATGTTATCTATATGAAATATGTGAACTAACACCCTCTAGTGGTGAAAAACTGTTAAAATGCATTCTGAAAGAGGTGGGCTTCAATGTCTAAGAAATTAGCATATGAACTTCCTAGGTTAAGCTTTCAACTAAGAATACACACGGCTAGATTTGGAGTTTTGTCGGTAACGACCCGAAAAACTAACGCCAGCTTTTTTCTGGCCGCACCATAAAAACAACTCTGGTATTGAGAGTCCACATAAAGGCTGCGTTAGGCTCCAAAAAAGGAGCGTAGAGCATTTTTAACGCAGCTTCAACTCTCGATACCAGAGTTGCTTACGCAAGCGGCCAGCCTCAAAAACTTGCTTGTGCACGATTCCCCCATAGGATACAATGGGGCTGTTTGAGCTGAAAAAAAACCTAACACCTGCAAAAAAGCCGCGTTCAGCTCTTAACGCAGCCCCATTGTTTGCTATGCGGAAACACCTCCTAAGTCTGCACCTAACACCCTAACATGTACCCCGAGTCTAAACACCCCTAACCTTACACTTATTAACCCCTAATCTGCCGCCCCCGCTATCGCTGACCCCTGCATTTTATTTTTAACCCCTAATCTGCCGCTCCGTAAACCGCCGCTACTTACATTATCCCTATGTACCCCTAATCTGCTGCCCCTAACACCGCCGACCCCTATATTATATTTATTAACCCCTAATCTGCCACCCACAACGTCGCCCCCACCTGCCTACACTTATTAACCCCTAATCTGCCGAGCGGACCGCACCGCTACTATAATAAAGTTATTAACCCCTAATCCGCCTCACTAACCCTATAATAAATAGTATTAACCCCTAATCTGCCCTCCCTAACATCGCCGACACCTAACTTCAATTATTAACCCCTAATCTGACGACCGGAGCTCACCGCTATTCTAATAAATGTATTAACCCCTAAAGCTAAGTCTAACCCTAACACTAACACCCCCCTAAATTAAATATAATTTAAATCTAACGAAATAAATTAACTCTTATTAAATAAATTATTCCTATTTAAAGCTAAATACTTACCTGTAAAATAAATCTTAATATAGCTACAATATAAATTATAATTATATTATAGCTATTTTAGGATTAATATTTATTTTACAGGTAACTTTGTATTTATTTTAACCAGGTACAATAGCTATTAAATAGTTAAGAACTATTTAATAGCTAAAATAGTTAAAATAATTACAAAATTACCTGTAAAAGAAATCCTAACCTAAGTTACAATTAAACCTAACACTACACTATCAATAAATTAATTAAATAAACTACCTACAATTACCTACAATTAACCTAACACTACACTATCAATAAATTAATTAAATACAATTCCTACAAATAATAACAATTAAATAAACTAGCTAAAGTACAAAAAATAAAAAAGAACTAAGTTACAAAAAATAAAAAAATATTTACAAACATAAGAAAAATATTACAACAATTTTAAACTAATTACACCTACTCTAAGCCCCCTAATAAAATAACAAAGCCCCCCAAAATAAAAAAATGCCCTACCCTATTCTAAATAACTAAAGTTCAAAGCTCTTTTACCTTACCAGCCCTGAACAGGGCCCTTTGCGGGGCATGCCCCAAGAAGTTCAGCTCTTTTGCCTGTAAAAAAAAACATACAATACCCAAGCCCCCCAACATTACAACCCACCACCCACATACCCCTAATCTAACCCAAACCCCCCTTAAATAAACCTAACACTAAGCCCCTGAAGATCTTCCTACCTTGTCTTCACCTCACCGGGTTCAACGATCTGTCCAGAAGAGCTCCTCCGATCTCCTGATCCAAGCCCAAGCGGGGGGCTGAAGAGGTCCATGATCCGGCTGAAGTCTTCATCCAAGCGGGAGCTGAAGAGGTCCATGATCCGGATGAAGTCTTCATCCAAGCGGGAGCTGAAGAGGTCCATGATCCTGATGAAGTCTTCATCCAAGCGGGAGCTGAAGAGGTCCATGATCCGGATGAAGTCTTCTATCAACGGCATCTTCAATCTTCTTTCTTCCGGATCCATCTTGCAGACCTCCGACGCGGAACATCCTCTTCTCCCGATGCCTACTAGCCGAATGACGGTTCCTTTAAGGGACGTCATCCAAGATGGCGTCCCTCGAATTCCGATTGGCTGATAGGATTCTATCAGCCAATCGGAATTAAGGTAGGAATATTCTGATTGGCTGATGGAATCAGCCAATCAGAATCAAGTTCAATCCGATTGGCTGATCCAATCAGCCAATCAGATTGAGCTCGCATTCTATTGGCTGATCGGAACAGCCAATAGAATGCGAGCTCAATCTGATTGGCTGATTGGTTCAGCCAATCGGATTGAACTTGATTCTGATTGGCTGATTCCATCAGCCAATCAGAATATTCCTACCTTAATTCCGATTGGCTGATAGAATCCTATCAGCCAATCGGAATTCGAGGGACGCCATCTTGGATGACGTCCCTTAAAGGAACCGTCATTCAGCTAGTAGGCGTCGGGAGAACAGGATGTTCCGCGTCGGAGGTCTGCAAGATGGATCCGGAAGAAAGAAGATTGAAGATGCCGTTGATAGAAGACTTCATCTGGATCATGGACCTCTTCAGCTCCCGCTTGGATGAAGACTTCATCCGGATCATGGACCTCTTCAGCTCCCGCTTGGATGAAGACTTCAGCCGGATCATGGACCTCTTCAGCCCCCCGCTTGGGCTTGGATCAGGACATCGGAGGAGCTCTTCTGGACAGATCGTTGAACCCGGTGAGGTGAAGACAAGGTAGGAAGATCTTCAGGGGCTTAGTGTTAGGTTTATTTAAGGGGGGTTTGGGTTAGATTAGGGGTATGTGGGTGGTGGGTTGTAATGTTGGGGGGCTTGGGTATTGTATGTTTTTTTTTACAGGCAAAAGAGCTGAACTTCTTGGGGCATGCCCCGCAAAGGGCCCTGTTCAGGGCTGGTAAGGTAAAAGAGCTTTGAACTTTAGTTATTTAGAATAGGGTAGGGCATTTTTTTATTTTGGGGGGCTTTGTTATTTTATTAGGGGGCTTAGAGTAGGTGTAATTAGTTTAAAATTGTTGTAATATTTTTCTTATGTTTGTAAATATTTTTTTATTTTTTGTAACTTAGTTCTTTTTTATTTTTTGTACTTTAGCTAGTTTATTTAATTGTTGTTATTTGTAGGAATTGTATTTAATTAATTTATTGATAGTGTAGTGTTAGGTTAATTGTAGGTAATTGTAGGTAGTTTATTTAATTAATTTATTGATAGTCTAGTGTTAGGTTTAATTGTAACTTAGGTTAGGATTTCTTTTACAGGTAAATTTGTAATTATTTTAACTATTTTAGCTATTAAATAGTTCTTAACTATTTAATAGCTATTGTACCTGGTTAAAATAAATACAAAGTTACCTGTAAAATAAAGATTAATCCTAAAATAGCTATAATATAATTATAATTTATATTGTAGCTATATTAGGATTTATTTTACAGGTAAGTATTTATCTTTAAATAGGAATAATTTATTTAATAAGAGTTAATTAATTTAGTTAGATTAAAATTATATTTAACTTAGGGGGGTGTTAGTGTTAGGGTTAGACTTAGCTTTAGGGGTTAATACATTTATTAGAATAGCGGTGAGGTCCGGTCGGCAGATTAGGGGTTAATAAGTGTAGGCAGGTGGAGGCGACGTTGTGGGGGGCAGATTAGGGGTTAATAAATATAATATAGGGGTCGGCAGTGTTAGGGGCAGCAGATTAGGGGTACATAAGGATAACGTAGGTGGCGGCGCTTTGCGGTCGGCAGATTAGGGGTTAATTATTGTAGGTAGCTGGCTGCGACGTTGTGGGGGGCAGATTAGGGGTTAATAAATATAATATAGGGGTCGGCGGTGTTAGGGGCAGCAGATTAGGGGTACATAAGGATAACGTAGGTGGCGGCGCTTTGCGGTCGGCAGATTAGGGGTTAATAAGTGTAGGTAGGTGGAGGCGACGTTGTGGGGGGCAGGTTAGGGGTTAATAAATATAATACAGGGGTCGGCGGTGTTAGGGGCAGCAGATTAGGGGTACATAAGGATAATGTAGGTCGCGGTCGGCAGATTAGGGGTTAAAAAAATGTATTTGAGTGTCGGCGATGTGGGGGGACCTCGGTTTAGGGGTACATAGGTAGTTTATGGGTGTTAGTGTACTTTAGAGCACAGTAGTTAAGAGCTTTATAAACCGGCGTTAGCCCAGAAAGCTCTTAACTACTGACTTTTTTCCTGCGGCTGGAGTTTTGTCGTTAGATGTCTAACGCTCACTTCAAACACGACTCTAAATACCGGAGTTAGAAAGATCCCATTGAAAAGATAGGATACGCAATTGACGTAAGGGGATCTGCGGTATGGAAAAGTCGCGGCTGAAAAGTGAGCGTTAGACCCTATTTTGAGTGACTCCAAATACCGGCGGTAGCCTAAAACCAGCGTTAGGAGCCTCTAACGCTGGTTTTCACGGCTAACGCCAAACTCCAAATCTAGGCCCAAGAGAACAAAGCAAAATTTTTGATAAAAGTAAATTGGAAAATTGTTTAAAATTACATGCTCTATCTGAATCATGAAAGTTTATTTGGGCCTAGACTGTCCCTTTAATATCAGTTTAAAAATAGGAAGTGTAGATGGATTTACTTTTAAAAGAGGGACTGACCGTCTGTTCTTTGTTTTTTTGTATTTTGCATACATTTTATACACATAACTAGTACAGATAAAAAGGTTCACAGAGTTAAAGGGACATTCCAGCCAAAATTGGAAACCACATGGATGCATTTCAGTTTTGAATAGAAGCATTTTTGTAATATACATGTATTAGCAAAAATACTTCTAATAAAAACTATAGCTGTTTCAATCGCGTATTTAAGTATGCACCGTGCACCAGCATTTTATCCACAGCACTTGCTCAGAGAGACTAAGGTGCTGCTACCATGTTGTCATGACTAAATTTGTTAATAGCTGACATGATACAAGCCCCACTGGCGCTCTGAGCAGTTACAGTATTTACAATGCAGACGCACTGAGAATATCCAGCTAGGCCTTACATGCACGTGAAGATAAAAATGTTAACACTTAGTGATAACTTTTACTAAAAGCATTTTTGCTAATACATGTATATTACAAATATGTTTCTGTTAAAAAATGTAAATCATCTATGTGAATTTAAATTTTGACTGGAATGAGTAAAAGAGGGCTGTATGTGATTATGATTTCAAAATCTCAAAATGGAAATACATATCAAATTAGATTTAGTCATTGCTTATAAATTCAGACAAAAGAATATAACAACCAGCTGGTACAGAAAATTCCAACCATAACAAATATATTTTTGTTTCTCAAGGAGTAATCAAATCCTGTACTTTGTCTTTTGAATAAGATCCATTTTTGAATACGTATGTTTAAAACCTTTTTTAATTTCTTTTAATACTAACATTCGATAAATAGCTTTTTACTGAAATTAGAAAATATTGCTCTTTTGATACAGTAGTTTTTTGTTGTTGTTTTTTTTTAACAGAAAAACACTTAACAAAGCGGTTAACAGAAGGCACAGTAATCATTCAATATAAATATATAAAATACATAAAAGCGAAATAAGAAAAATAGTCCACAGTAATTCTTTGGGTCCATCACAGTAACCAAGAAGGAAATACATTGTGCACCAATTAACAGTAGATGGATGGACAAAGTTCCCAACTAGGAAACCTGTCTGCCCTTCTTTGCAGAGAGGTTTATAAGTAGCGGTCATATGACCACGGCTTCTTAACTTGTGGTAAGCATGAGCCGGCCCCTCAGTGGTTCCAAAGCAGCTTCTGCTGCTTAATAAATGGAGCCCATTGTGTATAATACCAGCGGTTACAGAAGGATAAAACATTAGAACTAAAATTCATGAATTGAGACTTTCGATGGGAGGAGTGTGAGAAAGTAGCTCTGTTCATGGAGCTGTGTTCCAGCTTTAAGCCTGCATCCAGCTCCTATTGGCGGGAATCAAGCAACCTGCTTGGGGAGAATAGCGCGACAGGAGGCCGCACGGAAGTCCATTGCAAGCCACCAATGGTCGGGTGGCTCTGACCACAACCATATCCACCAAGAAAACCCCAACCGGAGTTATACAAACAAGCAAAAGACAGTGCACAGAAGCAACTTGGTACCAGCGTTTGACGCAGATGGTATTCCCGCGGTCATATACACACTTCAGAAGTTCTTTGCAGATGTCTTTCACATAATTGGATGCTGGACTGACCGAGAGGTGTCCCGTTCAGGACGGTATCCCAGGAAGAACATTGACGAAGCAGCCAGGTGGTATTGACACTGCCAGAAGTGAGCTCTACAGGAACAAAAAACCCCCCCCGCAAGTACACTAAATGCATTAAGCCACAAAGAGATTGATTTTTTTTCTTTCGGTTGTTACCATAAGCCTGCAAGAGAAGCAGCAAAGTGCTCCCGGAGGTAGTTTCTTTCTACTACGATGCACAAAACCAAATTACGTTGATGAACTGCATAACTAGCTCCTACACTAGGATAAAACAGGATCAATACTCCCCACAAGCTAACCAGAAAGGAGGTTACTAAGGGGCCCATTTATCAAGCTATTTATCAAGGGCCCGTGTTTCTGGTGAGCCTGCAAGCTCGCCAGAAACAGTAGTTATGAAGCAATGGTCTAAAGACCGCTGCTCAATAACCCTGTCCGTCTGCTCTGACACACATCGCCGAAAATCAACCCGATCAATTACGATCGGGTTGATTGATACCCCCTGCTGGCCGCGAATCTGCAGGGTGCGGCGTTGCACCAGCAGCTCACAAGAGCTGCTGGTGCAATGCTGAATATGGAGAGCGAATTGCTCTCCGCATTCAGCGAGGTCTGGCGGACCTAATCCGCACTGTCGGATCAGGTCCGCCAGACCTTTGATCAATATCCCCCTAAGTGTATATTGACTATTTTGCTTCAGCCCAGATTTAAAACGGGCCTGTGTAATAGGTTTGCTTAAACTACAGTACACACAATAGGAGGCAGCAAAAAGACTATCCTATTACACAGACTGTAACTTTAAGTAAATCAGCTTTTGCAAAACAAAACGGATTGTGTTAAAAAATATCGGCCTAGTTGTTAAAGTGGGAAAAGAGGAAAGAAAGGGAGAGGGAGAGGAAAAAGGGAAGATTAAGGAAAAAGGGGAAGAGGGAGAAAAGGAAAAATACAATAAGAGCAGTATATAACTCCTTAAGAACTTGTTGTGAATTCACATCACTTGTGAATCTGGGACAACAGAAGATTTCTCAAAGTGCAGAGATCCGTGGACAAGAGTTTTGCTGTCTCTACTTGTTATAATAGTGCTAAAGTCCTTATAATATTGAGACTCTTTTTCTAAAAAACAAAGGAATGAAGTGGACTGGGTCTCCCTCTCCTAATATTTGAGCTACACATAGCAAATGATTAAGTTGCATAGATATACAGGGGCATATGTATCAAGCTCCGTATGGAGCTTGATGCCCTGTGTTTCTGATGAGCCTGCAGACTCGCCAGAAACGGCAGTTATGAAGCAGCGGTCACAAAGACCGCTGCTCCATAACCTGTCCGCCTACTCTGAGCAGGCGGACAGACATCGCCGGAAATCAACCTGATCGAGTACGATCAGGTTGATTGACACCCCCCTGCTGGCGACCCATTGGCCACGAGTCTGCAGGGGGTGGCTGTGAGCTGCTGGTGCAATGCTGAATACGGCGAGCGTATTGCTCTCCGTATTCAGCGAGGTCCGGCGGACCTGATCTGCACTGTCGGATCAGGTCCACCAGACTTTCATAAATAGAGGCCACAGTATCTTGTGCATACTAGTGGTGCAGTAATAACCCCTTAAGAAACTCCACTGCATAACTGTATATAGAAATTGTTTTTTTATTTGCTTTATTCTCTCTTTTGACTTGTTAGTTATACCCCACTGTATAGTGCTAAAGGAAGGATACCTATTCAGGAACTTAAGTATTTGTTGTAATATATTTACCTGGTGACCACAGCTTAAGCCAAAACTGCTTATTAGAGTTGCTATTGTATATTGCCATTATAAGATATAAGGTTATTAATACATCATCAGGCAGCTGTTGGTCTATGTTTATATAGTATCCATGGTTAAGAAAACAAGCAGTTTCTCTCCGGATAAATGAAATAACAAGTTAATGACAAAATGCTATTATACTGTCCGATTAAGGCAGTCCTTTAAAGTAAAAGTATTACATACTCACATAGTGGTAATAGGATAAGATTCTGCTTTGTTACAGTTGAATAGGTAACTGATAAGATCACTTACTATACATTTTTGAGATTGTGTATAACTATGCTCGCAGGGTAGACAGAAGATACAAGTATATCAGTCCAGCGAGACCAATCAGGGTGCGCTCACATGACCTATGTAAAACACAAAGCTGAAGAATAAACCAACAATAGTCCCGAGATTGAGATGATGGCCAGACTCCAGCCGCAGGCAGCTCTCCCCAAAGGTAGAATTGATAGAAGAAATCTGCAAAACATAAAGGAGGTGCCTCATAGAAAAGTAAAGGCTGTACAAGAAGAACACTCAGATAAGACAAGTGCAAACTCACGTAGTCGGGGCACACACAGTGCTATAGGGTGCAAGCCAAGACCACTAAAGTCACCCGTCAGACTATCTCCCAGTAATCGCTTCCAATCACGTGATGATACCTCCACCAATCAGGATTTTTGCTATGATAGCGTCAAGGATGGTTTCCTCAGTGTATCTACCAATCGGCTGGCCCAAACCGGGGTGTGTCGAAAGCACAAGGGTTACTTCGTGCAAAAATAGAGCGTAGAATGGAGGTGAAGTAAAATCTGTTTATTAAAACAAATAGTAAAAACAGCAACACATTTCTTGTCCACAGTGCCGTTTCATCAGGCTGTGAATAAAATACAAACACCTCGCTCTATTTAAACCCTCCCCTTGACCAATCACTGACCTATGTATACTACACACTCTAAACGGATATTACGCTTGTACTGCAACATAAAGGAATGTAAATGTTACCCTCCCTTTGACCAATTGCTGATCGATCTATGTTACACACCCTAGAAAGATGTAATGCTTATACTACAACATCTAGAAACATAAAAGCAACCATTGGTTGTTAAAGTAACAAATGTTATATTAAAATACATGGACATAGAGCACATCCAAGACACAATTTCCAATTTTGTAAAATAGATTAAGGTGAACTATATGAATGAAAACAACGTGAGATGGTATATAATAGACATCAATATACATATAAATAACAAAAGTATAACACAAATCAACACATAACATCGACTTTAACTAATCATCATGCATCTATACTTGTGATCCTACGATGGGAAATCATGCATACAAATCTAAATAGCATTAATGTCCCATATGGTAGGTGTAATCTCAGGAAAAAAATCATCTTATTTTTGTGTAAATGAATGCAATAAATTTAGTGAAAAAATCACTAGGGTGATATATTATAGTAAAATATTATACTAAATTACACCCAAAAGTGTAATGTGCTATGTGAAAAATATTACAGGGAGTGCAGAATTATTAGGCAAATTAGTATTTTGACCACATCATCCTCTTTATGCATGTTGTCTTACTCCAAGCTGTATAGGCTCGAAAGCCTACTACCAATTAAGCATATTAGGTGATGTGCATCTCTGTAATGAGAAGGGGGTGTGGTCTAATGACATCAACACCCTATATCAGGTGTGCATAATTATTAGGCAACTTCCTTTCCTTTGGCAAAATGGGTCAAAAGAAGGACTTGACAGGCTCAGAAAAGTCAAAAATAGTGAGATATCTTGCAGAGGGATGCAGCACTCTTAAAATTGCAAAGCTTCTGAAGCGTGATCATCGAACAATCAAGCGTTTCATTCAAAATAGTCAACAGGGTCGCAAGAAGCGTGTGGAAAAACCAAGGCGCAAAATAACTGCCCATGAACTGAGAAAAGTCAAGCGTGCAGCTGCCAAGATGCCACTTGCCACCAGTTTGGCCATATTTCAGAGCTGCAACATCACTGGAGTGCCCAAAAGCACAAGGTGTGCAATACTCAGAGACATGGCCAAGGTAAGAAAGGATGAAAGACGACCACCACTGAACAAGACACACAAGCTGAAACGTCAAGACTGGGCCAAGAAATATCTCAAGACTGATTTTTCTAAGGTTTTATGGACTGATGAAATGAGAGTGAGTCTTGATGGGCCAGATGGATGGGCCCGTGGCTGGATTGGTAAAGGGCAGAGAGCTCCAGTCCGACTCAGACGCCAGCAAGGTGGAGGTGGAGTACTGGTTTGGGCTGGTATCATCAAAGATGAGCTTGTGGGGCCTTTTCGGGTTGAGGATGGAGTCAAGCTCAACTCCCAGTCCTACTGCCAGTTTCTGGAAGACACCTTCTTCAAGCAGTGGTACAGGAAGAAGTCTGCATCCTTCAAGAAAAACCTGATTTTCATGCAGGACAATGCTCCATCACACGCGTCCAAGTACTCCACAGTGTGGCTGGCAAGAAAGGGTATAAAAGAAGAAAATCTAATGACATGGCCTCCTTGTTCACCTGATCTGAACCCCATTGAGAACCTGTGGTCCATCATCAAATGTGAGATTTACAAGGAGGGAAAACAGTACACCTCTCTGAACAGTGTCTGGGAGGCTGTGGTTGCTGCTGCACGCAATGTTGATGGTGAACATATCAAAACACTGACAGAATCCATGGATGGCAGGCTTTTGAGTGTCCTTGCAAAGAAAGGTGGCTATATTGGTCACTGATTTGTTTTTGAATGTCAGAAATGTATATTTGTGAATGTTGAGATGTTATATTGGTTTCACTGGTAAAAATAAATAATTGAAATGGGTATATATTTGTTTTTTGTTAAGTTGCCTAATAATTATGCACAGTAATAGTCACCTGCACACACAGATATCCCCCTAAAATAGCTATAACTAAAAACAAACTAAAAACTACTTCCAAAACTATTCAGCTTTGATATTAATGAGTTTTTTGGTTTCATTGAGAACATGGTTGTTGTTCAATAATAAAATTAATCCTCAAAAATACAACTTGCCTAATAATTCTGCACTCCCTGTAGTCTTAATAGAAAATGAGTGTGAAAAAGATTCCTTAAAGGAATCTATAACTATCAAACTAGTATTGGCCATAACATAGTGTATAATTCTTAGTACAATAAACGTGAAGCTAAATCCTAATTAATGATAAAGAGTGTATGAAAATGATTCAGCTATCAATTATATAGCTTGAATTAATAAATGATACAAATGAATAGATAAATATATATGTGTGAATCAGCTGGCATAGCTGATTAGTTAAAGTCAATGTTATCTGTTGATTTGTGTTATACTTTTGTTATTTATATGTATATTGATGTCTATTATATACCATCTCACATTGTTTTCATTCTTATAGTTCACCTTAATCTATTTTACAAAATTGAAAATTGTGTCTTGGATGTTAGAGCTCTATGTCCATGTAGTTTAATATAACATTAGTCACTTTAACAACCAATGGTTGCTTTTATGTTTCTAGATGTTGTAGTATGCCCCCGACTATGTGAGTTTGCACTTGTCTTATATGAGTGTTCTTCTTGTACAGACGTAACTTTTCCATGAGGCGCCTTCTTCCTGTTTTGCAGATTTCTTCTATAGACAGAAGATACCCTAACAGGGTATTTAGATCAGGAAACATATCAAATTATTATTGTACAAACGCTATTTGATATCATATATTGGTGGAGAAACCATGTTTGACATGGCAGAGTTTCTGGACAGCGTAGATTTTCACTCCTCTTAGACACGGTTTTCCTTTCTTTTTTATTTCCTTTTTTTTTTTTTTTTTTCTTACTCTCACATATAGTCACAGACACACTTTTTTTTTTCCTCCCACATTTTTCACTCCCCTGGCAGGGCACGCTCTGACCATTTTTTTTTGTGTTCTAGGATTTACTGGAGTCTACAGTATATAACTGACTATTAGTACATTTTGTTTTTACGCTTTCCCCTTAGAAAAGAGATTGATACATCTCTCAGAATATCACTACACATTTAATGGAGAAATATTTTACGAACATTACATCAAGATCTCCAGCTATGCCAGTAAAAAAGGATATAAATCCTAAAACAGGGCTTGACTCATCTACTGAGGGTACCCTAGATTTACAGTCTATGCATGGCAATAATTCTGACACACAAATAATGTTTAACCAATTAGCAGAACTAATATTGCCTCAATTTGAAATAGCTGGCCTTGTGTCTGAGATTAGGCAGTTTTCCTATAGAATAGCTGAGGTAGAGTCGCGGGTTTCTGAATTGGAAGATATAAGTAATGCACAAAAAAACACAAAATAAAGAACATGCAGAATTTATTTAAATCTTACAAGCCAAAATTGAAGATCTCGAAGATAGATCTCGCCGCAATGCTATTCGAGTGGTGGGGCTTCCTGAGACTAGCGAGCATTCAGATTTAGTATTATTTGCATCCACTACACTACCTCAGCTATTAGGGATACAGATCACAATGGTAGGAATACAAATAGAGAGAGCACATAGGCTAGGAGTAAACAAAAAATATCCTGATGGAAATACTAGGATGGTAATGATTAAATACCTGAATTTTCAGGACAAAGCAAACAGTATGAGACAGTAGAGAAAAACATAATTTGTTAACTATAGATGGTAAAAAGCTATATTTATTTCAGGATTTTTCAACAGAAACCTCAACAAAAAGAAAGGAAATTGCCCCATATTGCACTGGTCTAATTAAAGCAGGGGTAAGAGCCAATTTAAGATATCCAGCTAAGATAATAATTGAGAGTAGTGAAGGCCTAAATATACTAAAAACCCTGCAGAAGCTAAAGCATTCTGTATACGAGACAATATTACTGTGTAATTTCGTTAGGTCCTAGAATAAGAGGGACTTAGGAGATATTGGTTATGCTTAGAGTATGGTATAGTGAGCTACACATTTTTGTTTATGATATATCAATAATATGGTTGTTGGAGCCCATGTTGGATTCAGGTTTTTAAACTTTTTTCTTCCTTTTAGGTTTTGTCCTTTTTTTCCTTCTTCTTTCTTTCTCCTTCCCCCCAACCCTATTATACATTCAGAGGCATTATTAATTTATTTTTGTTCTTAAGAGGTATACAAAATTAAATAAAGTCTAACGGACTAAATAAAGTAACAGAAAAATATTTTAAAATTGCTTAAAAGACAAAACCCAGACATAATACTACTGTAAGAATTACACTTAAAAGTTTTGGAAATCCCTAAACTAAAAGTGAACTGGATAACGGAAATAATTGCCAACCCATGCAAAAATAGAAAATGTGGAGTCGCTATACTTCACATACATTATTTTTTTTTTAATCATTTATCTATTTTCCAAGATCAAATACAATTCCATTGCCAATATGAACATAACAATTTAAATAACAAAAAATAAAACAAACATTACATAGACGTTAAACCAGTCATTAATAGCAACATAGCGAATACCATCTAAGTTAGACAATATGGAAAAGACTTACTATATTCTGTTTCCAATCTAGCTTTATATAGCTATGAGCTTGATAAAACATGTAAAAGATTCTAAAAGATTAGGATCTTGGTGTTTTTTGGCGTGCCTAAAAAAGAAAGAAAGAGAGAGAGAATGTTTTTTTTTATTTTTTTTTAATAAACATTTTTTTTTTAAACCCCAGGAAATCTCCCTTCCTATCACTGCCTGTATCAGGTATATCCAGAAACTTTTTAGAACCACGCAGCCGGGAACATATCTTCTAAAATTAAGGCTTTAAAACAGGTTGACCTATGAAATTGCTTAGTGAGTATATACTGTGTTGGTAGAGGATAGAACTGGATAATTTTTAGCCACTTCTTAAAGAAAAAGGATATTTGTTTATCATGTAGTATAGATATGTTGTATTGTTCAAAAATTATTTAGGACTTTATTGCCGTGATAAACAAACCGAAAGGGGGAGCAATCTGACTCTTCCAATTTTTCAGAATCAAATTTCGGCCAATCATAATGGCTGTATTAACTAGATTATAATTCTGGATATCCGTTTACTTATAAAGAAAGAAAATATATTTCAAATCTATATTAAATTCATCATCAGAGTTCTTATTAAGCCAATAGTTTATTTTCTGCCAAAACTGCCTAATTTTTTGGTATGACCAGAAACAGTGTATAACATCAGCTTCTGGAAAGTTACATCTGTGACAGCAAGGTTGTTTAGAATGTGTTCATTTAGCCAGTCTGGACGGCGTAATATACACATTATTAATTAATTTTATATGTGATTCTTTCCAGGAGGAAGGAAGAGGCGCCTCACAAACCCATTTAATACCAACTTTGATCATATCCACATTAATAGTCTCTATGAATCTTGACCAGTGTGACAACACCTTGTCTAAACATAACTGGCCTTGCTTGGCCAGGAGTATTTAATATAATAAGGCAATCAAGCTATTCCCTGCACTATAAAGATTGATATAGTCGCCTATTTTCCCAAAACATTCCTCTATCTGACCCGATTGCAACTTTTTACTAATAAAATGACGAAGTTGAAGGTAGGCATAAAAATTATTATTGGGTAAATTATACTCAGTGCTGCTGATACTTTCAAACATTCTCACTCTATGGGTTCCCTCCATGGTTTGTGATATTGTGTGTAAACCTTTCTGGGCCCATCTACTAAATATCTCTGACTCTATCCCAGGGGGAAACTCCGGGCCACTCCGAATAGGTAAGAACACAGATAATTGAAAATTGATGTCCAGTGTGACACAAAATCTCTGCCAAGCTTTAACCACGTTATAGATACTGGATAACATCTTAATTTTCTCTGGGAGCTGTGTGTGGAAAGTGCAAAATAGCCTTAAGAGAATAAGGCGAGATTAGCTTTTCTTCCATGCTAATACTAGTCAGGTAGTCTTGCGACTTAAGACAATTTATTGCATATATTGCAAGTATTGAGATATTATATGCTCTGATATCAAGAAAGGTGAGGCCCCCAAAATCTGTCAGCTGCATTATTTGAAGTAGAGATAGGGTGCGCCTTTTCCCTTTCCATATAAATTTAGCACATTCCCTATTAAAGTTCTTAACATCCTTGTTTAAAATAAACAAGAGTAAATTATTAATGATATACAGTAACTGTGGAAAAAGGATAGTTTTAATAATCATCACTTTTGCCGAAAATAAAATAGGGAAAAGACTCCATCTTTGGAGTTTATCAATTGCTTTGACAAAAAACGGTGTATAATTAAGTTTATACCACATATTAAGGTCTTTATGTAGGTTAATTCCTAAATATCTGAAACTTTCTACTTCTTTAAAATCATGTTGGGTATAACTATCCTTGTTCTTATGGATCCAGACCACTTCAGTTTTGTCAGCGTTTATTTTATAACCAGAAAATGAGCTAAAAATGTTTTTTTGTGTGTTTTTAAGATATAATAATAAGTCATCTGCGTATAATGCTAGGACAAATGTCTGGTTCCCCACACTTATACCCTCTAGTTCTTGTCTAAGAAGGATCACTAAGGGTTCTATAGCAATATTAAAAAGAAGAGGTGAAAGGGGCAGCCTTGTCTGGTTCCCTTGTTTAATCTAAAGAAAGCTGTGTGGCTACCATGAACTAAAATGGATGACATAGGGGAATTATAGATGGCTTTAATAAAATCTTCTAGATTTCCTGAAAAAACAAAATTCACCAAGGAAGAATATAAATGATCCCATATTATGGAATTGAAAGCTTTCTCAGCGTCAATTAAACCATAGCAAAATCTTGCTTAGTTGTTATTTTATGATTATGTAATTTAGTCCAAAGATATTCTAGAGTCAGATATGTTCTGCGTATATTTTTAGTTGAGGACCTCCCGTTCATAAAACTGGATTGGTCCTGATGAATGATTCAATTTATTGGAATTCTAAGCCTATTAGCTATGATAGAAGCAAGCAGTTTATAGTCTTTGTGTATTTAGAAGCGAAATAACTCTGTATGACCCAGGACCCACAGGGTTCTTATCTTTTTTTAAAATTAAGGTTATAATTGACGCTGAGAAATACCAATACAAAGCTTTTTTTTTTACATAATAATCGTTGAATAAAGTTGTTAAAATATTAGAAATCTCTGATTTAAGTATGTTGTAAAATTCCTCAGGTAATTGATCTGGCCTCGGGGCTTTATTGGGTTTAGAAGCATCTATGGCCTCCATGACTTCCTCCAGCGTAATAGGAGTATTTATTAGATCAAGTTGAGATTGCGGGACTTTGGATGTAACAATCTTATTCCAGAAAGTAATTTTATTATCTCTATTAAATTCTTTTGGTGCATAGATATCTTGATAATAATAAAAAAGATTCTCTTAATAGCCCTAAGCTCTGTGAAATAATGGTGATCATCTTTAATATTTTTAAAAATATTTTTTTTTTCCTAGCTTTATCAAGCCTAGATAGATATTTTGCTGATTTACCATAATTTCCCTTATATAGAGCATTGATTCTGATCTCTTCACTGGTCATTTTCTGTTTCAAGAAAAGGTTCCTGTCCTGCCGAGCAACTTTATACTTATCCTAGAATTTTTTAGTAATGTTTTTCTCATATGTATTCTTTACCGTGTTTGAAACTGAAGTTCACGTGCTCTGATTTTTTTTTAAATTTTATCATATAGGCTTTAATCTCACCTCTGAAGTAAGCTTTCGCTGTTTCCCACAATGAGGCCTATCTATCAAGCTCCGAATGTTAGAAACAGCAGTTATAAAGCAGCGGTCTAAAGACCGCTGCTCCATAACCCTGTCCGCCTGCTCTGATGAGGCGGACAGGAATAACCGGAATTCAACCCGATCGAATACGATCAGGTTGATTGACACCCCCCTGCTGGCGGGCGATTGGCCGCAAGTCTGCAGGGGGCAGCATTGCACCAGCAGCTCACAAGCTCTCCGCATTCAGCAAGGTCTTGCGGACCTGATCCGCACTGTCGGATCAGGTCCGCAAGACCTTTAATAAATTGGCCTCATTATCTCTGATTTATTAATATAGAGAATATTGTCTTCTTTAAACTCTCTCCATTTATGTCGCAGCCAGTTTTGGAATGAGACATTATTAATTAAATTTATAGTTATAAGGGGATAGCCACCAAGAGATGGAAACGTCCCAAAAAAGTATGTTTCTATGCACTAATTAAATTGTAAGTTACGTGATGAAAGAAAAAAATATAAGTAAAAAATCACTTTTATTTAGTATTAATTAAAAGACAGCAGATATTCCTGCCAACTTGCGAGCTCAATCCTATTGGCTGATTGGATCGGCCAATAGGATTGCCGCTCAATCCTAAAGGCTGATTGCATCAGCCAATAGGATTTTTTCACCTTTAATTCCGATTGGCTGATAGAATTCTATCAGCCAATCGGAATTCAAGGGACGCCATCATGGATGACATCACTTAAAGGAACATTCGTTTGAAGTGTATGCTCCGCGCTGGATGTCTTGAAGATGGACCCGCTCCGTGCCGGATGGATGAAGATAGAAGATGCCGTCTGGATGAAGACTTCTGCCAGTCTGGAGGACCACTTCTGCCGGCTTGGATGAAGACTCCTCCCGGCTTCGTTGAGGACTTCTTGCCGCTTCGCTGAGGACTTCTCCCGGCTTCGTTGAGGATGGATGTTGGGTCTTCAAAACTGTAAGTGGATCTTCGGGGGTTAGTGTTAGGTTTTTTTATGGGTTTATTGGGTGGGTTTTAATTTTAGATTAGGGTTTGGGCAATAGAAAAAAAAAAATGCCCTTTTAAGGGCAATGCCCATCCAAAAACCTTTTCGGGGCAATGGGGAGCTTAGGTCTTTTTAGTTAGGATTTTATTTGGGGGGTTGGTTTTGTGGGTTTTACTGTTGTGGGGGTGTTTGTATTTTTTTTACAGGTAAAAGAGCTGATTTCTTTGGGGCAATGCCCAGCAAACAGCCCTTTTAAGGGCTATTGGTAGTTTATTGTAGGTTTTTTTTATTTTGGGGGGGCTTTTTTATTTTGATAGGGCTATTAGATTAGGTGTAATTAGTTTAAATATCTGATAATTATTTTATTTTGTGTAATTTAGTGTTTGTTTGTTTTTGTAATTTAGGTAATTGTATTTAATTTATGTAATTTATTTAATTGTAGTGTAAGGTTAGGTGTCAGTGTAACCCAGGTTAGGTTTTATTTTACAGGTAAATTTGTATTTATTTTAGCTAGGTAGTTAGTAAATAGTTAATATCTATTTAGTAACTATTCTACCTAGTTAAAATAAATACAAACTTGCCTGTGAAATAAATATAAAACCTAAGCTAGCTACAATGTAACTATTAGTTATATTGTAGCTAGCTTACGGCTAGATTTAGAGTTCTGCGGCCAAAGGGGTGCGTTAGCTACGCGTGTATTTTTTCCCCCGCACCTTTTAAATACCGCTGGTATTTAGAGTTCTCTGAAGGGCTGCGTTAGGCTCCAAAAAGGGAGCGTATAGCATAATTTACCGCCACTTCAACTCTAAATACCAGCGGTGCTTACGGACGCGGCCAGCTTCAAAAACGTGCTCGTGCACGATTCCCCATAGGAAACAATGGGGCAGTTTGAGCTGTAAAAAAACCTAACACCTGCAAAAAAGCAGCGTTCAGCTCCTAACGCAGCCCCATTGTTTCCTATGGGGAAACACTTCCTAAGTCTGCACCTAACACCCTAACATGCACCTCGAGTCTAAACACCCCTAACCTTACACTTATTAAACCCTAATATGCTGACCCCGCTATCGCTGACCCCTGTATATTATTTTTAACCCCTTATCTGCCACTCCGTACACACGCAACCTACGTTATCCCTATGTACCCCTAATCTGCTGCCCCTAACACCGCCGACCCCTATATTATATTTATTAACCCCTAATCTGCCGCCCCCAACGTTGCCGCCACCTACCTACAATTATTAACCCCTAATCTGCCGACCGGACCTCAGCGCTACTATAATAAAGTTATTAACCCCTAATCTGCCTCACTCTCACCTCAAAAACCCTATAATAAATAGTATTAACCCCTAATCTGCCCTCCCTAACATCGCCGACACCTAACTTCAAGTATTAACCCCTAATCTGCCGACCGGACCTCGCTGCTACTCTAATAAATGTATTAACCCCTAAAGCTAAGTCTAACCCTAACCCTAACACCCCCCTAAATTAAATATAATTTAAATCTAACGAAATAAAATAAATCTTATTAAATAAATTATTCCTATTTAAATCTAAATACTTACCTGTAAAATAAACCCTAATATAGCTACAATATAAATAATAATTATATTGTAGCTATTTTAGGATTAATATTTATTTCACAGGCAACTTTGTATTTATTTTAACCAGGTACAATAGCTATTAAATAGTTAAGAATTATTTAATAGTTACCTAGTTAAAATAATTACAAAATTACCTGTAAAATAAATCCTAACCTAAGTTACAATTAAACCTAACACTACACTATCAATAAATAAATTAAATAAACTATCTACAATTATCTACAATTATATCAACTAAACTAAATTACAAAAAAAACAAACACTAAATTACAAAAAATAAAAAAAGATTACAAGAATTTTAAACTAATTACACCTACTCTAAGCCCCCTAAAAAAATAACAAAGCCCCCCAAAATAAAAAAAAATGCCCTACCCTATTCTAAAATAAAAATTGTAAAGCTCTTTTACCTTACCAGCCCTTAAGAGGGCCTTTTGCGGGGCATGCTCCAAAGAATTCTGCTCTTTTGCCTGTAAAAAAAAACATACAATACCCCCCCCCAACATTACAACCCACCACCCACATACCCCTAATCTAAGCCAAACCCCCCTTAAATAAACCTAACACTAAGCCCCTGAAGATCTCCCTACCTTGTCTTCACAACGCTGGGTATCACCGATCCGTCCAGAAGAGGGTCCGAAATCTTCATCCTATCCGGCAAGAAGAGCTCCTCCAGAGGGTCCAAAGTCTTCATCCTATCCGGGCAGAAGAGGACATCCGGACCGGCAGACATCTTCATCCAGGCGGCATCTTCTATCTTCTTCCATCCGGTGCGGAGCGGGACCATCTTCAAGCAGCCGACGCAGAGCCATCCTTCTTCACCGACGGACTAACGACGAATGAAGGTTCCTTTAAGGGACGTCATCCAAGATTGCATCCCTCGAATTCCGATTGGCTGATCTGATTCTATCAGCTAATCGGAATTAAGGTAGGAATAATCTGATTGGCTGATTGAATCAGCCAATCAGATTGAAGTTCAATCCGATTGGCTGATCCAATCAGCCAATCAGATTGAGCTTGCATTCTATTGGCTGTTCCGATCAGCCAATAGAATGCAAGCTCAATCTGATTGGCTGATTGGATCATCAAATCGGATTGAACTTGAATCTGATTGGCTGATTCAATCAGCCAATCAGATTATTCCTACCTTAATTCCGATTGGCTGATAGAATCCTATCAGCCAATCGGAATTCGAGGGACGCAATCTTGGATGACGTCCCTTAAAGGAACCTTCATTCGTCGTTAGTTACATTCACTTTAACATATACCAATGTAACTAGATGTGTTATGTCTTGCTACTCTTTATTTTATGGCTTGGTCAATTACCATTGTATGTGCTGACAACCTCAATAAAAAAAAATAATTAAAAAAATAAATTAATTAAAAAAATTGCTGATTCTGTCATCAAAATAACTATCAGCACAGATAGGTCCCTCCTGCCTGGTCTTGCCACAATAAAACACCCCAGCATTTACACATGATCTCTCCAGTACAGAATGTCTTCTACATCTATTTCCTTTTCTCTCAAACCACTTCTAAAAACAACAACAAAGCAAAACAAACAAATACAACTTCCCAAAGAGAGCAAAAGACAAATTAATAATGATTTATTAATCATTTATCTGCATGGTCACTCTTCAGTCCCTTTCTGCATTCATGATTGATTGATCTGTTCTGTTTGAGCAAGAATATAGAGATAATAAATAAGATAAATCCTGTTTTATCTTTGTTCTCAAGTGAAGAAGAGGAATGCATATGATCTTGTAAGCACTGGTCAGCAACAAAATTTCCAGTGCCAAACCTCGAGCCCCTACTCCAATTCATTAAATCTAATACTTAGCCTGGGTAAGAAGGAAAGGTAAGAATTATTACACAAAGTTTGAGGTTTTATAAATGACTGCAAACACTATGGTGCATATTTATCAAGCTCTGTACAGAAGTTATGAAGCAGCAGTCTAAAGGTCTGAGGCGGTGGACAGAACGCAACCCAATAGAATACGATCGGTTGATTGACACCCTCTACTAGCAGCTGATTGGCCGCAAATCTGCAGGGGGCGGCATTGCACCAGCAGTTCACAAGAGCTGCTTGTGCAATGATAAATGCCGACAGCGTATGCTGTTGGCATTTATCGATGTGCAGCGGACATGATACGCTACTTCGTATCATGTCTGCTCGCACATTGATAAATATACCCCTTTAGGTTAACTGAGGATCCAGCAGGGAATAATGGGTCATAATATAAGAGAAATATGTTAAACAGCATGAAGCTGCCTGGTTCCAATATCAGAATCTAGGCTTTATTACAAATATGAGTCATATGATTCGGGAAAGAAAGAAAATGCCACACCTGTCAATTATAATGGGCATAATGCACATCCTGACCATTACTTTAGGAATGGATTTTAGTTGGCTTGGTGAGAAAAACAGTTTAATTCCTGTTATCTGCTATCTATAAACCACCAACTTGTAATTTACTTAAGGTTGACTTGTCAATCTCAACGACTTAGGGTTTAACAAAAAACATATGGAGTTTAAATAATACACCAGTAACAGAAGTTGTATCAAACAACAAATATTTATTATTACATTCAAAATCAACACTGATTAATAAACATATTCATATAGAGGAAAACTGATATACCTATAGTGATTGCTGTCGAAATATAATAGTAAAACAAAGCGTTAACCCTTAAGACAGTTTTTTTAGCAATTCTGGCAAGATAAAGGAGATAAGTCAGTCATTAACAGGTTAAATCCACAGTTAAAGTCAGTGCCAAATAGAAGATGAAAGTTAGAGTTAGCCATAAAAGTCCCAAAAGTGTAAACAACATACTGTATATAGTGGCAGAAAGAAGCAAAGTACAGGAGCCCAGCTATTGCACAAGCAGGCTTACAAGAAACTGACATTTTAAAAACATAGGAAATTGCTGCCAGGGTGTCCCTTGACTCCAAAGCATTTCCCCATCCAGAAAAGCCTCTTTATTATCATTATGCTATGAAGCAGATTTAAACACATCGTCAACAATGCTCATTTAAATACATAATATAAGTACAGGGCAGTTTATATATTTTTATGTCACATTTTTGACAACAGATAAACATTTTCCAAATTTAAGTGATGGACTGAACTCACAAGATGGTTGGAACATAATACTTTTCTGGATAGATCTTCCTATTTCAACTTTAAATGTATCACAAACACAAGTATTGGAATGTTCCTGCGTTTATGCATTTATCGGGAGTATGAAGTTTGGCATTATAAGTTTTTCACATATAATTTTATTAATAATATTTCTCTTCTTAAAGGTCATCACCAGCTTCATAAGTATGATACAACATAAGTTCTAAAAGCCTTACAGATACACAGATTTCCTACGTAATTTATAGTTTATAGTAACCTTTTCTCGACCTAATTACCTCTTTTTTTTTAACGCATTCTAAGTTTAATAGTCATAGCAGAATAGCTTCCAAATATGAATTTACATGATCCTTTCCAACTGTTCCTAATTCGTCAAAACTTGAATTCCATGTAACAGAAGAGACTTCATCAGAATAATCATTTGATAAGAACAACTGCAGTTTCTATCCTCAACTCACTTCAGACATTCTGTTAGCGTCTTCTCCTTTTCTCATGCTTATAATTAGCTTTTTATTACCCTCCCCACCCCAAATCATTGTAATGTATTAAAATGTATAAAGGAAATAAACTAGCAAATTTTACGTCTCTAGAACTTCAGCTTATCATTTTAGGAAACCATATAATAGAAAAGCAGTTCATTTTCAATTGCAAAATATATCTTGGCAGTATAATATTAGATTTAAAAGGTCAGATAGATAGATACGAGGTTCATATAAAGTGTACAAGTTTAAAAAAAAATCCAAATTTATTTTATTATCAAAAAAATGTGACAATCTGTTTTCTCAGGCTTTTTGATGACATACATGGAAGAAAAGGTAGGCACCCAATGGCAAATAAATACATAAAAACATGTATATGTTGTTGTACCCTAAATAAGGGCCAGAATTTTAGCTTTGTAGTATGAGGTGGTGAGAAAGATAGATAGGCAGAAGAAAACAGAAATCTCTGATTTATAATTAACTGATGATAATTTGTTAAACAGTAACATTCAAATGATCAATATAAGTGCTGTGAAATCTCAGTAATGTATTCTCAATCTGACACACATTTTGATCTTTTTTGTAAGTGCTCTCCTTGGTAATGGCTCTTGGAGCTCACCTGTACCCTTGTTTGTGTGGTTTATATTGGCTTTTTTGGAGCCTACATTATTACCTTTATTCTGCTTTAATATGGATTTCATTCTATCGGATTCTGCAAAAAAATTCATTTAATGCGTATTTCTAGTTTGAGTGGTGACAGGAAAACAATAAACAGTAAGCAATAGACAGATGGTTATCCTCAATATTAAACTCCAAGCTAGATATCTGCTGATGGCCATTTGTGACAGAGAATAAATGAGAAAAGATGCTTAAGATGCCAACACTAAGGGGTAGATATATTAAAAGTTGAGCGGACATGATTCGCTGTCATGTCCACTCAACCTCACGTTGCTAGTGAAATGCTTGTGCAATGCCGCCCCCTGCTCACTGGCGGACGAACTAAAATCATCACTGATTGTGTGAGCATACATGTGGACTACGGACACTCTCCTCCGCTATTTTTATAGTAAGTGAGCATGTATTGTGTGCTCTTTTTTATCAGTAAATGGGATTGAATCGGAGCTGCGCTTCTTTAATCTTTCCACTAGATCTACCTTTTTATACCGCTGGAACAAGGAGACGCCTTGCACACAAGGTATTACCGCTAATTTAAATTTTTCTTGTATGTCAATCATCCCGATCGGTTTTAAGACCACTGCTTCTTAACTTCCATTTCAGGCGAGCCTGAAACGATGAGGCTCCGAAGCAGCATCCGCTGCTGCTTAAAAAATGGAGCCCTAAGACTTGACAAATGGCCAAAGGGACTCGTGCGTGCATGATCATGTTCAAAATTGATTGAGCATACCTATCTGTTTCGGTATATTGTTACTGGTCATTTCTTCCATAAGCATTTTATTATTATTATACTTTATTTATGAAGCGCCAATATATTCCATAGCGCTGTCCATGGATACAATTAATTTAAATAAATCAATGATATAAAATGTGTGAGAGACAGGACATTTACAAACACATACAGGTGGAATTGAGGGCCCTATTCCCGTGGGAACTTACAATCTAGAAGGGCAGAAGGTTGAGAAACAAGAGGTGAGGACTGCAAGATTGAGAAAGATGTTAATACAGAGTTAGATGAGGGAATGGTTGTTAGGTAAGTGAAATTAATTTATTATTGAGTTGGGTGATAGGCAGAAAAGTCTTCAGGGAGCATTTAAAAGAAGAAAGATTAGGGCAAAGCCTGAAAGCACGAGGGAGAGTGTTCCAGAGGGTAGATGCTGCATGACAGAAGTCCTGCAGTCTAGCAGAAGAAGAGGTGATAGTTGCGGAAGCAAGGAGCAGGTCATTGTTGGATCTTAGTGGGCGGGCTGGAGTATACTTGTTTATTAGAAGGGAGCGGCATTGGTGATAGCTTTGTATGTAAGGGTGAGAATTTTGAATTTAATCCTGCTGTGAATGGGGAGCCAATGAAGGGACTCGCAAAGAGGTGCAGCAGATACAGAGCGACAGGAAAGGTGGGTCAGCTTGGCAGAGGCATTTAGGATTGATTGAAGGAGAGAGAGGCGGGAAAGAGGAAGGCCAGTAAGTAGGTTATTGTAGTAGTCAAGTTGGCAAATAACAAGGGAGTGGATCATTTGCTTTGTGGTGTTAGCACTCAGAAAAGGGCGAATCTTGGAAATATTGTGTAGATGGTTGCAGCAGGATGCACAAAGCGATTGGATATGGGGGACGAAGGAAAGATTTGAGTCAAGTGTAACTCCGAGGTAGCGGACATGGGGCGATGGAGAAATGGTGATGCCGTCAACAGGGATAGAGAAGTCAGAAGTCAGTGTAGAGCTTGAGGGGGGAAAAGAAGGAGCTCAGTCTTGGACATGTTAATCTTTAGGTGGTGAGAGGTCATCCAGAAAGAAATATCAGATAAGCAGTCGCTGACATGAAAAAAGGACAGAGGGAGAGAGAGCAGGGGTGGAGAGGTAGATCTGGGTGTCATCAGCATAGAGGTGATATTTGAAGCCATAACTGTTTATAAGTTTACCCAGCAAAGAAGTAGAAATGGAGAAGAGTAGAAAATCCAGAACAGATCCTTTAGGTACTCCAACAGACAGAGGCATTGGAGAGGAGGAGTCGCCAGCAATTTACACAGAAAAAGACCTGTGAGAAAGATAGGAGTGAATCCTCTAAGTACACTGGGCAAGGAGTTAGCTAATGTTGTTTGTGCACTCATACTTTCACAGTATATATAAAGAACGTCAGTCTTTTTTTCTAATTTATCAGGATTTAGTACAGGGAACCAAAAAAATAAATAGAAAATTATAGAATAGCTCAATACTGTCAAAAACACAAAGCAGGCCAATCTGAATTTGTAACATGTAACATGTAAAACATGATTAAAATATTTATGAACATCATTAAAAAAGAATTGCTTTGATAAACATTTTAATGATCAATCTATCTGTATGTAATTTACAAGATCGCTGACTTTACCATCGCTTTAACCATCGCTTTAAAGTAATGGTAAACTAAGTCTTTGGGACCGATTTATCAAGCTCTGTATGGAGCTCTGAGGCCGCAGACAGAAATCAACCCGATCGAATCAACCCGATCGCAGCCGATTGGCCGCAAATCTGCAGGGGGCGGCATTGCACCAGCATTTCACCAGAACTGCTGGTGCAATGATGAATGTATGCTGTCAGCATTTATTGATTTGTGGCGGACATGATACGCTACATCGTATCATGTCCGCTCGCACATTAATAAAAATACCCCTTAGAAGATAAATACTTGTATAATAAAAGGATATCTGTAGCTGTACTTAATAGTAAAAACATGACTGAAGGGGTTAAAAAGTTTCTGTCATTTATTAAACTCATCCCCACTACTGCCGCCCACTGTAAAGATCTCTTTTTGTCCAAAAGAGACGTATTCACTGCTCTTGCAATATATGTGCCAGCCATATGACCACAATCAAGCCCAGCCTGATTCTTGTCGTATGGCAAGGAAACGTGTTGATACATTTCAAAACCACATTAAAACTTGCGTGCATCACTTCATGTTGTTCTTCTAATGGTGTGGAATAGTCCCAATGGTCATTAAATATTTGCTTCTTCTAAACACCCTCAAAAGCGGCAGATAACATGAGGTGAGAGGACATATGCATATATATATAAAAATGATCTTATTCTTATTTAAAGGGACAGTAAATTCAAAACTAAACTTTCATGATTCAGATAGGGCATGCAATTTTAAACAACTTTCCAATTTACTTTTATCATCAAATTTGCTTTGTTCCCTTGGTGGTATTTTTGAAAAGCTAAACCTAGCTAGGCTCAAACTGATTTCTAAACAGTTGAAAACCGCCTCCTAGCTCAGAGAATTTTGAAAGTTTTTCACAGTTAGACTGTACTAGTTCACATGTGTCATATAGATAACATTGTGCTCACTCCTGTGAAGTTATTTAGGAGTCTTCACTGATTGACTACACTGCATGTCTGTCAAAGGCACTTAGATAAGGAGGCTGTCTGCAAAGGCTTAGATACAAGGTAATCACAGAGGTAAAAAGTATATTAATATAACTGTGTTGGTTATGCAAAAATAGAGAATGGGTAATAAAGGGATTATCTATCTTTTTAAATAAGAAACATTTTGGTGTAGACTGTCCCTTTAAGTGTTTATTTATGTTATAATAATTAAACAGCAACATGTTTTATTGAAAAGCACAGCTCTCTTAGTTTCAATGTGCACCCCTTTTAAAGGGATATAAAAGTGCAAACATAAAATGTTCTAATATGTAAGAGCATTTTATTATTGCACTGTTGATTGCACATAATTGTCGCCTAGATTAAGAGTTTAGAGTTAGAGGCTGTGCGGTGCTAACGAGCAGTTTATGCTCACCGCTCACTTACACACATTAGCCGCAAAAAAGTGAGCGTAGAGCAAAATTTAGCTCCACATCTCATCTCAATACCAGCGCTGCTTACGTTAGCGGTGAGCTGGTAAAACGTACTTGTGCACGATTTCCCCATAGGGATCAATGGGGGAGAGACAGCTGAAAAAAAACCTAACACCTGCAAAAAAGCAGCGTAAAGCTCCTAACGCAGCCCCATTGATTCCTATGGGGAAATACATTTTATGTCTGCACCTAACACCCTAACATGAACCCCGAGTCTAAACACCCCTAATCTTACACTTATTAACAGCCCCCGACATCACCTACACCTGCATTATATTATTAACCCCTAATCTGCCGCTCCGGACACCGCCGTCACCTACATTATACTTATGAACCCCTAATCTGATGCCCCCAAAATCGCCAACACCTACATTTTATTTATTAACCCCTAATCTGCCGCCCTCTATGTCGCCGCAACCTACCTACATTTATTAACCCCTAATCTGCCGCCCCCAATGTCGCCGTCACTATAATAAACATATTAACCCCTAAACCTAAGTCTAACCCTAACACCCCCTAACTTAAATATAATTTAAATAAATCTAAATAAAATTACTACAATTAACTAAATCATCTATTTAAAACTAAATACTTACCTATAAAATAAACCCTAAGGTAGCTACAATATTACTAATAGTTACATTGTAGCTATCTTAGGGTTTATTTTTATTTTACAGGCAACTTTGTATTTATTTTAACTAGGTACAATAGTTATTAAATAGTTATTAACTATTTAATAACTACGTAGTTAAAATAAAGACAAATTTACTTGTAAAATAAAACCTAACCTAAGTTACAATTACACCTAACACTACACTACAATTAAATTAATTACCTAAATTAAATACAATTAATTACAATTAAAAAAAATATCTAAAGTACAAAAACAAACAAACACTAAATTAAAGAAAATAATAAAGAAATTACAAGATTTTAAACTAATTACACCTAATCTAATCCCCCTCACAAAATAAAAAAGCCCCCCAAAATAAAAAAAGCCCTACCCTACAATAAATTACAAATAGCCCTTAAAAGGGCCTTTTGCGGGCATTGCCCCAAAGTAATCAGCTCTTTTACCCGTAAAAAAAATTACAATTCCCCCCCAACATTAAAACCCACCACCCACACAACCAACCCTACTCTAAAACCCACTCAACCCCCCCTTAAAAAACCTAACACTAACCCCTTGAAGATCATCTTACCGGGAGACGTCTTCACCCAACCTGGCAGAAGTGGTCCTCCAGACGGGCAGAAGTCTTCATCCAACTGGGCAGAAGTGGTCCCCCAGACGGGCAGAAGTCTTCATTCAGACGGCATCTTCTATCTTCATCCATCCGGCGCGGAGCGGGTCCATCTTCAAGACATCCGACGCGGAGCATCCTCTTCTGACGACGGCTATGACTGAATGAAGGTTCCTTTAAATGACGTCATCCAAGATGGTGTCCCTTCAATTACGATTGGCTGATAGAATTAAGGTAGAAAAAATCCTATTGGCTGATGCAATCAGCCAATAGGATTGAGCTGGCATTCTATTGGCTGTTCCAATCAGCCAATATAATGCCAGTTCAATCCTATTGGCTGATTGTATCAGCCAAAAGGATTTTTCTACCTTAATTCCAATTGGCTGATAGAATTCTATCAGCCAATCAGAATTGAAGGGATGCCATCTTGGATGACGTCATTTAAAGGAACCTTCATTCAGTCTTAGCCGTCGTCAGAAGAGGTTTCTCCGCGTCGGATGTCTTGAAGATGGACCCGCTCCGCACCGTATGGATGAAGATAGAAGATGCCGTCTGGATGAAAACTTCTGATCGTCTGGAGGACCACTTCTGCCCGTTTGGATGAAGACTTCTGCCCGTCTGGAGGACCACTTCTGCCCGGTTGGGTGAAGACGTCTTCAAGAGGTTAGTGTTAGTTTTTTTTAAGCGGGGATTGGGTGGGTTTTAGAGTAGGGTTGGTTGTGTGGGTGGTGGGTTTTAATGTTGGGGGGGGGGAATTGTAATTAAGAGCTGATTACTTTGGGGCAATGCCCAGCAAATGGCCCTTTTAAGGGCTATTTGTAATTTAGTATAGGGTAGGGCTTTTTTTATTTTGGGGGGATTTTTTTATTTTGTTAGGGGGATTAGATTAGGTGTAATTAGTTTAAAAATCTTGTAATTTCTTTATTATTTTCTGTAATTTAGCGTTTTTAATTTAGTAAAAATAAATTAATTTAGTAAAAATAAAACCTAAGCTAAATACAATGTAACTATTAGTTATAGGTAAGTATTTAGTTTTCAAATAGGAATAATTTAGTTAATTGTAGTAATTTTATTTAGATTTATTTAAATTATATTTAAGTTAGGGGGTGTTAGGGTTAGACTTAGGTTTAGGGCTTAATAACTTTATTATAGCGGCGGCGACGTTGGGGGTGGCAGATTAGGGGTTAATAAATGTAGGTAGGTGGCGGCGATGTTAGGGCCGGCAGATTAGGGGTTAATAATATTTAACTAGTGTTTGCGATGCGGGAGTGCGGCGGTTTAGGGGTTAATATATTTATTATAGATGCGGCGATGTCCGGTTCGGCAGATAAGGGGTTAAAATATTTATTTTAGTGTTTGCGATGTGGGGGGGGGGCCTCGGTTTAGGGGTTAATAGGTAGTTTATGGGTGTTAGAGTACTTTTTAGCACTTTAGTTACGGAGTTGTAGTGTAAAACTCTTAACTACTGACTTTTAAATGCGGTACCAGGCTTGACAGGAGAAGGTGTACCGCTAATTTTTTGTCAGACTCATAATACCGGCGCTATGCAAGTCCCATTGAAAATATAGGATACGCAATTAACGTAAGGGGATTTGCGGTATTTCCGAGTCTGGCCAAAAAAGTGAGCAGTACACCTGTACCTGCAAGACTCGTAATATCAGCGGTCGTTAAAAAGCAGCGTTAGGACCTCTAACGAACAACTCGTAATCTAGGCCTGTATGTTTAACCCTTGCAGAGCAGCACTGCACTACTAGCTGAACACATCTCGTGATGCCAGTGACAAGAGTCAAATGTGTGTATCTACCAATCACTAGTTCCCAGTAGTGCATTGCTGTTGCTATATATATTTACATATGCCTTTAAATAAAGGATACCAAGAGAGCAAAGTATTTTTGATAATGGAAGTGAATTCTAAATTGCATGCTCTATCTGAATAAAAAAAAAGGACTTTCATGTTCCTTTAAGTGGATAACTGGATATAATCATTTTGAAAATGTATTTGTTACTTATTGTGCAACTCTCTCTATAAATAGCCAATTTAAGTACAATGTAAGTGACAGGGATTGGTGTAAACTTGGAGTTTTTATCCAAAATTGACAAACCACATTTGTTTCGGATGAATTATTCGGAATGAATACTCTGAAAAATTTGTGTGCTGCACTATTCAGTATTCGCAGGATAACGAATATTTGTTAACATTTATATTAGTGTTCATTAAAATGAATGTAGATGTAATCTTGCTGAAGGGGTCAGGTATACTTATCCATAGTGTGCTGGGGAGCTGCACTAATCCACTTCTTGATAGAGTCCAGGGGCGCGCTAATAGGAATATTAGTGCAACAGATCCTAGAGGATGCAGTAAAGAACCTTCTCCTTTAGCTGCACTAATCTGATCCTTCTTCAAAGAGTCCAGGGCCTAATTCTCCTATAAGCGCGGCTCTGGACTTGTTATTTTTTAAATTAGTTAGTGCATTCATATGGTAATTCGTTTCGTTAAAATAAAATGAATATTTCGATTTAACACAAATTTTCATTAGTGTTAAACCGAAAGTAAATCTCCATTAATCACTACGTTGGGTTCACAGACTTATGATGCATGCAGTTTATTTACAAGTTTTTCCTTTAAATTCAGAGATTACAAGTGACCCTGACACTACAAAATTTCCTAATTTGGGAGGTCATAGCTGTTCCATTACTGTCCTGTTGTTTTTATGTTTTAAAACTTCTGCACGCATATTGCTATGGGCCCACTTTTTATTTAAATACTTTGCTGTTGCACTTGCACTTTTTCTTAAAAGGCAATTGAGTGAATTGCACATGTCACGTCTGTGCCCAGGATCAAACCTGGGACCTCTGTTGCTTGTTCTCTCTCAGCCAGTTGCTTGCTCTGTCTCTCCGGCACTGGAGGTCTCTGGTTCTTGCTAAGAGTCTCTTTGTGCTTCTACCTGCACTGGCTAGCTATCTGGCTCTACCTTCTTGCCCGCTGCAGGTAGATTCTCAATGAGCAGCCTCACAGACCACTGTCTTGACATTGTGGTTTACAAACTTTATTTGTGACTTAAACCTGTATTCCTTTTCTGCGTTTATCCTGGTTCCTGAATCTGGCTTGTCTCCTCACCTCTCTTTTGGACCTCCCCAGTGTATGACATATTGGACTGCTTTTCTGGTACTCTGAACTTGGCTTGGTTTCTGTCTACTCTTCCAGATTATCCCAGTGTTTGATGATTGATTGGACTGCATCTTGGTAACTGATCCTCAGCTGACTTCTGACTACTCTCTCTTGTTACCTGCCTGTCTCAGCTCCTGTTCTGATATGTCACCATCCGGTAATTCTGGTATCCTGCTCCTGTAAAAAAGTCCTGCAGAGGGCACCTGACAAGGACTGGTATTCTGCTTCAGCACCAAGTCCTACACAGGATAACTGCAAGCGCCCATTCCAAGCTTTACTACCCAAGCTCTGCAAAGAGTATCTGTTAAGTAACAGTATCCAGATACTGTAGCCAATCTCTGCAGAGGGTATCTACCAAGTACCAGTATCCAGATACTATACCCAAGCTCTGCAGAGGGTACCTGCATAGTACCAGTCTCCAGCTATTACAGTCAAGCTCTTCGGAGGATGAATGCCAAGTACCAGTTTCCAGCTAAAATACCCAAGCACTGCAGAGGGCGTAATCCCAGCTTCTGTATCCTGCTCCTGTCTTGGCCTCAAATGGGCTCTCCAGTCTCAGCTTCAAGTGGGCACTCCAGTCTCAGCCTTATAGTGGACCATCCAGTCTCGGCCTTAGAGTGAGCACTCCAGTCTTTGGCCTCAAGTGGGAACTTCAGTCTTGACCAGTGTTCCCTCTAAGGCCAGTTTTGTGTGCGGCCCAGCAGTGAAACAGTTAATTAGGTAACCACACCCTGCAATTAGCAAACACTGCACAATGCAGATGGCAAGGTATGGTTTTCTTGTTAACTGTTTCACTGCTGGGCTGCACACAAAACTGTTCTTAGAGGGAACACTGGTCTTGACCTCAAGTAGGCACACCAGTCTTGGGCCAAGTGGGCACTCCAGTAATCAGCTCCCTAAAGTGGGCACTCTATTTCCTGGCCCTAAACTGGGCACTCCTGTTTCTGGTCCTAGAGGGGGGACACATTTGGCCCAAGTGGGCACTCAAGTAATTGGCTCCCTAAAGAGGGCACTCTAGTTATTAGCCCTAAAGTGGGAACTCCTGTTTCTGGTCCTAGAGGGGTGACGTTTTCTGATTCCAGTTCCTGTGTGGACGTTACTGTTGTCCAATTTTGCTTTCAGTATCCTAGTCTCGAGTTCCTGTAAAATAAAACTTTAAAACTTGCTTTGTCTGCCTCTTCACTCAATCATGCCTAAAAGGGTTAGTTCTGCTAAGAAGTCTATTCCTCTGTCCCCTTTTAGAGCACAAGACGTCCTTAAGTTTGACACCACCTCACATGAGCTCCAAACCCATGAACCCACTCCCATGACCATGACACAGAGCACTTGCACTTTTTCTTAAAAGGCAATTGAGTGAATTGCACATGTACAGAGTGTCACGTCTGTGCCCAGGATCAAACCTGGGACCTCTGTTGCTTGTTCTTTCTCAGCCAGTTGCTTGCTCTGTCTCTGTGGCACTGGAGGTCTCTGGTTCTCGCTAAGAGTTTCTTTGTGCTTCTACCTGCACTGGCTAGCTATCTGGCTCTTCCTTTCTTGCCTGCTGCAGGTAGATTCTCAATGAGCAGCCTCACAGACCATTGTCTTGACATTGTGGTTTACTAGCTTTATTTGTGACTTAAACCTGTATTCCTGTTCTGCGATTATCCTGGTTCCTGATAGTTACAGAGAACAAAGGAGATACCCTGAATCTCAATTTCTATGATAACAAATCTGCCCTCCTCATCAACCAATTGAGATAAAATTTTATATTCTAAATTTTTATGTAATAAGCAGGCCACCCCCCTTTTCCTATAAACCGCCGGTGTGTAGATTACCTCCCCCACCCAGCAACAGGTCAATTTTTCAGACTCCATCCTATTCAGGTGTGTTTCCTGAAGAAATACAATATCCGGGGTTGATTTTTTAAGATATTGAATAATACGTTTTCTTTCAATAGGAGAGTTGATTCCACCGACATTCCATGATAAGAATTTAATTGCCTCCCTCATTATACCACTCTTTTATATCTGGCAGACGAAAGGATAAGGGAGCAGAGGGAGAGAGGAATGAGAGAGAAAAAAACCCCCAAAAAAACATGCATCTGTTAAAAAATAATTCTTAACAACAGTCTGAAAATCCATTATATAGTTTAGTACGATCTAAAAATATGACGACCCATTCTTGAAAATGTGTCTAAGAGGCAGTAAGTTTCAAGCTTTCTATAAATTTTCTAGCATCTTCAGTGTTATTAAAGATTATGGTTTTAGAATCATAGAGGATTCTTAGCTTTTGCTGGATACTTAAGAGAAGTTTTAATTCCCATGTTTATAAGCTGTGTACAGTGTGGTGCCATTTCACGTCTCTTACTCGAAGTTTCAGCTGAGTAGTCTTGAAAAATTAAAATTGGATGTTCCTTAATATGTAAGGGGACCATTTTATGATATTGGTGAAGCACCTTAAGCTTGTCTTGAAAGTACAGGAATCTGATCATAACAGATCTTTTAGAAGTTTTTTTTTTTTTTTTTAATTCTTTTTATTAAGAGAACAAAAATACATAACAAGTATTCATAAACATAACCATCATATGTATCCGTGCAGGGATCATCAAATAAAAATGCGACCGTAAGGTTACAAAGGTCAAAAATCTTATATTGGGGTTAAACAGCTGAGTAATAGTAAAACAATCAGAATAATGGTACGAGTGCAAACCCATAATTTATAAAGTATCTCAATGTCAGTTACATCGAAGACACTTTATTTTAATTATCAATCACAACAAAGTCGCCTTCCTAGGGTCAGTGAGATGGGTTCGGCGGTTCTCATTTTATATTTTATATCTTATAGAATGTAGTGTCTCAAGTCACTGGATGTCTCATAAACCTTCATTAGCTCAAAAAAAGGGGAAAGAGAATATGGTTTACGAGACTAGTAATTCCTTTGAGTTAGACCAGTGAGATCAACAGAGGAAATGTATTGAGGGAGGGAGCTCAGCGGGCAAGAGCCGCTCGAATGTGATATGGGGATATAAGGGGATAAGGGGGAGGATAAGGGGGGGGAGCAGCAATTAGAATGTGGTGAGTAGTACTTTTGGAGGTGCACTAATTACTATGTGTTAATGGTGGGCCAAGCGTTTTAGAGGGCTAGAGTATTGAAAATAGAAGAGAAGAGAGAAGAAATGGGGGGGGGGTGTATGGCCCCTAAAGGAAGAGAGGGAGCCTTAGAATTGTGAGAAGAGGAGAAGTAAAGATTAGTGCAGTGTAAAATGTAAAGTATATAATATCATATAGGGGAGTGCCGAGGAGATAGAAAAATGATGAAGGGGTCTCTATCTAAGATAAACGAGTAAAGAGTGAATTGAATTAACCAGTGGGAGAGATAATAGTAAGTAAAATATGACAGTTTGTCGTCATAAATATGTAGGTGTCTCTGTAAAAGAAATTATACCTTATACATTATACAGAAAATATAATATAAAACCTTAGCAAGACTTGGAGGTCCATATATATTAATCTAAAAAGCTGTAAACAGTTATGTAACATGATATACAGTGGTGTATCAGACTAGAAGATATAACTTAGCTAAATACATAGATATTCAACATTTCTTGTTGATGATGTACCCATCTAGAGTTAGTATGACAATTCTGTTTACAGAGAAGACCCTATCCATGTGTTGGTTCCTAGGTGAAGTTAGGGTCTATATGTTAATAGTAAAGAGACTTCTACTAGTGTCATCGGTTAAGATGTGAGCGCTAATGAGGGTCTTGTCAAGTTATTAAAGGAAAATTAACTAATTGGGAAAGTATACATAAGGGCTCTGTATGCCATGGAAATCTATGTGTTACCTTACATGTAAGGGCCATAATAGTGGGTAGCTATAGTCAGTAATACTAAAGAGAGGTCTAAGTCTGATACTATTAGTATAATCCTTAAGGATGTGAGACAAATAGTCATAACAAGCATTCATATAAAACAACTTTTAAATAATACGTTAACAACTTTTAAATAATAAGTTACCAACTGGTTCAAGTCTCTTCTTATTGTCTAGAGGCGAACATGAGGACTAATTTGTCCCATTTGAGAAAGGATTAGAGAACTATGTTCAAGCAGAACACAAGTGGGATAGGCAAATGTGTAGAACTATGAGCAAAGGACTTGAAAAGTGTCCAAAGTCAAGTGTCCTCTGATGGTTGGGATGTCTCCTTTCTCTTGGTTTGGTAGCTAAAGGTTTGCGGCATAGGCCACCAGGGAGGAGCTGAAATATTTAGTCTTCCAGGATGTACGGTAGGCTCTTTCGGTTGACTGTTGACATGGAGCAATTGTAAAGATTGCAGGAGCTTAGGTCCTTGTTCTGGGGTGGTGATAGAGTAGGAGCGGTCCTCCACTTGAAAGAATAACTTTACAGGAAACCCCCAGTGATATTTGACATTGTTCTGTCGCAAGCACTGTGTGACCTGTTGAAATGTGCGCCTCTTAAATAGGGTATGTGTTGAGAGATCTGGGAAGATCTGGATTGTTTGGAAGGGCTCTTTTAGGTTTTTATTTTGGAATGAGGCTCTGAGAATCTTTTCTTTAAAGGAGTAGTAGTGAAACCTCACTATCACATCTCTAGACGATCCAGAGGGTGAGTTTCTTGGACAAAGGGCTCGATGTGCTCTGTCCATGATAGCCTCTTGTGGTTGTATAGAGCCTATAAGCTTATTAAATAGGTCCAAAATAAATTTTGAGAGAGCAGGTGTATTTATTTCTTCCGGGATACCTCGTATCCCAAGATTATTGCGGCGCGACCTGTCCTCCTGGTCCGCCATTTTAGATTCCAGTTCCGAGATGGTTTCGGCTAGTGTTTGAGTATACACCAGTAGATTAGAGTGATCAAGATGTAGATCATCTTGTTTCTTCTCTAGAGTCTCTGTTCTGTCTCCTAGGGATGAGATATCTCGTTTCAACCCTGAGACTGACATTTTAAGATCATGCTTAAGGGACGCATGATGTGAGTCCATTTTTTCTGATAATTCCTTTATGGAGTCAAGAATAGAGGCATATGTAGTGGGAGATCTTTCACTAGAGTGTGAGATAGCTCTTTGAGTTCCTTTAGTGGATGCATGTGACTCTCTAGAGTCCTCGTCTGAAATGTCCTGCTCATAGTGAGCTTTACTGGAGAAGTGGTCTGACAGGGTCCTTTTTGGGACGTCCGATTGTCTATGTTTCTTTCTTTGGATATTAGACATCTTAGATAGATTTTTTTTTTTTTTATTGAGGTTAAAGTTATGGCATACACAATGGGCTGTACAGCATTATACAATTGCGCTCCAAGAGTGCTTATAACAAGGTACATCTTATGAATCACATAATCAGAATGGAAAAAGAGAAACACATATATAATGAACCATAACTGTTAACACAAAAACGCAAAACCCAGGGTGCACATCATAAGTACATAGATAATGAGCAATATCTTCTCATTAAAGTAAACATTCGCTGTAAAGGATAAAAGAATTTAAGAAGGTACATGCCATTAAAAAAAGAGCTAAGCCCTCAATTCCTTTTAGGAGGCCTCTTTTGGACCTCTTGTAGAACAATAACATTTACAGAGAGCTATCTGGGTTAGTGGAGACCACATATGGATCTCGTTAATAAGACCTCAGATTTTTTATTATTTTGCTGTGATAAGGATGATAAAAGGGAACCCAAGCAAACATAATACTATGAATATGAAACAAGGTCAACGTTATACTGCATTGTAAGGGATAGTGATAGAAACAATGATTAAATTGCGGCATAAACAAGATGAGGAATAAAGTTTTGAAGGTGCGGCATTGACGAGATTAGCCACTCATTTAACCCTCCTAAACTAGGAGGTATATTAAGGTGGGGGGGAGGAGGTGGTAGTTTGAAGGTAAGAATCTAAATATGTGAACAAAGCGCTAGGTCTGTGTGAAGGGTGTCGAGGGTGCATGGATTGCCACAGGATAACTAGAAACAGGTTAATTATATAGTGGGTCAATACAATATCCTGCATAAAGAACCTGAAGAATCTGAAAGTATTAGCTTCGACACTAGATGCATAAAAAATTGACAGTGTGGTAAAACTATGGGAAATGCAGGACCAGACTGTGATAGTAAGCATGCGGAATGCGTAGGTGGAAGGCTACATGAAGCAGTATAAAGGTTCTGATGGGGAGCAAAAGTCTGGAACTACTTGCAGGGATTTATGCATATGTCTAATGGAGAATATTAGTATTCCCCATCTAACTAATTAGTCTCTTTTCCATAGATACTGTCTATGCCATCCATGAGAATATAAATGAAGAGGCTTAGGAATCTCGGCCGCAGACACCCAAGCCTGAGGGGCATTCACAATGGAAGGGGACAGCATAGCACATTTTGTTTCAATCCTCAGGGCCAACCAGCTGTATAGGGTGTGCAAAGAAGTGTAAATATAAATAAGTATATAAAATCTATAGGTGGTCAGCTGGATCCTAACTAACAGCCGTCATGTGATACCTATGTGTTATAGACGGGGCATGATAAAAACTAATGTCTAACACTTCAAGTTAGAATGCTGTAAGATTGTAAAAAACTTGTAACCCTTCTATTTTTGTACGGAGATGCGCACATCCCTATTACACAAATCAATTCAAAAGAGAAAAGACACATTAGATCAATAGCATGATGCAGGTAACTATAATGCAAAAGGGATAAAGTAGTTATAACTATGGTAATGCAGTTTAGTCACTCTTGCTATAGTAAAGCTCATTTATCAGTAACATTGCACACACAATATCTGCTCAAATGATATCACGCAAGACCAAAAGTACATCATTTACATCTGTGCTCACAGCCAGCCCATCATTACCATACAACATTTAGCTAGATTGGTTCACATTTATAGTATAGACATTCCTGAAACGTGATATAGACCTAAAAGTATTAACAATCATACATATGGGTTATGTTAGGCGCCCAAAAACAGACACAATGAGCAGCACAGATAGAAGAGACCCTGTTATAACTAAGGTATGGGCAAACAGCAATATGGGAAAAATGCAATGAAGGGGAGTCTAGGCATAACAATTAGCCCAAGAAGGCAGTCAACAAAACTACTTTAACATATTTAGACAAACATTAACTTTTGAAAAGTATTTATAACATGGGAGAACTGCCAAATAAACCTAATGAGCTAACCATAACCATTCATTGATAAAGAAAATGGCGTGTCCATATCCTGGGGCAGGTTTCAATGGGAATCCAAACTTAGTAAGCAGTCAGAGAGAAAAGGTCCCTGGTGGAGCTGCCCAGTTTATTGAAGGTTCAGCAGGGGTTCCATGTTCAACTCAGCCCGCAGCAGTCACAAAGCCCAGTATAAGGGAGATAGAAAAAAACAAAAAGGTTCACTTGAAATAAACCTTACAACCACCCGTAAAGCCTGGTAGAAAGCACGTCCCATTTCAATCCAATGTCTGACTTCCAGGATGGTACTCTAAGCATAGGGTTAATAGCATTCGTGGGGTTTTAACGTCTCTCAAGGGAAGATCTCCATGTGTGCCCCACTTACACGCCAGGGTGTAAAAATAGAGTCCCTTGCATTTAAAATGTTTAACCTATTCCCTTTCGGTTAGTAATGGGAACCATAGGGCTGCTGGAGGGAGGAGGGCACTGAAGCTGTATATTGAAAGGTATGTCTGCGCAGACAAACGGGAAAGCCACGGGCAAACGCACCTGTATTCTTGTGGTGCTGATATTAATAGTCAGTGGTATGCTGCTAAGAGGCGGTAGAAAAGTCCCCTGTAGCACTCGGTATTTACCTATCACGGGCCATCGCCGAAGAACCAATGTCTTCTCCGGTCCTAGATCTGTGTCGGGAGAGTCCAGGTTTGTTGCAGCTTCTTGGGGTGGGTCGACAACATCGGTAATGGCGTTCTGACAAACCCTCTGTAGGATAGGCTCAGCTAGGTCAGGTTGTTTTCGGAGTTGATTGGCGCCATTTCTGCTAGGAGCTGCGTACAGCTTATCAGTCAAACTGGCATGATGGTTTTCCAGCAGGCGCCTCATTACTTCTAGGAAATAGAGCGGAGACTCCATAATTCAGGCTGAGTCGAAAACCCTAAGGAGAAATAGGTTTGCAGCTTTCTTAGAGGCCTGCAGATAGAATAAAGCGTCTCCAAGATGGCAGCTCTCGCTCCCATCGCTGTAATATAAGGCAGTGACGGCTAACTGGAGCAGACTCTCCGGGTCCCTAAAAGTTTATAAGAGCATAACACTAGTTCATAGGTCTATCCACAAATATGCTGGATACAAAAAAGTTGTTGCAGAATGTGAAAAGACCCCTAAATTAGGATCTTGGGCCCGGGAGCTGCACCAAAACACGTCCTACCAGCTCAGTAGATGGCTCCGCCCCCCCTCTTAGATAGATTTTGAGTTAGGAACACTACTAGTGCTTCTGTATAAATAAGCTGTGAAGACCTCTACAGCATTAAACAGATGGAAATGAGCAAATCGGCACTCCCCAGCTGGTGTGTTTACAAGTCCATTAAGCAAGAGGCAACAACATATATGAAAAAGGGGCTATTGTGTGTAAAGAAGGTTTGTGACAGTTGCTAGGAGCTCACACAAATTTGTATAGAGCTGTCTCTCCCCGGGGAATATGCTCAATTCTGGGCGGCTTGGGACAAAGGAGCTAGGGATATGACCCATAGGCAATAAGGGCCGACCGGAAAAGGGGGGGGGGATAGAGAGCAATAAAATATCACTCAGGCCGTGTGGCTTTAACTATATTTTCAATTGCCACCTCCTAAAGTGTGTTTCCTCACTCAGGATCTGTAAATTATATGCTCTGATGTGTGACTGTGTATAAGTAAAATAGCTCACTAAGCTCTTTGCTTTAATCCAATAACAGCTGGTAATATTTTCTAGATCCCTGTATGGTTCTCCAATATACAGAAGTAGCTTAGATAACCCACTGGCAAGGTAGAGAGTTATGAAAGGCTCTCTGCTGTTGATGTTCTGTATAGAGAATATAGTGAGAAATTTGGGTTTATTAAGCTATAAGTCTTTATCTGCAGTTGGCCCAGAGTGCCGTTATATAACGAAATCTTCTCTTACCATGTGGGTAAACAGTGTCTCTGCTCTGTGGTTAGAAGCTCATAGCATTTGTGACAGGCCGGAAAGTGATAGGCCTTGGGGCCAGTGAGGTCGTGTGTGGCTGGAATGAGATCCGCTCACCTTAAATGAAGTGCCGCTGCCCCCGGTCTTGTTTAGATCAGCTGTCTACAATTAACTGAGTGTGGTGCGCACCGCTGAAGAGGAGCCCAAGTCAAGCACTTCGCCTGTGTAGAGATGTCTCCTGCAGGGTAAGTGGTATGGAGCGGTGTCTGTGCCGAGGAGCTGGTGAGATGTCAACTGTGCAATGTCATACTTTCAGTGTGCTCACCTCGCCCTGGTGAAATACAGCCTCTAAATCCCCCGTATTCAGCAGTTCACAGTCTCCGGTATGGTGTGAGGCAATGTAGGCAATCAGGGCTCTGGTGCTAAGCTAAGAGCGCTTAGGCAAAGAGGGCTGATCCGATAGCTGGAGATCCAAATTGGCGTCAGAGACATTCCGAGATGAAGTCGGAAGTAGTTTCTCGCCACCAAAAGCTATTTTCTGATTTCTAGCCCACACAACTCTGTTAATAATTGATCTTATAAGTCCTGGGGTGAGAGCAAATGTGGGGATGTAATAAGAGCTAATAAAAAGTTAACGAATAAGGGATATATATCTAATTGTTTACGCTTGGTCCACGGAGCTCTGTTAAAATGCAGCCATCCTGTATCGTGGCTAGCTCTGCCCCCCTCTTTTAGAAGTTTTAATGTCACCCCTATCCACTATGGTCCCGATTCTGTGTGCTCCTTCCACTGCCATGGGGAGGGAGTCTGTATATTCCCAAAGCTTGAGGCAGGGTAGTTGTTGAAAATTCCAAAAGATCTGCAAATCCTACTATTTCGGGCAGTCCCACTATTTTTAAGTTATTTCTAGGATATCTATCCTACATGTCCTCAATTCTGTTTTGTAGGGCCTGAATTTTCTGTGTTTGTGCTTTAACAATGGAGTCATGTATATTTAATGTCTTCAACTTCAGACACTATATTCTGCCTCTGTAATTCTGTTTACAATTTGCTTCATATCCTGGGATAGTGTGCTGAGATCTTTCCTCAGACCTTCAAATTGAGGGAGAAAGATATCTGAAATCTGTTGAACTACGCTCTCGGTGTTCATATAGCTGTCTACTGCGGTCTCTATCGGAGGGCTGTCAGTATTATCTAAGCTATTTCTGCTTTTTTTGTCCTTTGATTTTGGAGGCATTTTAGGAGATTTATACTTATTTGTGGTTATATACTTGTCCAAGTAGTGACTGTGTATATGTGTTAAAATTACCTATAGTGTTCTATACCTGTAGTAAAACCTCTACTAGTGTAACCTTTCCTACTCAGTGGTAGCAGTGAATTATATTAATAAGTGCCCAACTTCTTAATCGTGAATACAAGTGTTAGAGATATATACCTATTTATTACGTGTACTACTATCAATGTCTAGATGAAATTCCTTTTCCACCTTCCCTTTCTTTACCAGGGGGTCTTTGTGACCATATATATATATGTATATATATATATACAGTGCAGATTTACATTAAAAATATATCAACTGTTAACCTTCTTCGCTAAATATGACAGCAGTAGTTACCAGAATATGGAGCCTTACCACCAGGCTAATATCTGTCAGCAGAAAAAAAATATTCAGCTTCTTTTTACAATGAACTCTTAAAGAATTATCTTACAGTTGTTTTACCGCTAGCTAATATCATCCTGAATACTTTAAGAAAATAAACACTAACTATGTAGGGGCAGACCTGAACAGCAGATTTGCAACTAGTTTTAAAGGATACAGATCTAAAATACAGTCAAATTTGACAGCATAAGGTTTAGCCAGCCGGGGATAATATCTATCTTTAACTAAAGCGATGTGACTTTGGCTCTCTTTCTCCTGTTATATATGAAGGCTTAGATAAATTGTAGGGGCCTTTTACCAATTGCTAGAATACCTTTAGAGAACAAATCTATCCAGTTAGCATGCTGTATCAAATTAACCTTTTAAATCATAGGCATATGGCAGAAATTGCCATGTATATAAGAGATATTTAAGTTACAAATATAGGTTTAGAATGTATTAATATTAGCAGCAGAAAGTAAGCTTGTCAACCTAAGGTGTGTAACTTTAACTCACAGAGTATTGCTTGGGTTCACTCCCCCTCTTAAAATTTGCAGAAAAAATAATTAACAGTTGCTGATCAGGTTTACATATGTTTGCCTTCTGGAGATATTACAAAAGTGGCAACCTAGCTGGGGAGAGAACAGAATAATACATTTCTATGGATAACACCCTTCGTAGAGTTTTTAGAATTTTAACAGGGGAATTTGTGAAAAAAGTATACCAATTTGTGACCTTTATAATGTAAACCATTAATTGAAAACACCAAGAAAATAGCAGATAACTCCTAAGGAACAGTTGCACAGAAAATTATATATATTTCTTCTGTTATGTGCGATCAGTCCACGGGTCATCATTACTTCTGGGATATAACTCCTCCCCAACAGGAAATGCAAGAGGATTCACCCAGCAGAGCTGATATAGCTCCTCCCCTCTACGTCAGTCCCAGTCATTCTCTTGCACCCAACGACTAGATAGGATGTGTGAGAGGACTATGGTGATTATACTTAGTTTTTATGACTTCAATCAAAAGTTTGTTATTTTACAATAGCACCGGAGCGTGTTATTACTTCTCTGGCAGAGTTTGAAGAAGAATCTACCAGAGTTTTTTTACTATGATTTTAACCGGAGTAGTTAAGATCATATTGCTGTTCTCAGCCATCTGAGGGAGGTAAAGGCTTCAGATCAGGGGACAGCGGGCAGATGAATCTGCATTGAGGTATGTAGCAGTTTTTATTTTCTGAATGGAATTGATGAAAAAATCCTGCTATACCGTTATAATGACATGTATGTATACACTTCAGTATTCTGGGAATGGTTTTTCACCGGAACTACTCTGTTGAAGGTCACTAATCCTTTTAATAAATATTGTCATGTTAAACGTTTTTGCTGGAATGTAGAATCGTTTACATTGCTGAGGTACTGAGTAAATAAATGTTTGGGCATTATTATTCCACTTGGCAGTTGTATGCTTTAAATTGTGACAGTTTCGTTTCTCCTCACTGCTGTGTGTGAGAGGGAGGGGCCGTTTTTGGCGCTCTTTTGCTACGCATCAAAAAATTCCAGTCAGCTACTATTATATTTCCTGCATGATCCGGTTCACTGACAGATCTCAGGGGTCTTCAAACTTCTTTGAAGGGAGGTACATTCTCTCAGCAGAGCTGTGAGAATTTTTATTGACTGTGAATAAAAACGTTACTCTATAATTTTTTATGTCAAATTTAGTTATTTACTAATGGGAACAAACCTTTGCTAAAAGTTGTGTTATTTTAAACTTGATGCTATAACTGTTTCAGTTCATTATCTCAACTGTCATTTAATCGTTTAAGTACCTCTTTGAGGCACAGTACGTTTTTGTTAAAAAAGATTATAACCAGGTTGCAAGTTATTGCTAGTGTGTTAAACATGTCTGACTCAGAGAATGATATCTGTGTCATTTGTTCCAATGCCAAGGTGGAGCCCAATAGAAATTTATGTACTAACTGTATTGATGCTACTTTAAATAAAAGTCAATCTGTACAATGTGAACAAATTTCACCAAACTGCGAGGGGAGAGTTATGCCGACTAACTCGCCTCACGCGGCAGTACCTGCATCTCCCGCCCGGGAGGTGCGTGATATTATGGCGCCTAATACATCTGGGCGGCCATTACAGATAACATTACATGATATGGCTACTGTTATGACTGAAGTTTTGTCTAAATTACCAGAACTAAGAGGCAAGCGTGATCACTCTGGGGTGAGAACAGAGTGCGCTGACAATACTAGGGCCATGTCTGATACTGCGTCACAGCTTGCAGAGCATGAGGACGGAGAGCTTCATTCTGTGGGTGACGGTTCTGATCCAAACAGATTGGATTCAGATATTTCAAATTTTAAATTTAAATTGGAGAACCTCCGTGCATTACTAGGGGAGGTCTTAGCAGCTCTCAATGATTGTAACACCATTGCAATACCAGAGAAAATGTGTAGGTTGGATAAATACTTTGCGGTACCGGCGAGTACTGACGTTTTTCCTATACCTAAGAGATTAACTGAAATTGTTACTAAGGAGTGGGATAGACCCGGTGTGCCGTTCTCACCCCCTCCAATATTTAGAAAGATGTTTCCAATAGACGCCACTACTCGGGACTTATGGCAAACGGTCCCTAAGGTGGAGGGAGCAGTTTCTACCTTAGCTAAGCGTACCACTATCCCGGTGGAGGATAGCTGTGCTTTTTCAGATCCAATGGATAAAAAATTAGAGGGTTACCTTAAGAAAATGTTTGTTCAACAAGGTTTTATATTGCAACCCCTTGCATGTATCGCGCCGATTACGGCTGCGGCAGCATTTTGGATTGAGTCTCTGGAAGAGAACCTTAGTTCATCTACGCTAGACGACATTATGGACAGGCTTAGAGTCCTTAAACTAGCCAATTCATTCATTTCGGAGGCCGTAGTACATTTAACCAAACTTACGGCTAAGAACTCTGGATTCGCCATACAGGCACGTAGAGCACTGTGGCTAAAATCCTGGTCAGCTGATGTTACTTCTAAGTCTAAATTACTTAATATACCTTTCAAGGGGCAGTCTTTATTTGGGCCCGGGTTGAAAGAAATTATCGCTGACATTACAGGAGGTAAGGGCCACGCCCTACCTCAAGACAAAGCCAAAGCTAAGGCTAGACAGTCTAATTTTCGTCCCTTTCGGAATTTCAAACCTGGAGCAGCGTCAACCTCCACTGCACCAAAACAGGAAGGAGCTGTTGCTCGTTACAGGCAAGGCTGGAAACCTAACCAGTCCTGGAATAAGGGCAAACAGGCCAGGAAACCTGCTGCTGCCCCAAAGACAGCATGAACCGAGAGCCCCCGATCCGGGACCGGATCTAGTGGGGGGCAGACTTTCTCTCTTCGCTCAGGCCTGGGCAAGAGATGTTCAGGATCCCTGGGCGCTGGAGATCATATCTCAGGGATACCTTCTAGACTTCAAATTATCTCCCCCAAAAGGGAGATTTCATCTGTCAAGGTTGTCAACAAACCAGATAAAGAAAGAAGCGTTTCTACGCTGTGTACAAGATCTGTTATTAATGGGAGTGATCCATCCAGTTCCGCGGTCGGAACAAGGACAAGGGTTCTACTCAAACCTGTTTGTGGTTCCCAAAAAAGAGGGAACTTTCAGGCCAATCTTAGATTTAAAGATTCTAAACAAATTCCTAAGAGTTCCATCGTTCAAAATGGAAACTATTCGGACAATCTTACCTATGATCCAAAAGGGTCAGTACATGACCACAGTGGATTTAAAAGATGCTTACCTTCACATACCGATTCACAAAGATCATCAACGGTATCTACGGTTTGCCTTCCTAGACAGGCACTACCAGTTTGTAGCTCTTCCATTCGGATTGGCTACGGCCCCAAGAATCTTCACAAAGGTTCTGGGGGCCCTTCTGGCGGTACTAAGACCGCGAGGGATTTCGGTAGCTCCGTACCTAGACGACATTCTAATACAAGCTTCAAGCTTTCAAACTGCCAAGTCTCATACAGAGTTAGTTCTGGCATTTCTAAGGTCGCATGGATGGAAAGTGAACGAAAAGAAAAGTTCTCTTTTTCCTCTCACAAGAGTTCCATTCTTGGGGACTCTTATAGATTCTGTAGAAATGAAGATTTACCTGACAGAAGACAGGTTAACAAGGCTTCAGGATGCATGCCGTGTCCTTCATTCCATTCAACACCCGTCAGTAGCTCAATGCATGGAGGTGATCGGCTTAATGGTAGCGGCAATGGACATAGTACCTTTTGCACGCCTACACCTCAGACCGCTGCAATTGTGCATGCTAAGTCAGTGGAATGGGGATTACTCAGATTTGTCCCCTACCCTGAATCTGAATCAAGAGACCAGAAATTCTCTTCTATGGTGGCTTTATCGGCCACACCTGTCCAGGGGGATGCCATTCAGCAGGCCAGACTGGACAATCGTAACAACAGACGCCAGCCTGCTAGGTTGGGGCGCTGTCTGGAATTCTCTGAAGACTCAGGGATTATGGAGTCAGGAGGAGAGTCTCCTTCCAATAAACATTCTGGAATTGAGGGCAGTTCTCAATGCCCTTCTAGCTTGGCCCCAATTAACAACTCAGGGGTTCATCAGGATTCAGTCGGACAATATCACGACTGTAGCTTACATCAACCATCAGGGAGGGACAAGAAGCTCCCTAGCAATGATGGAAGTATCAAAGATAATTCGCTGGGCAGAGTCTCACTCTTGCCACCTGTCAGCAATCCACATCCCGGGAGTGGAGAACTGGGAGGCGGATTTCTTGAGTCGCCAGACTTTTCATCCGGGAGAGTGGGAACTTCATCCGGAGATTTTTGCCCAAATACTTCGACGTTGGGGCAAACCAGAGATAGATCTCATGGCGTCTCGCCAGAACGCCAAACTTCCTCACTACGGGTCCAGATCCAGGGATCCGGGAGCGGTTCTGATAGATGCTTTGACAGCACCTTGGAACTTCGGGATGGCTTATGTGTTTCCACCCTTCCCGCTGCTTCCTCGATTGATTGCGAAAATCAAACAAGAGAGAGCATCTGTGATTCTAATAGCGCCTGCATGGCCACGCAGGACTTGGTATGCAGATCTAGTGGACATGTCATCCTGTCCACCTTGGTCTCTACCTCTGAGACAGGACCTTCTGATACAGGGTCCATTCAAACATCAAAATCTAACTTCTCTGAAACTGACTGCTTGGAAATTGAACGCTTGATTTTATCAAAGCGTGGTTTTTCTGAGTCGGTTATTGATACCCTGATCCAGGCTAGGAAGCCTGTTACCAGAAAGATTTACCATAAAATATGGCGCAAATACCTATACTGGTGCGAATCCAAACGTTACTCCTGGAGTAAGGTTAGGATCCCTAGGATATTGTCTTTTCTACAAGAAGGTTTAGAAAAGGGCTTATCGGCTAGTTCATTAAAGGGACAGATTTCAGCTCTGTCCATCTTGTTACACAGGCGTCTGTCAGAAAATCCAGACGTCCAGGCCTTTTGTCAAGCTTTAGCTAGGATCAAGCCTGTGTTTAAAGCCGTTGCTCCGCCATGGAGTTTAAACTTAGTTCTTAACGTTTTACAAGGTGTTCCATTTGAACCCCTTCATTCCATTGATATAAAATTGTTATCTTGGAAAGTTCTGTTTTTAATGGCTATTTCCTCGGCTCGAAGAGTCTCTGAGTTATCAGCATTACATTGTGATTCTCCTTATCTGATTTTTCACTCAGATAAGGTAGTTCTGCGTACTAAACCTGGGTTCTTACCTAAGGTAGTTACTAACAGGAATATCAATCAAGAGATTGTTGTTCCATCCTTGTGCCCAAATCCTTCTTCAAAGAAGGAACGTCTTCTACACAATCTGGATGTAGTTCGTGCCCTCAAGTTCTACTTGCAGGCAACTAAAAATTTTCGCCAAACTTCTTCCCTGTTTGTCGTTTATTCTGGACAGAGGAGAGGTCAAAAAGCTTCTGCTACCTCTCTCTCTTTCTGGCTTCGTAGCATAATACGTTTAGCCTATGAGACTGCTGGACAGCAGCCTCCTGAAAGAATTACAGCTCACTCCACTAGAGCTGTGGCTTCCACTTGGGCCTTTAAGAATGAGGCCTCTGTTGAACAGATTTGCAAGGCTGCAACTTGGTCTTCGCTTCATACTTTTTCCAAATTTTACAAATTTGACACTTTTGCTTCTTCGGAGGCTATTTTTGGGAGAAAGGTTCTTCAGGCAGTGGTTCCTTCTGTATAATGAGCCTGCCTATCCCTCCCGTCATCCGTGTACTTTTGCTTTGGTATTGGTATCCCAGAAGTAATGATGACCCGTGGACTGATCGCACATAACAGAAGAAAACATAATTTATGCTTACCTGATAAATTCCTTTCTTCTGTTGTGCGATCAGTCCACGGCCCGCCCTGTTTTTTAAGGCAGGTAAATATCTTTTAAATTATACTCCAGTCACCACTTCACCCTTGGTTACTCCTTTCTCGTTGATTCTTGGTCGAATGACTGGGACTGACGTAGAGGGGAGGAGCTATATCAGCTCTGCTGGGTGAATCCTCTTGCATTTCCTGTTGGGGAGGAGTTATATCCCAGAAGTAATGATGACCCGTGGACTGATCGCACAACAGAAGAAAGGAATTTATCAGGTAAGCATAAATTATGTTATTGAATACATGGACATTTAGCAATGCTCGTAAATTGTCAATTTTCCAGTAACTTGTACACAGTTTAGACTTTTAGACTTCAGTAGAGAGTATGAAAACTTTTATAATTGAATCTCCGTAGATGAATATGACGAGAGTTCCTTACAAATTAAAGGTGGCCATCCAGTGTAATGGCTATGTTGACTCTAGTCTTAATATAGTTTATGCGGTTATACAGGGTGAATTATAGTAAATTTCCTTTTACCACTGAGAATAGGAGTAGATTGCTTGATATCCCCCTATTTTTTTTTTTTTTAAATAAACAATATGTCTTTTCCCCTCTTTGTTCTTTTATGACTTCTGATTTTAAAGCAGGGTTAGCTCTGTGTACCAGCTATATGCGTGTTTCTACTTTTCTCAATGTATAATACAAGATAAGTCACAGACAGTAAGGGTAAGCTGTAAACAATGCTACTTATCTGAATCCACTCCTCCACTCAATTGATTTTTGCGTAGGGATCTAGGATTCACACAACTCACAGCTTTTAGCAGACTCTAGTTGGACAAATGGCATAAATGATAGCCAGATGAGCACCATGCCGACACCTCTCCTAACCCATGGATGTATGCACCATGATCACGGTATGTCTCGCTCTCCTAGGGCACAAACCGATGCTGGGATCTTGAGAGATAATTGTTGCCTTGTCCTTTCTCTTTAAACCTTTCAACCATGGTCTTGGTCCTCTTAGTCCCTCTGCCTTTCACCAGAGACTGGGTCAATACTGGGCTGCTGCCTTTGGATTCCTGGCTGTTGTAGCCCAAGCGAATGGGCCAAAACTGGCTAGTGCGACTTCCACCACGAGATGGTTCCCAGTGGGGAAATCTCCTCACAGCTTGAGCGGTCCCAGGCAGGGTTTAGAAGTTTCTCTACCAACGGGCACTAGATCAGGCTGAGTGGGTAAGGTGCTGATCTCGAGCGCAGGACGCCATCTTCGCGTCTTCTCAACTCCGCCCTCTCATTTTTTATGGTAATGTTATTTTCTGAAAACATGCATCCCAATATGTAATTTCCTTTGATCGCTGTCTCTCTTAAGTAAAAATATATTTATTTCCAGGAGACAAGGGTAACAGGTAGTCTTGTTAGCAAATGAGACCCAGGGTTAACATTACATGCACGTGAGATATTTAACAAATTCCACTTGAAATTCACAAGCATCTATCATTTTAGTAGGATGGATTTCTTGCAATAATGTGAAAAGTCAAGTTATTGTTTAAGACATGATCATTTGGTTGTACATTGCATCTACAAAAAAGACACAACAGTGAGAAAAGTTTGTGAGTTTTTTTTAATGTTAATAAAGGGGCAGTTTCCTAAGCCCCAGAATGTACTTTAACATTCCTAGACATTATTTGTCACTTCTGCAAAGTTAAAAATAAAATAACATAAAAATGTATTTACAAAAATATAAAAAAGGGTTGAATGTTATCTGCCCATATGTACATTTATAAAAGATACCAATAAAAGTTCAATTTTAGATTCACTCCATTTTCTTTTCTTTTTTTCAGTTGTATAACTGATATATAGGAGAGTGCAACAGGAGAAGGAATACAGGAATTCAGCTTCTTTCCTAAGTATCTATCTATCTATGTATCTATCTATCTATCTATCTATCTATCTATCTATCTATCTTTCTATCTATCTATAATCCAACAGCAGAGGGATCCACACTCACTGGATTTGTAGAAAGTATTAATTATTGTTTATTATATTGTGAAAACAGTGATGTTTCAACATGAAAGCTCCTTTATCAGTTTATTACTGCATTCAGGTAGATGGATTATAATGAGATGTGAATGTGGATCCAGCAACATTTAACCACACAAACACACAGATACACACACACACACAAACACACAGATGCACACACAAACACACACTTACAGATACACACATACACACACACACAAACAGATGCACAGTACACACACTCACAGATACACACACACACAGAAACACATACACACACAACATACACACACAACATACACATATACACACACACAGATACACACACAAACACATACACACACACAATTGCACAGACACACATACATACATACACATACATACAGGGATTGATTTTGGTATAGGTAGCAATCTCAACAGGAAAAAGCCTTTACTTCACTTTTGAGTGTGACAACTATGATATCTGACCCAACACTATTGTTAGCAAGGATGCTGTTTTGAGGTAAATATGCTGAAAAAGTTAGTATCTAGAAGCAATTATGTTTCTTCACATTCCTGAACCAAACAGTTGCAGATTTATGGTCTGTGGTCTAATAAAGGTTAACTAAAAAAAACAGACATGGGAAACTGTTATCACTAGAGAGAGAAAAAAAGAGAAAATGGAAAATACAGAACACTATTAAATAGATGCAAAAATGAAATATGAAAATAATTTCAAAACCATCATACAATACATGCTCAAATTACTATTGCATGCAGCATAATTTGGTTAATTGTATTCGTTATGTTTTTATTCAGGAAATAAATGACATGATGTCATTTCTACTAGGGAATACAGTTGGCTGCACCTGATGGCACATTATTTAAGTATAGAAAACAGTTGTGTTCAATGTAAAAATCTTTAATATACAAAGAAAGTTTTTTTTTTATTGATACAATGTTATATATTTATTTTGCTAAGCGGACTATTGATGCTAGATAGGGATGATAAATGTTTTGACTATGTCCTCAGGATATAAATATATCTATCTGAACCAATTCCAAAGATAACTATTCAATGTAAAACAAAATAATTTATCATACTTCTATGATTTATTGTCTCTAAGAGATATGTATATTTTTTTTATAAAGTCTTGTTAATGTTGCCAAGAAAATGTTAATTTACAATAATTTCTTACGTACTGGCTCGGTCATTTAGATCTGTCAACGTATTATAACAGTACATTAAAAATGTCAAGTCTATATTGTTCATATGCATTCTATGCAATAAAAAAGGGTTTTTATTAACCTCAGTGAAATTGCAAATTGTAACTTTTACATTTTTTTTATAAATGAGAATATTGCAATTTCTCTTAAAATTTGCTGAAATTTAGTGAGAGTTCTAAGCTATAATTGTACTGGAGGTTCTTACCATTAAAATAAATAAAAATATACTAAATTCACTTAACATTCACTGCATTGGTAAGTATTTTTTTAAATCAAAAATCACATTCCTCATCTCCAAATGGCAAATTGTATTTTTTTATGCTTTTTATTGCAATAATTACTGATGCACAGTGGAGACCAATGTTGTCTCAGTACGCTGCTCAATGACTACATTTAGGCTAGAATTTATGGGGTCAATTTATTAAAGTCTGGCGGATATGATACGCTGTAATGTATCATGTCTTCCAGACATCGCCGTCCGTATTCAGCATTGCACAAGCAGTTCTAGTGAACTGCTTGTGCAATAGCGCCCCAGAGGGTGTCAATCAGCCCGATCGTATAGGATAGGGCAGATTGCTGTGCGTAGCCTTAAGAGGTGGCGTATTAGTTAAGGAGCAATGGTTTATAGACCGCTGCTTCATAACTCCTGTTTCCGGCGAGACTAAAGGCTCACGTGGAAACAGGGTGAATTGCCCAATTCGGCCGAAAATAAGTTGACCCCCAAGAATCTATCTAACTGAAAAAAGTTGAATTAATCAGTGGCTATGATATGCTTTATTCAGATGGATTCATACCTATCTGTTACCCAAACAACACATTAAAACTCCTGGTATATGAAAAAGATATAAGTAATGTTAAGTATCTACTATTTATCCTACCCCTACTTACTGTTATAAGAACCAGCAACATTACCAGCAACTAAGTCTTTGTTCTCCAAGCCATCACAATACCTGCCCCACCTAACAGTGACTAACGCTGGCTCCACTAAGTACCCATATGTCCCCAACCCTTCATAAAATCCCACAGGACTTTTTTTCAGTACAACTTTCCCTTGCACATTACTCCTCAACAAAACTTTCTCAACATCCATAATTTCTTGTATATTAACTATCCAGCCTAACCCCAATTCCTGACAAAACCCTCAAGAAAAACATCCACAGGTACCTACAACCTGGAGTACCTTAATTAAAATATAAAATACATCGGTGACACTGGAGAGCAGGAAGAGCTGTCATATACAGTATGAGGAACATATATTTATGGTATACCCTGAGAAACTATGGTTCACAAGAGCTAGGAGGAGTGGCTGTCACTAAGAAATAGCTGGTAATGAAAGCAGCAAGAAGAACAAATTATCAGCAATTTGCACCACAGGAAAGGAAAAAAATTACTTATAGCAGTCAAGAGATCATGGTAATATAGTACTAAGCAAAGAGAGGCCACATCATAATAAGTTTCAACTGATAACAATTTAACAGTTGTACTGGGGTGAGCTCATTGTTGGCAAGATTAAATATGCTAGGCCAACTACATATCCCCTATACTTTGACTGAATTATAATAGAGGTTGATAGCTAACAGACAAGACTAGGGATGCATCTGCCAACTCCTTTGTCTACAAGGACGAGACCACACTATTTCCGGGGACCAGAAGGGAGGGAGGGTAAATAGCGCAGTCCTGCTGCTAGCAGCAGGACCCACACTATTATAAATAAGGAAACCCCATGAAAAAGCAAAGGAAGCTATTAAGAGATCATTTAATAATCTTAGTTTACCTGAAATACAAGTCAATTTTATTTTAAATTCGACTAGTTTTATTCTTACCCATAATTATTTTTAATTTGAAGTTAAATATTACCATCAAATCAAAGGGACAGCAATGGGGACGACCTTTGCTCCATCATACGCACACCTTTACATGGATGATTTTGAGAACAATTATGTTTGGGATAATAATCCTTTTAGTAATCACCTACTAAAATATTTGAGATATATTGATGATATTATTATTTTGTGGAAGGGAAATGAAACCTCAATTAGTAATTTTTCTGAACATCTTAATGCAAATAATTATAACTTAAGTTTCATGGAGAAACATTCCAAAGTCCAAATTGAATTTCTGGATTTTGTTATGTTCAATAATTAAAACAATTAAGTGTGTTAAAAATTATAGGAAACCCACTGATAAAAATAGTTTTGTAAATTCTAACAGTGCACATTTACCCATGTGGAAGAATAATATACCTTTAGGTCAATATCTTAGGGTTAGACGGAATTGTACATCTCTTATGGATTTTGATAAAGAGGCTAATATTCTAGAAGATACATTTTTAGATAAAGGGTATGAGAAGACATTCCTATGACAGGTAAGAGAGCCAGAATTAGGGAGAGAGATTCACTCCTAAATAAAGAACCTACAGGTGGTCCTAATACACTGAATATAATAAAAAGTGAAGAGAAAGATAAAATCAGATTTATTACTACCTATAATGAAGGTGCAGGGATGATCAAGAAAATTCTTAATAAACATTGGGGGATTATTAAGGCTGATCCCCTATTAAGAGAAGTAGTTGGGGACAAACCAGTCATTACAAAAGAAACATGAATTTGAAAAATCATCTAGCACCTAGCACGTTGAGACCGGTCACTAATATGATAAATGAGAGCATATTGAATTCTATTAGTTTGAGTAGCTGGTTATCCATACCAAATGGAACATATAAGTGCAAGAAAACCAAGTGTAGCATGTGTAAATATATTGTGAAAGGTAATATTTTTCATAATTTAAACACAAAACAATTTGATATCAAATGTAGATGCACATGCGAATCAACTTATGTAGTCTATCTTTTGAAATGCGGATGTAATTTAATCTACATTGGGCGTACGAAACGTAAAATCAGAAAAAGATTTAGTGAACACCTGTATAACATAAAGAGAGGTTTACACAGCCATAGCGTGTCCAGTCATTTTAAATTGATACATGTGAAATGCGAGAGAGGCATTTCCATTCAAGTAATAGACTGGATTCCACCCAATACAGAAAATAGACTCCTTAAACTGAGACAGAGAGAGACCCTATGGATAAAAAATACTAATAGTTTCTCCAACATTGGTGTGTCCGGTCCACGGCGTCATCCTTACTTGTGGGATATTCTCTTCCCCAACAGGAAATGGCAAAGAGTCCCAGCAAAGCTGGTCACATGATCCCTCCTAGGCTCCGCCCACCCCAGTCATTCTCTTTGCCGTTGCACAGGCAACATCTCCACGGAGATGGTTAAGAGTTTTTTGGTGTTTAAATGTAGTTTTTATTCTTCTATCAAGTGTTTGTTATTTTAAAATAGTGCTGGTATGTACTATTTACTCTGAAACAGAAAAGGATGAAGATTTCTGTTTGTAAGAGGAAGATGATTTTAGCAGACAGTAACTAAAATCGATTGCTGTTTCCACATAGGACTGTTGAGATGAAGTAACTTCAGTTGGGGGAAACAGTTAGCAGACTTTTCTGCTTAAGGTATGACTAGCCATATTTCTAACAAGACTGTGTAATGCTGGAAGGCTGTCATTTCCCCTCATGGGGACCGGTAAGCCATTTTCTTAGTCAAAAACAAACAGAATAAAGGGCTTATTATGGGCAAAAAAACTGTTAGACATTTTTATGGGCTAAATCGATTGCTTTATTTGTGCATATTATTCAAATTTAGGCTAACTATTGACATTTATAATCTTGGGGAACGTTTATAAAACGGCAGGCACTTTATTGGACACCTTTTTCAGTCAGGGGGCCTTTCTACTCATAGACTGAGCCTCAGTTTCGCGCCATTAATGCGCAGTTGTTTTTTGAGAGCAGGGCATGCAGATGCATGTGTGAGGATCTAAGAATCTCTGAAAAAGCTTTTAGAAGGCGTCATTTGGTATCGTATTCCCCTCAGGGCTTGGTTGGGTCTTAGCAAAGACTGTATCTGGGACTGTATAGGGGTTAAATTGAAAAACGGCTCCGGTTCCGTTATTTTAAGGGTTAAAGCTCTGAAATTTGGTGTGCAATACTTTTAAGGCTTTAAGACACTGTGGTGAAAATTTGGTAATTTTTGAACAATTCCTTCATACTTTTTCACATATTCAGTAATAAAGTGTTTTCTGTTTGAAATTTAAAGTGACAGTAACGGTTTTATTTTAAAACGTTTTTTGTGCATTGTTGACAAGTTTAAGCCTGTTTAACATGTCTGTACCTTCAGATAAGCTATGTTCTATATGTATGAAAGCCAATGTGTCTCCCCATTTAAATTTATGTGATAATTGTGCCATAGCGTCCAAACAAAGTAAGGACAGTACTGCCACAAATAATGATATTGCCCAAGATGATTCCTCAAATGAGGGGAGTAAACATGATACTACATCATCTCCTACTGTGTCTACACCAGTTTTGCCCATGCAGGAGGCCCCTAGTACATCTAGTGCGCCAATACTTATTACCATGCAACAATTAACGGCTGTAATGGATAACTCCATAGCAAATCTTTTATCCAAAATGCCTACTTATCAGAGAAAGCGCGATTGCTCTGTTTTAAACACTGAAGAGCAAGAGGACGCTGATGATAATTGTTCTGTCATACCCTCACACCAATCTGAAGGGGCCATGAGGGAGGTTTTGTCTGAGGGAGAAATTTCAGATTCAGGAAAAATTTCTCATCAAGCTGAACCTGATGTTGTGACATTTAAATTTAAATTAGAACATCTCCGCGCACTGCTTAAGGAGGTATTATCTACTCTGGATGATTGTGACAATTTGGTCATTCCAGAGAAATTATGCAAGATGGACAGGTTCCTAGAGGTTCCGGTGCCCCCCGACGCTTTTCCTATACCCAAGCGGGTGGCGGACATAGTAAATAAAGAGTGGGAAAAGCCCGGCATACCTTTTGTTCCTCCCCCTATATTTAAGAAATTATTTCCTATGGTCGACCCCAGAAAGGACTTATGGCAGACAGTCCCCAAGGTCGAGGGGGCAGTTTCTACTTTAAACAAACGCACTACTATTCCTATCGAAGATAGTTGTGCTTTCAAAGATCCTATGGATAAAAAATTGGAAGGTTTGCTTAAAAAGATTTTTGTACAGCAAGGCTACCTTCTACAACCAATTTCATGCATTGTTCCTGTCACTACGGCAGCGTGGTTCTGGTTCGAGGAACTAGAAAAGTCGCTCAGTAGAGAAACTCCATATGAGGAGGTTATGGACAGAGTTCACGCACTTAAATTGGCTAACTCTTTTATTTTAGATGCCGCTTTGCAATTAGCAAAATTAGCGGCGAAAAATTCAGGGTTTGCTATTGTGGCGCGCAGAGCGCTTTGGCTAAAGTCTTGGTCAGCGGATGTGTCATCCAAGACAAAATTACTTAACATTCCTTTCAAAGGTAAAACTTTATTTGGACCTGATTTGAAAGAGATTACTTCAGACATCACTGGGGGAAAGGGCCACGCCCTTCCACAGGATAGGTCTTTTAAGGCTAAAAATAAGCCTAATTTTCGTCCCTTTCGCAGAAATGGACCAGCCTCTAATTCTGCATCCTCTAAGCAAGAGGGTAATGCCTCACAACCCAAACCAGCCTGGAAACCAATGCAAGGCTGGAACAAGGGTAAGCAGGCCAAGAAGCCTGCCACTGCTAACAAGACAGCATGAAGGAGTAGCCCCCGATCCGGGACCGGATCTGGTGGGGGGCAGACTCTCTCTCTTTGCTCAGGCTTGGGCAAGAGATGTTCAGGATCCTTGGGCGCTAGAAATAGTTTCTCAAGGTTATCTCCTGGAATTCAAGGAACTACCCCCAAGGGGAAGGTTCCACAAGTCTCACTTATCCTCAAACCAAATAAAGAGACAGGCATTCTTACATTGTGTAGAAGACCTGTTAAAGATGAGAGTGATACACCCAGTTCCAATAAAGGAACAAGGAATGGGATTTTATTCCAATCTGTTCGTAGTTCCCAAAAAAGAGGGAACGTTCAGACCAATTTTGGATTTGAAGATCCTAAACAAATTTCTCAGGGTACCTTCGTTCAAAATGGAAACTATTCGAACGATTCTACCCACCATCCAGGAAAGTCAATTTATGACTACCGTGGATCTAAAGGATGCGTACCTACATATCCCTATCCACAAGGAACATCATCAGTTCCTAAGGTTCGCTTTTCTGGACAAACATTACCAGTTTGTGGCTCTTCCATTCGGATTAGCCACTGCTCCAAGGATTTTCACAAAGGTGCTAGGGTCCCTTCTAGCGGTTCTAAGACCAAGGGGCATTGCAGTAGTACCTTACTTGGACGACATTCTAATACAAGCGTCGTCCCTGTCAAAGGCAAAGGCTCATACGGACATCGTTCTAGCCTTTCTCACATCTCACGGATGGAAGGTGAACAAAGAAAAGAGTTCTCTGTCCCCGTCTACAAGAGTTCCCTTCTTGGGAACAATAATAGATTCCTTAGAAATGAGGATTTTTCTGACAGAGGTCAGAAAATCAAAACTTCTAAGTTCTTGTCAAGTGCTTCATTCTGTTCCTCGTCCTTCCATAGCGCAGTGCATGGAAGTAATAGGATTGATGGTTGCAACAATGGACATAGTTCCTTTTGCACGAATTCATCTAAGACCATTACAACTGTGCATGCTCAAACAGTGGAATGGGGATTATACAGACTTGTCTCCAATGATTCAAGTAGATCAAAAGACCAGAGATTCACTCCGTTGGTGGCTGACCCTGGACCATCTGTCCCAGGGAATGAGCTTCCGCAGGCCAGAGTGGGTCATTGTCACGACCGACGCCAGTCTAGTGGGCTGGGGTGCGGTCTGGGAATCCCTGAAAGCTCAGGGTCTATGGTCTCGGGAAGAGTCTCTTCTCCCGATAAACATTCTGGAACTGAGAGCTATATTCAATGCTCTCAGAGCTTGGCCTCAACTAGCAAAGGCCAAATTCATAAGGTTCCAATCAGACAACATGACGACTGTTGCTTATATCAATCATCAAGGGGGAACAAAGAGTTCCCTGGCGATGAAAGAAGTGACCAAAATAATTCAATGGGCGGAGGATCACTCCTGCCACTTGTCTGCGATCCACATCCCAGGAGTGGAAAATTGGGAAGCGGATTTTCTGAGTCGTCAGACATTTCATCCGGGGGAGTGGGAACTCCATCCGGAAATCTTTGCCCAAATAACTCAATTATGGGGCATTCCAGACATGGATCTGATGGCGTCTCGTCAGAACTTCAAGGTTCCTTGCTACGGGTCCAGATCCAGGGATCCCAGGGCGACCCTAGTAGACGCACTAGTAGCACCTTGTATTTTCAACCTAGCTTATGTATTCCCACCGTTTCCTCTCATTCCCAGGCTGGTAGCCAGGATCAATCAGGAAAGGGCCTCGGTGATCTTGATAGCTCCTGCGTGGCCACGCAGGACTTGGTATGCAGACCTGGTGAATATGTCATCGGCTCCACCATGGAAGCTACCTTTGAGACAGGACCTTCTTGTTCAAGGTACATTCGAACAACCAAATCTGGTCTCCCTCCAACTGACGGCTTGGAGATTGAACGCTTGATTCTATCAAAGCGTGGGTTTTCAGATTCGGTGATAGATACTCTGGTTCAGGCCAGAAAACCTGTAACTAGAAAAATTTACCATAAAATATGGAAAAAATATATCTGTTGGTGTGAATCCAAAGGATTCCCATGGAATAAGATAAAAATTCCTAAGATTCTCTCCTTTCTTCAAAAAGGTTTGGAGAAAGGATTATCTGCAAGTTCTCTAAAGGGACAGATCTCTGCTTTATCTGTCTTACTACACAAAAGACTGGCAGCTGTGCCAGATGTTCAAGCATTTGTTCAGGCTCTGGTTAGGATCAAGCCTGTTTACAGACCTTTGACTCCTCCCTGGAGTCTAAATCTAGTTCTTTCAGTTCTTCAAGGGGTTCCGTTTGAACCCTTACATTCCATAGATATTAAGTTACTATCTTGGAAAGTTTTGTTTTTGGTTGCAATTTCTTCTGCTAGAAGAGTTTCAGAGTTATCTGCTCTGCAGTGTTCTCCTCCTTATCTGGTGTTCCATGCAGATAAGGTGGTTTTGCGTACTAAGCCTGGTTTTCTTCCTAAAGTTGTTTCTAACAAAAATATTAACCAGGAGATAGTTGTACATTCTTTGTGTCCGAATCCAGTTTCAAAGAAGGAACGTTTGTTACACAATTTAGACGTTGTCCGTGCTCTAAAGTTCTATTTAGAGGCTACTAAAGATTTCAGACAAACATCTTCCTTGTTTGTTGTTTATTCTGGTAAAAGGAGAGGTCAAAAAGCGACTTCTACCTCTCTTTCCTTTTGGCTTAAAAGCATTATCCGTTTGGCTTATGAGACTGCCGGACAGCAGCCTCCTGAAAGAATCACAGCTCACTCCACTAGGGCTGTGGCTTCCACATGGGCCTTCAAGAACGAGGCTTCTGTTGACCAGATATGTAAGGCAGCGACTTGGTCTTCACTGCACACTTTTGCCAAATTTTACAAATTTGATACTTTTGCTTCTTCGGAGGCTATTTTTGGGAGAAAGGTTTTCAAGCTGTGGTGCCTTCCGTTTAGGTGACCTGATTTGCTCCCTCCCTTCATCCGTGTCCTAAAGCTTTGGTATTGGTTCCCACAAGTAAGGATGACGCCGTGGACCGGACACACCAATGTTGGAGAAAACAGAATTTATGCTTACCTGATAAATTACTTTCTCCAACGGTGTGTCCGGTCCACGGCCCGCCCTGGTTTTTTAATCAGGTCTGATGAATTATTTTCTCTAACTACAGTCACCACGGTATCATATGGTTTCTCCTATATATATTTCCTCCTGTCCGTCGGTCGAATGACTGGGGTGGGCGGAGCCTAGGAGGGATCATGTGACCAGCTTTGCTGGGACTCTTTGCCATTTCCTGTTGGGGAAGAGAATATCCCACAAGTAAGGATGACGCCGTGGACCGGACACACCGTTGGAGAAAGTAATTTATCAGGTAAGCATAAATTCTGTTTTACATCCTAGGGGTCTCAATATAGATCTTGAAGTTCAAGCATTTTTATAAGAGATTTCACTTTCAGTATATGTAAAAGTAGGCGTTTATCCTATTGTATTTAGGTGTTCTTAGTTTTTTTCAAATAGCATATTTTATATGCGATTCTAAAATAAGGCAGGTTTTAGGACATTTTACTTGCTATTCTCGTTTTTTTTTTAATATGAATATATTGTTTTAGATATTTTTATGTGAATATATGATTTTAATTAATTAATGACCATAATAGGGGTTGTATTGCTAAATAATATTTTTTTGTTTTTTTTAATAAGATTGTTTGCATACAATGAATATTATTGTTTTCTGTAGATTATTGATGTGTAGTCAAGGGCAATATAGGAGAATCCAGTGACTTTAACCAAAAGGACTATTCATCAGGCTATATAAGCCCCTACCTATCATGTCTTTGATTATCCATTGATAAAGTCCGGACGATACCGGATGAAACGCGTAGGATGTTTTTGGCAAAGCAGTGAATCCGTAGCGTGATCTTAGGAGAGCGGGCAGTTTGAACATCCTGTAACTTCAGGTTAAGAAGTATACAGCATGTTGGAGCAGTGAGCCCACTATCCCAGATCACTGCAGTGCTATGACTTTGGACTACAACTTTAAAGGATTATTTGAGGGCTTTTTTTTATACACACTTCTTGTAAGTATGTTTTTATGTATCCTATACCATTGGGTTGATTGACACCCCCTGCTAGTGTCCGCGAAATAGCAGGGGGGCAGCAATGATAAATGCCGACAGCGATGTCTGTCGGACATGATATGCTACAGTGTATCATGTCGGACGGACATTAATAAATCGGCCCCTATGTATTTACCATAAATATTTCACATTCCAATGTTCTACACATAGCAGAATATGTTCTATGTATTTTTAAATAAATACTCCTATATATATCTGTATATATTTATACCTATATATAATCATGCATATATACACTCACAGGCCACTTTATTAGGTAAACCTGTTCAATTGCATGGTAATAAATATATAATATATTTGTGCAAAATACCATTCAATATATGTAGAAATATGTATTCATGAATAAATAGAACATATTCTTCTATGTGAAGAACATTGGAATATGAAATATTCATATTCTCATGTCTGGTTGTATGCGATCTGGCTTGCACGCGAGTAGGGTGTTTTTTCACACTTTTTTACTCCATTGACTTCTATGGGGGAATAGGTTATCGTGGGTGCGATATTCTAAGTTCAGCTTCTTACGCGCGTCAGGTTAGCGTGCAAGCAATAATTTTACTTTCAATTTGTAACATGAGTGCAACCCAACTTGTACAAAAAGCTTACTTCTAGTGCAGTTAACGCTTGAGCATTAAATAACTTTCTATTTGTAATCTGGCCCTAAATAGCTGAATAGCCAAAAAAAATGAAAATTAATAATAAATGGATTTTTTTATACTAATAAATAGAAAACAAATATGATTTTCTAGACAATTTACTACTATAGAAACTCTAAAACTGGCCCCTCCAAGTTTATTAAGACTCTACCTTCAAATACCCTCTTTCCCATGGACAACCCATTATGACCATCAATAACCACCACTCAGTATCTAAGGAACCCCTTTATATGACCTCTACCCACATAGCAACCCCATGTACCAAACGAGAGACTAACATAGCACCTAAAGGACCCCCCTTCTGAATCCAGGACCCATAAAAACATACATTAAACAAAATATTCCATCTCTCCTAATTTTTTTTGCTCTACATTTATCATTGACTCTTCTGCCCACTAACAAAGAATAAAGACACTTCATCATAATGCACCTTACTGTAGTGTTGACCTGGTCTGGTTTCCCTTCTTTTCATAGAGAGGAATTGTTACAGTTTATGAAAGCATTAAAGGTAAGTAGTATGGGTACCATTTATCAACCTGTGTATACAGCTTTGCAGTATTCTTGGTCAGATTAATCCTTGTCTTTCTACTACCTCAGAGGAGGAGTAGTTTCATCATCCTGCCAGGGATTTGTTTGCAAAAGAGCACGAGACAGCGCTGCACTGACTAGCAGGGTGTTAATATATTTGTATGGGTCTACACAAAGTTAAGTGCTAGCTCAAATGCCTGACATTATAATTTATAATAAAGCAAACACAATAAAAAAGTTAATTTAAAGGGAAAGTCTAGTCAAAACTAAACTTTCATGATTTAGATAGGGCACACAATTATAAACAACTTTCCAATTTACTTTTATCATCAAATTTGCTTTGTTCTCTTGTTATTCATTTGTGAAAGCTAAACCTAGGTAGGCTCATAAACTGATTTATAAGCCGTTAAAGGCCTCCTCAATTTTGACAGTTTTTCTCTGCTAGACACTGCTAGTTCATGTGTGTCCTATAGATAACATTGTGCTCACTCACATGGAGTTATTTATGAGTCAGCACTGACTGGCTAAAATGCAAGTCTGTCAAAATAACTGAAATAAGGGGGCGGTCTCCAGAGGGTTAGATACAAGGTAATCACAGAGGTAAAAAGTATATTAATAGAACTCGTGTTGGTTATGCAAAACTTGGGAATGAGTAATAATGGGAGTATCTATCTTTTTAAATAATAAAAATTCTGGAGTAGACTGACCATTTAATGTTTTTACCCAGCAGGTAATAAAGATCATCACTGCCTGATGTTTACATGACATTTCACTGCAGGAGGAACTTCTAGGTGGTTTCAGAAGATGGTTCTGCTGGGGCTGAAGATGTTTAGCAGAAGAGATGCACTCAAAGCCAGGCTTAATACAAAGGTAGGATCAAAACAGATAACTAAATATACAGGGTTTATTAATTCGGTGTCCTTGTAGAGTATCCAGAGAGCAAAGCGATAGTATAGCCCATGTGCAGAAGGAGTCAAGAAGTTAATTAACTTCTGCACTCTGCCTGGATTATTATAAATTGCATAGCAAGTTGTAACTCTAAGAGTAGCACCTATAAGGTAATAAGATAATTACCTGAGTAGAAAGCTGAAACCACAGAAACAGAAAATGCGTAGCAGGAACAAGGTTCAGCCAAGCAGCAGATCTCTCTGATTAGTACCTGGATAAACAGGTATGCTTGAACAAGACAGGAGAGTAGTCAAAAGGGAAGACAAAAGTCAGCGCCAGGCAATCCTTAAGTGTCCATACACCAGAACAGAAAGAGATAGTAAATGTATAAACCAGGTAACAGCTCCAAAAGTATTTAGCCATGTAATCAGACCTTAAAGGGACAGTTTACTCAAAACATTTCTCCCCTTTAATATGTTCCCAATAATCCAGTTTACCTGCTGGAGTGTATCAAATTGTTTACAAGTATTTCCATTACCCTTATAATGGCATTTGAAATAGTTGATTTAGCACGTGGTATCCCCACCTAGTCTGAAAGTGTTTGGCCTTAAAGGGACATTCTACACCAGCATTGTTATTGTTTAAAAAGATAAATAGCGCCTTTACTACCCATTCCCCAGCTTTGCACATCCAACATTATTATTTATATACTTTATAACCTTTAAACCTCTATATTACTGTCTGTTTCTAAGCCACTAAAGACAGCCTTTTAGCACAACCTTTTTTATTTGCGTTTCACAACAGGGGACTGCTAGTTCATGTAAGCCATATAAATAACATTGTTATCACGCCCATGGGTTGTGGCAAACACTGCACTAATTGGATAAAATGCAAGTCAATATATAATAAATAAAAAGTCATGTGATCAGGGGGCTGTCAGAAGAGGCTTAGATACAAGGTAATCACAGAGGTAAAAGTGTATTAATATAACCATGTTGGTTATGGAAAACTGGGGAATGGGTAACAAAGGATTATCTGTCTTTATAAACAATAACAATTTTGAAGTAGACTGTCCCTTTAAGGCCAAGCTGTGAAAACACAGCCAGCAGAAGAAATTACAGTCCCAGTGGGTTATAGAAGAGATAAGCTAATACAATTTTAATTTTCCATTGTTCTCTCCAAGTATTGTTGATTTGTTTACGGACAGATATAAGATAAAGAAGCAGGTATACCTGTAATGAGATCTGATTATACCTACAAGCTCAACCTATTTTATTAGACCTAAGACCTAATTTAATTTTAATTTTATTTTATTTTAATTTTGTTGGACCAGCTGTTTGTAGATCACCTTCTTAAGAACTGACTACAACAGTGCAACTCTTAGCAGGGCCCTCTACCCATTTGATCCATATAATTGTCTTGTTGTACTCCGCCTTTGTTTATAGCGCTGCAGAATCTGTTGGCGCTCTACAAATAACCGATAATAATAATAATAATAATTAGGTTGTGGCTTCAAAACACAAAGGCCTAGATTTAGTGTTTGGCAGTAGCCGTGAAAACCAGCGTTAGAGGCTCCTAACGCTGGTTTTAGGCTACCGCCGGTATTTGGAGTCAGTCAGGAAAGGGTCTAACGCTCACTTTTCAGCCGCGACTTTTCCATACCGCAGATCCCCTTACGTCAATTGCGTATCCTATCTTTTCAATGGGATCTTTCTAACTCCGGTATTTAGAGTCGTGTCTGAAGTGAGCGTTAGAAATCTAACGACAAAACTCCAGCCGCAGAAAAAAGTCAGTAGTTAAGAGCTTTCTGGGCTAACGCCGGTTTATAAAGCTCTTAACTACTGTGCTCTAAAGTACACTAACACCCATAAACTACCTATGTACCCCTAAACCGAGGTCCCCCCACATCGCTGCCACTTGATTAAATTTTTTTAACCCGTAATCTGCCGACCGCCACCTACGTTATACTTATGTACCCCTAATCTGCTGCCCCTAACACCGCTGACCCCTATATTATATTTATTAACCCCTAACCTGCCCCCCACAACGTCGCCGCCAGCTACCTACAATAATTAACCCCTAATCTTCCGACCGCCACCTACGTTATCCTTATGTACCCCTAATCTGCTGTCCCTAACACAGCCGACCCCTATATTATATTTATTAACCCCTAATCTGCCCCCCACAACGTCGCCTCCACCTGCCTACACTTATTAACCCCTAATCTGCCGACCGGACCGCACCGCTATTATAATAAAGTTATTAACCCCTAATCCGCCTCACTAACCCTATAATAAATAGTATTAACCCCTAATCTGCCCTCCCTAACATCGCCGACACCTAACTTCAAACATTAACCCCTAATCTGCCGACTGGAGCTCACAGCTATTCTAATAAATGTATTAACCCCTAAAGCTAAGTCTAACCCTAACACTAACACCCCCCTAAGTTAAATATAATTTAAATCTAACTAAATAAATTAACTCTTATTAAATAAATTATTCCTATTTAAAGCTAAATACTTACCTGTAAAATAAATCCTAATATAGCTACAATATAAATTATATTATAGCTATTTTAGGATTTATATTTATTTTACAGGTAACTTTGTATTTATTTTAACCAGTTACAATAGCTATTAAATAGTTAAGAACTATTTAATAGCTAAAATAGTTAAAATAATTACAAATTTACCTGTAAAATAAATCCTAACCTAAGTTACAATTAAACCTAACACTACACTATCAATAAATTAATTAAATAAAATACCTACAATTACCTACAATTAAACCTAACACTACACTATCAATAAATGAATTAAATACAATATCTACAAATAAATACAATGAAATAAACTAACTAAAGTACAAAAAATAAAAAAGAACTAAGTTACAAAAAATAAAAAATATTTACAAACATAAGAAAAATATTACAACAATTTTAAACTAATTACACCTACTCTAAGCCCCCTAATAAAATAACAAAGCCCCCCAAAATAAAAAAATGCCCTACCCTATTCTAAATTACAAAAGTTCAAAGCTCTTTTACCTTACCAGCCCTGAACAGGGCCCTTTGCGGGGCATGCCCCAAGAAATTCAGCTCTTTTGCCTGTAAAAAAACACATACAATACCCCCCCCCAACATTACAACCCACCACCCACATACCCCTAATCTAACCCAAACCCCCCTTAAATAAACATAACACTAAGCCCCTGAAGATCTTCCTACCTTATCTTCACCTCACCGGGTATCACCGATCGGTCCTGGCTCCAAAATCTTCATCCAAGCCCAAGCGGGGGCTAGACATCCATCATCCGACGGCTGAAGAAGTCCAGAAGAGGGTCCAAAGTCTTCATCCTATCTGGGAAGAAGAGTAGATCCGGACCGGCAACTATCTTCTTCCAAGCGGCATCTTCTATCTTCATCCGATGAGGACCGGCTCCATCGTGAAGACCTCCAGCGTGGACCCATCTTTTTCCGACGACGTCCAACTGAAGAATGACGGTTCCTTTAAGGGACGTCATCTAAGATGGCGTCCCTCGAATTCCGATTGGCTGATAGGATTCTATCAGCCAATCGGAATTAAGGTAGGAAAATTCTGATTGGCTGATGGAATCAGCCAATCAGAATCAAGTTCAATCCGATTGGCTGATCCGATCAGCCAATCAGATTGAGCTCACATTCTATTGGCTGATCGGAACAGCCAATAGAATGCGAGCTCAATCTGATTGACTGATCGGATCAGCCAATCGGATTGAACTTGATTCTGATTGGCTGATTCAATCAGCCAATCAGAATTTTCCTACCTTAATTCCGATTGGCTGAGAGAATCCTATCAGCCAATCGGAATTTGAGGGACGCCATCTTGGATGACGTCCCTTAAAGGAGCCTTCATTTGTCTGTAGTCCGTCGGGCCAGCAGGATGTTCCGCGTCGGAGGTCTGCAAGATGAACATGGATCCGGAAGAAAGAAGATTGAAGATGCCGTTGATAGAAGACTTCAGCCTGATCATGGACATCTTCAGCCCCCCGCTTGGGCTTGGATCAAGACATCGGAGGAGCTCTTCTGGATCGATCGGTGAACCTGGTATGGTGAAGATAAGGTAGGAAGATCTTCAGGGGCTTAGTGTTAGGTTTATTTAAGGGGGGTTTGGGTTAGATTAGGGGTATGTGGGTGGTGGGTTGTAATGTTGGGGGGGTATTGTATGTGTTTTTTTTACAGGCAAAAGAGCTGAATTCTTTGGGGCATGCCCCGCAAAGGGCCCTGTTCAGGGCTGGTAAGGTAAAAGAGCTTTGAACTTTAGTAATTTAGAATAGGGTAGGGCATTTTTTTTATTTTGGGGGTCTTTGTTATTTTATCAGGGGGCTTAGAGTAGGTGTAATTAGTTTAAAATTGTTGTAATATTTTTCTGATGTTTGTAAATATTTTTTTATTTTTTGTAACTTAGTTCTTTTTTATTTTTTGTACTTTAGTTAGTTTATTTAATTGTATTTATTTGTAGATATTGTATTTAATTAATTTATTGATAGTGTAGTGTTAGGTTTAATTGTAGGTAATTGTAGGTATTTTATTTAATTAATTTATTGATAGTGTAGTGTTAGGTTTAATTGTAACTTAGGTTAGGATTTATTTTACAGGTAATTTTGTAATTATTTTAACTATTTTAGCTATTAAATAGTTCTTAACTATTTAATAGCTATTGTACCTGGTTAAAATAAATACAAAGTTACCTGTAAAATAAATATAAATCCTAAAATAGCTATAATATAATTATAATTTGTATTGTAGCTATATTAGGATTTATTTTACAGGTAAGTATTTAGCTTTAAATAGGAATAATTTATTTAATAAGAATTAATTAATTTCGTTAATTAAATTATATTTAACTTAGGGGGGTGTTAGTGTTAGGGTTAGACTTAGCTTTAGGGGTTAATACATTTATTAGAATAGCGGTGAGCTCCAGTCGGCAGATTAGGGGTTAATTTTTTAAGTTAGGTGTCGGCGATGTTAGGGAGGGCAGATTAGGGGTTAATACTATTTATTATAAGGTTAGTGAGGCGGATTAGGGGTTAATAACTTTATTATAATAGCGGTGCGGTCCGCTCGGCAGATTAGGGGTTAATAAGTGTAGGCAGGTGGAGGCGACGTTGTGGGGGCAGATTAGGGGTTAATAAATATAATATAGGGGTCGGCGGTGTTAGGGGCAGCAGATTAGGGGTACATAGGGATAATGTAAGTAGCGGCGGTTTACGGAGCGGCAGATTAGGGGTTAAAAATAATATGCAGGGGGGGGGCGGGGCCAGCTAGCTAAGAGAACGGACGTGTTTCTGCAGAGCTCCTCTGCTCTGGTTAATTGAAGATGGGCAAATATACAATTTTCTGAAATCCTGGATCTTGAATCTTTCCAGTAACTAAGAGTAACTAAGTCTGTTAACTCTGCAAAGAACGCATTTACAATCGATAGATGTTTAGAGCTCTATCAATGACACTACAGCTTGAGGCCTAAATGATCTGACGCAGCAGTAAGAGTATCATTCTGATAAAATTAATGGAGGGACCTCTCATTAACATCAGCAAAATGAAGATAGATGCTGCGCTGCACAGGTTTGAGGAACATGTTGGTGAGATCCTGGAAGATCACTTCACAGAAATGAGCTTACTATTTAAGCAACTCTTAGATCTGTTTCCCACCACATGTGACAGACAAGACCGCGGCAAAGAATATGGGACTACTTTAGTTGCCGGTGTGCTACCCCCATGCAACCCAGATCCCACTGTCTCCCGGAAAGCAGTTACAGCTCCAGCAGAAATAGTCAGGAGTCCTAGCGATCAGAGCTGGGAGAAATTTCAACACAGCCTGTCAGCACCGCACTCGAAACTTCCTATGCGCACTCACCTTGCAGATCCCAGGAGAGCTATATCAAGTAAGCCGCTCTGTGAAACTGCCTTGGGCTCTCCACTTCCCGGAGGGGCAAATTCTTGCAATCCTCTAGCCTTTAGTCCCGGAGACACTGAGAGATGTTGTTTTACTTGGTCACATACTTACTTTACTCCAGGGCAGCTGTCGGAGTCAGAAGCTATAACGGCCACAGGAGTTGGCTAGAGGTTGGTCATTGTGGGGATTTACAGCAGCTGAGAACGTTTCCTGAGGTTCGTGTGAAGAGACCTTTGTGTCTATACCGCAGCCTATTTTAATATGCCTTATACACTGTGTGCGATCTGTGTGCGTGTATACCAGCTGCCTTATAATACAGAGGGTATTGTTATTGCCACAGCAGCTAAGGATTTAATAGACACTTGCCAGCTTCAGGAGATGTTTATGAAAACTATTCAGTTGGATGCAGCTGTTTCCCAGATCAGTTCGGAACTTTAATTTTGATCTTGGCTGTCTCTTAAGTTTAAATGCATGTTCCGGACTGACCCTTACAAGAGTTGTCTCCTATAGATTCTACACAGCTCAATCAGTTGTTGTGCCGTTAGCTATGATCTTTACTTATGATGTTTACTAGTATGCAGTTGTCGCTGTCTACTTGTGGGGCAGTGACATCGGCATGCATAGAGTTCCAGACACAGTTATCATATACGCCTGTCTTGAGTGTGACTTTAGAAAATAGGTTATTGTTTACTTGCTTAACTTTAATTCCATGAAGTTGTTATATACCATATCATTCACTGCTCCTGCTTCCCTTTATACAGCACAGTGTACAGAGTTAACTATACTGTCTTGGTCAGTATGTGATGAGGTATTAATATGTTTAGAGAACTGCAGGTCTATTGCATATGTTGTATTCAGCTCATAATTATAGGGATGCCTGAGCTCTACTTCAATTTATAAGAGTATATAGCTCAACGTGCAGTCTCTTTTCCATACTGTGTTATGCTCTGAGGATTGATTTATTCTGCTCTAACATACTACACGATGTATTTGAGGTTATGACCAATGCCAGCAATTTAATGTTATATGAATATCTAAAGGCCAGTTAACTCTGGTTCATCCTGTAGGTTTAAAGTTATTTTTATAGCCCCTACCTGCTGTTATTATATACTAGAAATCTCCCAACCGGGCATCTCACATGATTAATGTTTGTCAGAGCACTATTCTCTACTCCCCTGCTGTACATACTCGCAGTATTTCAATGTTGGTAACTTAACGCATATAGTTAATAACGGTTCCACTCATGCAGAGCACATGTCATTTTAGTATAGTTTTCTGTTCTCACCCCTTAAGAAAAGGTAATCACTAATAGACTGTGCCCAATTATGGAAAGTTTAATGTCTTACAAGCATGAGTACCGTTATGCACGGCACACCATACTAGTTGCTCCCTCTTTATATGACATTTTAGTGTCGCCATTAACTATTTATAGGGTGTTTTTGCTCTGGCTCCCATGGTGTTCCTATGTCTGCTTTGAGACACTGCTGAGAGCTAAGATAGTTGGAGTTAATCGAGATTTCCTAACCCATATGCCTATATCTCATAGATCTTTGACATAGAATTAGATAGGAGAGCCACTGACAGGAAACATACTGCATGCCCTAACCTCATAGTTCCCAATTGTAGCCACTGCATTGTTCACATATAGCATACATAGATTTATCAACTAACTCATACTGCAGTCTTTCCAGAGTATGCCCTGCCCCCCCTTTCTTTCTCCTCCCCCCTCCTTCCCCCTCCCAATATTCGAGTGGCTCTTGTCCACTGTAACCCCTCTTCCTTCTGGTGCTCTACGACCTACTTGAGGTTGCGCTAAAAGCTAACTCCCCACATCATCGCAGCAATACTTATCTTATACATCCTAAAGATGTGGTGATCTGAACGCAACTATTAAAATATAAAATGAAGTTTTCTCTCAGTTTGCCCAACCAAATATTTGACACCTCCCTAGACACAGCATAGGTTTATACATATCAGAACTAGTCTTGTTTTATTATTCTGGTCATGTATATTTCTCTAAGTCTTGAAATTTTATGATCTATCTTGATATATAGGTTAGCTACTTCTCTACTAATATAACAGATATAATAGGTGTCACAATCTTTGTGTTATAATCTTTGTGTTATATTATTATGTTATTGATATGATTGGGCAAATGTTGTATGTTGTATATGTATTTTCTGCATCTCTCGAAACTTCAATAAAAAACCTTTAATTAAAAAAAAAAAAAATAATATGCAGGGGTCAGCGATAGCGGGGATGGCAGAATAGGGGTTAATAAGTATAAGGTTAGGGGTGTTTAGACTCGGGGTACATGTTAGGGTGTTCGGTGTAGACGTAGGAAGTGTTTCCCCATAGACAACAATGGGGCTGCATTAGGAGCTGAACGCGGCTTTTTTGCAGGTGTTAGGTTTTTTTTCAGCTCAAACAGCCCCATTGTTTTCTATGGGGGAATCGTGCACGAGCACGTTTTTGAAGCTGGCCGCATCCGTAAGCAACTCTGGTATCGAGAGTTGCAGTGGCGTTAAATTATGCTCTACGCTCCCTTTTTGGAGCCTAACGCAGCCATTCTGTGAACTCTCAATACCAGAGGTATTTAAAAGGTGCGGCCAGAAAAAAGCCAGCGTTAGCTACGCGTGTTGTTACCGACAAAACTCTAAATCTAGGCCAAAATCAGCTAATTTGTATGCACAAATAAACCTTAAAAAGCAAATATCATACATTGTATACTTTGCAGCTTGTTGAAAAAGTAATTGGAAACACATTAAGAGAAAAACAATATTATTGTATACTGGTCCTTTAAGCGACAAAACAGATAAGGGGCAGGCAGATAACAATCCAAATCACTTGCCAGGGTCAGTAATGGGAGGACAGGCCAGGAACAAGATTGCCAGGGTCTCCATAAGAAATTAGCAAATCACTGAATTGGAGACAGATTACCTTTTAACACCTCCCATTCAGTCTTGGCACCAAACATACAGCAGAGGTAACTTCTGATAGAGAAGGCATAAATAGCGCTATCCTAGTGCACAAACAGTTAAAAAAGTAATATAGAGGTGAACAGTGGATACAGCACTGTAGGCCATGATAAGCTGAAGGTTTATTGGCACTGCACAGCCTCAGACTTCTCTAAAATAGTGCACCCACCGGTTCTGGTAGTCACAGTAGCGCACCTTCTACCGGGCTCTAGGACTTCTCTCAAAGTAAGTGTAGCGCGGTCTCTACCATGCCCCGGAACCTGACAACACCATTAACACACCCACAGTGAAAATCTGTGAGCATATCCAGCAATTAGTTGCATATATGCCAAGTGAAAAGCATTCAATAATCTGAGAATGGTATTTCAAGTGCATATCTATGCCACACTAGGATTAAGACATGCTAAGTAAAGCAGAATAAAATACTTGGTACTAGAATGCTCCTTTAAATACACAGACACATTAAATAACTTAAAGGGACGTGAAACGCAATATTTGTATTCATGATTCAGATAGAGCATACAATTTTAAACAACTTTACTTCTGCTACATAATTTACTTCATTTTCTGACAATGACAAGTTGCATATATTTGCAAACACCATTCATCAGCTAACCATCAGTAGTTCATTGCTGCTCCTGAGCGTACCTAAGTATGATTTTCAAAAAAGGACACCAAAAGAATGAAGCAAATAAGATAGCATAAGTAAGTTGGAAGGTTATTTGAAATTGAGTAGGAAAATTCAGTTATTGGTTGAGGACTGCAGGAAGACTGGAATTGACCCTATGATAGTTAATGAAAGAGAAATGTATGTCATATTGTGGGGTATATTAAAGTAGATCAGTTATTTATTTAGCATTTTGCAGTGATTTTGTTTACTGTATTGTTATTACTAATGATCTATTACTGAATTCAAGCTTTATATATAATATCTTCTTATATATTATTACATAAATATGTTAATAATGTTAAAGGGACCTTTTTATTTTATTATTGCATCTATTACTTATTATTATTATACTTTATTTATGAAGCACCAACATATTCCGTAGAGCTGTACATGGGTACAATTCATTTAAATAAAACAATGGTATCAAGCTTGGGTACAATTCATTTAAACAAAATAACGATAGCAAACATTATTATTATGACATAAATATGTTAAAGTTAAAAGGACATTATTTTTTTAATTTATATATCAGAAATAATTCATAGCATTATAAAAGATTTGCAAGCAAAATAAAATTAAAAAGAACATTGAAAACACTATTTTGTTTGTAAAATTCTTTTTTTGCAGACCCTGGACACACCCCTTGAAAGGCTCCTGGAATGTTATTTATCTCACTTTCTTTGCATGACCAATTAGGAACAGATATTAACAAGCCCCTGCACATATTAACCAATCACTTTTGCTTCTGCGGGAAGTGGGAACACTACTATTTTCAGAGTAAAACTACAGGAAAAGCAAACAAAATAAACAATGAAAGGGCATTGCAAAGATTTTAAATTACCGTTAATTAAATATTTTAGGGTAGATTACAATTGGAGTGCAAAAATATAAGGGCAATGGTCCTTTAAAACCACTAGATTACAATCCATACTATTTCTGTTTTTGTGCTCAAGTCCATTTATTGTTTATTGCTCAAGCAATACATATACATACATACAAACATACATACATATATACATAGATATCACTACGTAGATACATACATAAATATACATACATACACATACATACATACATACACACACACACACATAAACACATACATACATACATACATAAATATACATACATACAGTGCTGCGGAATCTGTTGGTGCTCTACAAATACCTGATAATAATAATAATACATACATATAGATACATACATACATATATATACATACATATAATACGTATAAAAACATTTACATACATATATATATATATATATATATATATACACATACATACATATACATACATACAGACATACATACATACATATATACATATACATACATATCGCTGCGGAATCTGTTGGCGCTCTACAAATAACCGATAATAATAATACATACATACATATAAATACATACATATACATACATATAAATACATATACATACATACATACAGATACATACATATAAATACATATTCATACATATATATATATATATATATATATATATATACAGTATATACATACATACATACATATACATACATATAAATACATATACATACAAACATACATACATACATATAAAGACATATATATATATATATATATATATATATATATACATACATACATACATACATACATATGCATACAAACATAGATATACATGCTTATACATACAATCATACATACACATCATTCTCCATGGAAGTGAGCACAATATTAGCTATATGGCACACATGAACAAGCACTGTCTGGCTGTAGTGCAAGATTGTATAAAGCTAAAAAACAAAGCTTAGGAACAGGCACTTTTAGAGCTATGCAAAGCAGGGAAATGGGTAGTAAACAATCAAGTAGACTGTTCCTTTAAGTCTAAAGGTAACATAAATAATTTAAACAGCATATGTTTTGTAATGCAAGCCATAAAGAGAAAATCATTGACTTAGGATCTCAAAATGTTAAGGCAGTATTTTGGATATGATCGCCCTAATAGTGCACTCTGACCTCTCTGCGTTATCCTTTAAAAAATATAGGAAGTGCTAAAAATGTTTTGGTTACGTTAAGATACTTTATCATTTTTAACCAACCATTTCAATTACCAGATTTGACATTATTCTTTATGTGAGGACATGATAATGCACCCTGGGATATCCATTGCTCTAGCCTTTTAGATGGAATGGAATTTAGAAATATCTCCCCTTCAATTTGTTCTCAATAATCCATTTTACCTGCTGAAGTGTGTTAATCATTTACAAATAGCTCTTTTACATTTATATCAGTACTAGTTGATAAGCCTGCCCAGAGGGCAGTCTGTGTGTTAAAAATGCAACCCCGAAGCTACAAAAAATTAAAAAGTAAAAATACAGAAAAAAAGAAACAAAGCTATCCAAAATAATAAAATTAAACCTAAACTAATACCCCTATACAAATAAAAAATCCAGTAATAAAAAACAGTAATAAACCTAAACTACCCATTGCCCCTAAAGGGGCATTTGTATAGGCATTGCCCTCAAAATGGCATTCAGCTCTTTTTCACTGCCCTTAAAAGGGCATTCATCTCTTTTTGAAATTGCCCAATGAGCCCTAACCTAAAAAAACAAAAACACCCAAAATAAAAAAAAACCTAACACTAAAGCCCTAAATAGGTACTCACAGTTTCAGAAGTCCCCTGGAAAAGGTCTTCTTCGAGGTGGGTCCATCATCTTCATCCACAGTGAAGGCGGCATGGAGCAGAGGTCCGGAGCTGTCTTCCCAGATGTGGTGATCCTCAGATGTGGTCATCAGTGGCGGAGTTGGAGGTCCTCGGCGAAGGCGTGGGGGTTCCTCTTCATGCGATCGTCCGCCGCACACTGAAGATCGAATTGAAGGTACCCCATATTTATTGGGGTACCTTGCATTCCTATTGGCTGAAATTTTCAAAATCAGCCAATAGGATGAGAGCTACTGAAATCTTATTGGCTGATTTGAACAGCCAATAGGATTTCAGTTGCTCTAATCCTATTGGCTGTTTTGAAAAATTCAGTCAATAGGAATGCAAGGTACCCCAAATTGATTGCGGTACCTTGCATTCAATATTCAGTATATGATGGACATCGGATGAAGAGGAGCCTCCATGCTGCCGAGGACCACCCTGCCATCTTTAACCACCCTGCCATTTCTAAATCCACCTGAATGCGGCTTCGCTGCATCCAGGTGAATTCTTTTGGCTGTGCGAGCAACCAACATTCTTTTGGCTGCATTGCGCTGCCAACATTCCTTTGAGGATGCGTGCGCAGCTGCCGACGGCGACAGACGCGTTACAAACGCAATTATAGTATAGATTTGAAATAGCTTATTTTGTCTGTGGTATCCCAACATATACTGAAAGTTCCTATACTTAAGTATAGGCTATAGAATAACTGTGTAGACATAGCCAGTAAGTGATTATATTCCAAGTGGAAGTTACTAGAGATAAAAAAATAAAATGTTAATTTTCAATTGTTTTCTCTAAGGGTCTAAATATTTAAAAATTTGTCAATTTGTTAAAAATACAGATAACACCTTTGCTTCCCATTCCCCAGCTTCACAATATTGTTAAATTAATATATTTCATAACATCTAAAACTCTAAATCAATGCAGTTTTTTTATGCCTGTGCCGGCCACATTTATCTCAGTTCATTTTATAAGATTTCCAAGCAAGAAAGCGCTATATAGATAGATAAACAACTCTCAGGCTAAAAATGTGCCATTCTAAAATTATTTGAGGGACATCACCAAATTGACGAGACGTCCTATATCATCTTGCCAGAGCAGAGAGCTTTAAATCACCATGAAAGTATTGGGATTTGGTATATAGACAGAGATATTGGGGGCCAAATTATCAAGCTCCAAATGCAGCTTGATGCCCCTGTTTCCGCATGAGCCTTCAGGCTCACCGGAAACAGCAGTTATGAAGCAGCAGTCTTAAAACCGCTGCCCCATAACTGATCCGTCTGCTCTGAGGCTGCGGACATCAATCCGCCCCATCCTATACGATCGGGCTGATTGATACCCCCTGCTAGTGGCCAATTGGCCACAAATCTGAAGGGGGCGGCATTGCACAAGCAGTTCATAAGAATGTCGGACATGGAACGCTGAGCTGATCATGTCGGACAGACCAATAATAAATCGTATTGTGAAGAAGCATGCGTGTGTGCAGAAAGTGATAAAATAAGGAGATCTGATTTCCCTGCAAGTTCAACCCATTTTGTGCCAGATTATGAGTGCAGCGCAAATTAACGCTTCCGCTTGAGCGTTTATTGCACTAGACGTAAACTTTTTGCGCTTGTTGGGTTGCGCCTATATTATGAGTTGAAAGTAAACTGTTTTCACTCTCGAGTTAACCCAACAAGCACAAAAAGCCGAAGAAAAAAAAGGAAAAAACCTAACACGCCTCTCTCACGCAAACCCGATCAAATATTCTCATTTGCACTAACCTGGCATGAAAATATGAATATTTCACATTCTAATGTTCTGCACATACAGGAATATATGTCTACATAGATCTGATGGTATTTTGGTAAATATCTATCTATCTATACCTATATATACATGATTATATAAAGGTATAGATATATACAGATACAGATACAGATACTGTATATATATATATATATATATATATATATATATGAATATATATTTATAAATACATAGAACATATTCTGCTATGTGCAGAACAGTGGAATGTGAAATATTTACAGTAAATAAACAGTATGACACCTTATTAAAAATTAATATTGCCCAAATATGCTTAAACATGTTTTCATCTACTTAAAGGGACAGTATACACTAATTTTCATATAACTGCATGTAATAGACACTACTATAAAGAATATGATGCACAGATACTGATATAAAAATCCAGTATAAAACTGTTTAAAAACGTACTTAGAAGCTTTCAGTTTATCTCTGTTGAAAAGGTAGTTGGAAAGCCCACTGCAAGTGGGAAATAAGATACTCCCCCCTCCCCCTTCTTTTGCATACGAAAAGACCCTTTACACAAACAGGAGCAAGCTGGAGAAGGTAGCTGACGGTATTCAAATACAACTTTGGGGCTTGGCTAGGGGTCTGAAAATCAGAGCAATGTTATTTAAAAATAAGCAAAACTATACATTTTTTTTAAAAAAAACAAACTTTATGGGCTTTATAAATAGATCATCTACAAAACATTTATGCAAAGAAAAAATGAGTGTATAATGGTCCTTTAACTGAAAAGGTCTCCAATGCACTCCTCTATATGTCTATTTATGTGTACATATGTATTTATCTGTTTATATGTGTATATATGTCTGTAAATACATATATACATCTATAAATACACAAATACATATGTACACACGCATATACATATTTTGACATGTATATGTTTGTGTCTATAGATTAAAGCCCTTTGGCTGCCTTTCTTTCTCTAACACCTGAGACCTCCTACTTTTGAGCTTTTACAACTTTTGAGCACAATATTTGTTTTGAATATTTTTTATTAAATGTGTTATTATGAGTGTAATGTGTTTTTGATGTGTTTTGTGACACTTTTTAGTTTCGCAAAACAGTTAACCGGAGCTCTGAAGTTGCGATAATCATTCTAGCATAAATCGTGATTGCAAGCGGTAAGCCAGATGAGCACAAACCATTTCGATAAACCCCTTATTGCTCGGGTGCAAACGTTTGCGCTCCACTCTTAATCTAGCCCTTTAAAGGGTATCAATTTCTCATACAGTACATTTTATACTATGCTACTTGTATAACAAGTAATTTGGAAATACATTAAGGGAAACCAAATTTTACAGTATACTGCCCCTTTAATACAAAACACAAGCTGAGTTAAACTTTGTACATTAAATTAGCACAATTAGTTCTCTGGAGGAATTGATGTTTTTTTTTGCTTTTGTTTTCTTACCAACGATAATAGTTTCATTCTATTTCCAATAACACTCAGTGCACTTCCGAGTTAAAGCATGTGTTATCCAACCTAAGTAATCCCAAAATCAGAAAAACAATATCACACATGAGTTGTTTTAATATTTGAAAATGACAGACACATTATTTAACGAGATCTCAACTGTCAGAATGAAGAACTGCTAATTGCCAATTTCTGTAAATAAACCACTAGAAAAATGGTAATATGTTCATTATTCTTGTGATGTTTAATGTTATTAGTCTCATATTTATAGAAACCTGCAAATTAAATGTTTTTAAAAGTAGGCATTTGTTTTTAGTAATGTTCATGAAATGGAAAGATTATAGTGCTTTACAATATCATAAAGTCCAAGCAGTTTAAGCGTTTGGATATCACATCTCTGATCCTATATCGAGGATGCAACTTGGTTCTTGCTGGTACGAGAATAGCATTGCTTTTTTTTACAATTATATTAGTCGTTTACATTTTGAAAAAAATAAATACTTTAGTTTCTTTGAAGTAATGGCACTGCCATGTTTGAACTAGTTTTCTGTTGATATCTGCTTGTGCAAAAAAGGCTGTATAGAAACATTTTTGGATAATCCTATGTTCCACACAGCCTTGTTTGGAAATCTCTTTTTGTTACCTGTTTTATATTTGTCCCTAATTGTCCTTTGCAGGATGGACAGATAAAGGAAAACTTAAATTAAAAAAGCCAATTAGTTTATTGAAACTCAGTGGAATTTAGAATACCATCAATTTTCAGAGTTACATTACAGGTAAAGGGGACAAAAAATAAAGTATATAGCAGTTTTTAACTACAAATAATTAAACATTTTATTTTACAGTCTCATAGAGCAATGGTCCATTTGATCAAGTTATCCAATGGGTTTTAATAATTCAATAAACCAATTTTCACAATTTATTAGCCCCAACACCTTCACCACACTCTCTCTTTTTATTTATGCAAATTATGACACTTAGGGAAGTCTCCCTAAGTGTGATGCGGGAATCCAGACGTGGACCCGTTGCTCAGTGTGCCTAGAGGAATATGGCTGCACCTCACTGACAAGGCCCACAATAGGCCGAAACGTATGTCTAGGGTTTTGCTGTTTCTCTCGTTCAGAGAGGGATTGCATGGTATTTCGGTGCTGTACTGTACTGTGAAGTCAGGATCAGACCGATATGCTACAGGAAAGTTCTTCTCTGTGAAAGGCACATATTGAGCAAAAAGAGGCTGCTTCTAGGGTGGTAACTGGCCATGGAACAAGCTATTATGCTATTGTTCGTTGCCAGGTTGAGCGCTTCTCTCTTTTTATTTATTACTGCATAGTAAGTTATTACATTTTGACTAACCCAAAACTTCCTGCTGAAAACACTACCATAGCATATGACCCTAACTACTAACCAAATGGCAACACCAGGTACTCTAAGTGGCCATATCTTGACCTGAAGGCCATCCCCCTCCTTTATCTGTACCCAATGATAAGCTCCTCGGATGTCAATCTTGGTAAATATCTGAGCTTCTTTTCCCCTATCGAGGAGTTCAGAGATCAGAGGAGGGGGTATTTGTTCTTTACGGTCATTGTGTTCAGGGCCCGATAACCCACACATGGTCTGAGCCCACCATCTTTCTTCCCCACAAAAAATATATCCGCTCCTGTGGGAGGTTGAAGGCCTGATAAACCTATTGGAAAAATTTTCTTTGTTATACTCTTTTAGATGCTTGAACTCTGGGCTTGACAAGGGAAATATTTTTTCATAGGATATGGCAGAGACAGGAAACAGATCTATTGGGCAATCATATGGTCATCGTGGGGGAAGGTGATCTGCCCCTTTCTTTTCAAAAACATCAGCAAATTCTTGATTCGTAACAGGGCACTGAATTTGTATTTCGGAATCACACCTACGGTGACATCCACTTTCTCTTACTTAGACATAGGCTGCGACACATAACTGAGGAGAAGGTGAGAGTACCTGCCTCCCAATTGGCACTTGGGTTATGTAACCTGAGCCAGGGAACGCTTAGTATAAGAGGAAATAAAGGATACAGGACAAAATCCAAAGTGGATATGCTTAATGTGTTTATTCCCGATTTTTATCTGTAGTGACGCTGTTTCGAACTTCACAGGGCCAGAACTTATAATAGGCCCATCCACCACATGTATGATCACAGGAACTTCTTTTTTTCAGTAGGGGCACCGAAAGGTACTGGCTCCTGAGCCTTTTATAGCAGGTATGTTATGATGGTTTCCTGCCCACTGTAATAAGATAATAGTGGAGAGGTGTGAGGTTGTGGTTTTTATTACAGAAATAAGGGTCCATCCGGATCACTATGGCAATGATATCTTCAAGCCCAATATGAGGATCATGATGTACCAGCTCATTCTTTAAAGTTTCTGAGAGTCCAGTTCTGAACTGATTGAGGAGGGTTGGTTTGCTCCAGAATGTATCAGTAGCGATGCATCTGAAATCACTAATATATTCCTCGACAGGTCTGCAGCCTTGGCAAAGTACTTAAAGAGCTGTCTCTGCTGATGAGGTGCAATGAGGGTCATCGTATAATGCATTCATGGCTGATATGAAAGCTTCTAGGGACTCCAATTTGTCTCTATTAGTGAGGACCAAATTATTAGCCCAGAGCTGAGAATCCCAAGAGAGCAAAGAAATTATTTTGAGGACCTTTACAAAGTCAGTTGAGTATGTCAGTTGAGTTGACTTGACTGCAAACATTATTTTAGATGCAGTAATAAAAGTATGATAGCTGCCTCTATCTCCAGAGAAATGCTCAGGCAGAGGAATGTTTGGTTCCAATACCGCTGTCACATTACTTGGTAGGTCAGTTGGAGCTGCAGGAAGTGCAGTATACTCTCCATTAGCTGAAACAAAAGGTTTTCCCGCTCGTGCATCTCTTTCATATCTTGTGTAATTGTGGTCATCTGCTGGGAAAGAGAATTGAGTGCTAAAACTACTTCTGTTGGGTCCATTTTTAAAGGCTTGGACATTAATGTCAGGCTGTGGTGATTGTAACCTATGGTGTTGGTTGATTGTTTCGCTGTGTTGAAGTAATAGAGAAAAGATCAGTCTGCACAAGCTTAGACACAAAGGGAGCAGAAAAACCCCAAAGTCCAGTTAACAGGCCGGGGTCATACACAGGAAGGAAGTCCAAATAATGCTCTAATACAAAAAGAGCAAGCAGGGGTTGAAGACTTACTGGGAGTTTTGCTATCTTGCAGTACCTCACTTCTCACTTTCACTTCATAGATTGGTGGTGTGAAGTTCCTGTCTGTATACTGTTGTGCAGTACATCTCAAGCCTAGGGACTGGATTAATGGCAGAATGGGCAGATATATAGCAGATGAAAAAGAGGTAGGCAAGGGTGACAGGAGAGGAACCTCAAGGTGAGTGACTGGCACGCTGGGCAAACAGGGCAAACAGACCAAGGATGCACAAGATGCAGATCTGACAGAAAGCACAACAAATTAAGCCAATTCCTGCTCAGTGACGGCAGCAGCATATACAATGGTTCTCTTTCTGTTAGTATTTGGAGTTATACAATGCCATTTGAGGGTGATATGGGACATTTATAATTATGTTTAGTAACAATGTGTTCTGTACCCGGCACTATTTGTTCTTTTAGCAATTTTGTTTTTCATTTTGTGTTTTAAAATGACATCACATAACAAAGACTCTTGGTCCATACTGTAACTTTCAAATGTCATATAAAAGTTATTTTGATCTGGCAATGAAACCAACATAGACAAAAATACAGACCAGTACTCCAAACATAATTTTCCACAGTGTATTCCTGAGTGTGTGTAGATGTTTTTAGAGCAAAACCCCTTGCTCATAGTACAGCATAGGGACCAAGGAAAAGCTGCATTCCCTTGGTGCAAAGTGATAAAACGGGCAAGGCGTGCTGTGAGAAGGGCACAAAGATTTTTTTTAAAAAACTCTTCACACCTCCCCCTAGACAGTGCATCGACCATAATGTTTTTTACACCTGGGACATGTCGTGCTGTGAAATGAATATTATATTGCAGACATCGAAGCAATAAATGTCTTAGAAGCCCGACAATCCCCGCTGATGTAGCTAACAGGCAGTTGATTGAAAAAAACACACTTTGGTTATCGCACCAGAAAATCACTGATTTATTAGTCAATCTATAAACAGATGTAGCAACTGGTTGGACTCCGTGGGTGTCCTCTAAATACATATTCCATGAAAGTCGGAAAGGAAAGACTCTCAAATTCTCCCTCATGTCCTCAGAAATTCTCATCCTTGCCTTCTGAGATTTAGAGCCTCCCAGGTGTGCTTCCAATCTGTGGTTGAAAATCCGTTTTTTGGAGCATTCGACTTCTGGGTGCTGACCTCCACAATATCTGCACATGTGCCAAAAGGAACAGGCGGTGACTTTCTCGCACTGTTTATCTTGATATTTCAAGCATTCCCATCCCTTTCTGTGGGCACACAGGCCCGTCCGAAAGGGCTGACTATTCTGTGCAGCCGGGTTTCAGGCCCAAGCTTTGACCACAGAGTCAGCTCGATAGCTCCAAATGAGAGGGCGGGATTTGCTGCCATCTTTCTACAGAATCTTATGTCATAATTCCGCCAGGCCCCCTCTTTATGACATTTAAATATTCTTTCTATTGTGTCCTGATATTTCAAAATGCCTGCCGCTTGGTCTGCCTAGGTAACAAGAACCCAGTACCCTGAAACAGCTCACCCCCTCCTCATAAGAGTCAGGGCGTTTAATCTTTTTGGGGCCCTTGCCATCTTCCTCCATCTTTTGCTGCTTTTGAGCTTCTGCTGAAAGCTTGAATATGTTAACATATTTCCTACTATGTATCTTCTTTACTACCTTTGATTTTAAATGCTCGTGCAATGAGTGAATTCTGAAGGAGAATGAATCTCCTTCTATTGCAGACTTTCTATTGCCTGCCTGCATGACCACGTCCTCTGTTGGCTCCCCAGTTGCTGAACTTAAAGCATTATCTACTAGCTGGGTATTGTCCTTACTACGTGCTTTGTTTCTATCCGCTATTAGTGTTCTAAGCATTCTATACATGCGTATTTATATAACGCACTGTCACTCTCTGAGCTAGACCCAGTAGAGCTTGAATCCCCATTTTAGTGTGTGTATGTGGTGATTGCCTGCTCACCAATTTCCATGGGCTGTGGTTCCGCCTGTACTGTCCCTGAAGATGATGTTCCAGCTGCATCCCTGGAAGGTGCTGCCAATGTTGCCCGGATGATCCCCATGTGGCTGGAGGGTGGCACGGATTGACTATGCTGGCCATTTGTAACCCCTGCAGAGACCTCTGCTGGGTGTATTGTGTCATTCTCTGAGCCCTGTATGGTCTGGGGAGGATCACTTATCTCTCTCTCCCTAGGTGTCCTGCGTCCAGGAGAAGGAGCGCTGTCCCTGAACACGAGAGGGAGAAGTAAAGACCTGCGGGACCTATCCATGATACAAGAGCAGGATGGAACTTTCAGCAACAAGAAGATCTTTAACGGCCAGGAGCAGAAAGAAGGCCTAGAACTCCCTGGAACCCCTTTTTAACAGTGAGTAGAAACCCCTCCCTTAGATATGCAACATTGTTGCCTACCTAGCTCTCAGCACACAATCACTCCTCCTCCCTGGAATCCTTAACCCTTAAGACGTTACTGGCTAAGCTTGAGCCCTGCACTTTCAATACACACACATCAACAATATATATCTATACCAATACCAATAAAACATGGACCAATTACATCACTCCAAGTGGGCATGGTTACAAAGTGACATGCAAAATGTTTCCTAACAACATATTAAACCTTTACTGTCCAATTAGAGATTTAAAATGGACCAAGATTAAAAACAATCTGAGGAAAAAAGGCAGACATTAATCAGTCAGCCACATCATATTAAATGAAACCAACATGCTCCTTCATTTTAGTTTTGGATTTTTATTTCTATTGCCCATGCACAAGCAACATAAATTAAAATAAATTTCCACAGTGAAACATATCTCCAAACCTACTGCTGTTTTTTTCTTCATCAAATAGGATAGTACTTGGGATTTCACCGTAGCACTTTCTAAAAGTCTTTAATATGACCATATTTCAATTTGTTACATGTTAAAGGGACATGCTGTATCTCACTGGTACCACTGACCCTGCAAGTCTATGTGTTTAATCCCTGCATTGTAATGCTAGGAAGCAACAGGGAGGTCACAAGCAGACAGTACCAAGGAGCCAATCAGCTAAAACAACTGTACAATCCAGCCATGTAACTGCCGCTGTTGACTGGCTCATCAATTCTCTGTGGCTCTTGAGTGTAATTGGTTGTGCTAAATTTACATGCTCTAATTAATAGACCTTTCCCATATGTACCATGCAATGTGTGCACAACAATGTCCCTTTAACTCAAAAAGCACTGAACCTATTTATTTTAAATTGCCATATTTACTGGTGGCAAACTGGAGAAAAGTTTGGGACAGTCTTATATTCTCAACTTAAAGGGACAGTCAAGTCCAAAAAAAACTTTCATGTTTCAAATAGGGCATGTAATTTTAAACAACTTTCCAATTTACTTTTAGCACCGATTTTTCTTTGTTCTCTTGGTATTCTTAGTTGAAAGTTAAACCTAGGAAGGCTCATATGATAATTTCTAAATTATCAAAATATTGATAAAGCTTTTGTTTAAGCTGAAACAGGCTTTCCATTATAAACCTTATTATTTTATATATGACAACATTTTCCATGCTTTTAGAATGCACCAAAGAGTACAACTTCAAGGAACTTTAATGGGCTCTAGTCAACAAAAGCTGAGGAAAACCATGACACAAGGGGCCATTTTAAGAAGTAACCAAATGTTATCCTATTATGTACCAGAGAAAACTCCTACTTGGCTGATTGCGTAACTCAAATCTGAAAATGGCTTGTCGACTAACATAGCTAACAAGCTGATCTGATTGGTTATATACTAAATCTGGTTGTTGGCATGTCTCATATGCTATGATTCCACAAACTGAACCATTATTTTCTTTGTTTGTTTTTTTTCCTAGTTATTGCTTTCATATTGGTCTACTTAGCCTCAGAAAATAATAAGTTGTTGACGGTCTTGCTATATTAACGCGTCCAAAAGAATTATGTATCCTTTTTTTTATTGATTTTAGAAGGCGTACTACTTTGTGATGCTTAAAATTCAGGATTAAACATACCAAGAATAGCACGTTTTATGGTTTCTGAAGGTTTTACTGCTATTTCTATTATTTTTGCAAAAGAGATGTTGATTATTAAAATTATTTTCAATAATAAATATTTACAAAACATTTTGAACTCATTCTGTCTGTCTGTCTCTGTCTGTCTATCTATCTACTATCTATCTATCTATCTATCTATCTATCTATCTATCGATCTATCTATCTATCTATCTATCTATGGAACTACCTTACTGCTAGATTACGAGTTTTGCGTTATGAGTGAAAAAGTTATGGCTTTTTCACTATCGCTGGTATTACAAGTCTTGCAGGTATATCTGTAGCGCACACTTTTTTTGGCCGTAACATAAACCTAACTAACGCAGCGTTTAAAAAGTCCTTTTTCAATGGGACTTCCACAGCGCGGGTATTACGAGTTTGCCTGTCCGGCCAAAAAGTGAGCGGTACAGCCTATACCGTCAAGATCCGTACCGTAAACTGAAAGTCAGTAGTTATGGCTTTTATGTTACAAAGCCGTAACATAAAACTCATAACTAAAGTGTTACAAAGTACACTAACACCCATAAACTACCTATTAACCCCTAAACCGAGGCCCTCTCGCATCGCAAACACTAAAATACATTTATTAACCCCTAATCTGCCGCTCCCGACATCGCCGCCACTATAATAAACATATTAACCCCTAAACCGCCGCACTCCCACATCGCAAACACTAGTTAAATATTATTAACCCCCTAATCTGCTGTGCCTAACATCGCCACAACCTACATTACTGTTATTAACCCCTAATCTGCTGCCCCCAAAATCGTCGACACTATACTAAAGTTATTAACCCCTAAACCTAACCCTAAGTCTAACCCTAACACCCACTAACTTTAACATAATTTTAATCATTCCAAATAAAAATTACAATTACTACCTAAATAATTCCTATTTAAAACTAAATACTTAACTGTAAAATAAACCCTAAGCTAGCTACACTATAACTAATAGTTATACTGTAGCTGTCTTAGGTTGTATTTTTATTTCACTGCTTAGTTTGTATTTATTTTAACTAGGTAAACTAGTTAGTAAATAGTTATTAACTATTTACTAGCTACCTAGTTAAAAAAATACAAATTTGCCTGTAAAATAAAACCTAACCTGTCTTACACTAACAATTACATTAATTAAATACAATTACCTAAATTACAAAAAAACAAACACTAAATTACACAAAATAAAAAAGAAATGATCAAATATTTAAACTAATTACACCTAATCTAATAGCCCTTTCAAAATAAAAAAGTCCCCCCAAAATAAAAAACCCACTAGCCTAAACTAAACTGCAAATAGCCCTTAAAAGGGCCTTTTGCAGGGCATTGCCCCAAAGAAATCAGCTCTTTTACCTGTAACAAAAAAACAACAACCCCCCAACAGTAAAACCCACCACCCACTCAACCAACCCCCCAAATAAAATCCTACCTAAAAAAACGAAGCTCCCCATTGCCCTGAAAAGGGCATTTGGATGGGCATTGCCCTTAAAAGGGCATTTAGCTCTTTTTCAGCCCAAACCCTAATCTAAAAATAAAACCCACCCAATAAACCCTTAAAAAAACTAACACTAACCCCCGAAGATCCACTTACAGTTTTTGAAGACCGTACATCCATCCTCAACAAAGCCAGGAGAAGTCTTCATCCAAGCGTCAAGAAGTCCTCAAAAAAACCAGGAGAAGTCTTCATCCAAGCGGCAAGAAGTCCTCAACGAGGCCAGGAGAAGTCTTCATCCAAGCGGAAAGAAGTGGTCCTCCAAGCGGGCAGAAGTCTTCATCAAGACGGCATCTTCTATCTTCATCCTTCCGACGCGGAGCGGCTCCATCTTCAAGACATCCAGGGCGGTCCCAGCCATACACTGAAGGTTCCTTTAAACAACGTCATCCAAGATGGTGTCCCTTGAATTCCGATTGGCTGATAGAAATCAGCCAATCAGAATTAAAGGTGAAAAAAATCCTATTGGCTGATGCAATCAGCCAATAGGATTGAGCTTCAATCCTATTAGCTGATCCAATCAGCCAATAGGATTGAGCTCGCATTCTATTGGCTGTTCCAATCAGCCAAAAGAATGCATGCTCAATCCTATTGGCTGATTGGAATGCGGTAGCAATTTGCATTTCAAAAATTAACAAGAGGTCAGAACTCTGATTAGTTTTAAAAATGTCCCACAACAGTATTGTTACTTTTTTTATAAAAAAATACATGTGCATTTTTTTTAATTTTAAATATAACTGCACAAAGCAGTTTTAAGAGCTTAAAGTGTGCGGTTGTGGGGTGTTAGAAAAAAAAGGCACTGAAAAGTGCCTTTGCCTTGCGGTCTATGGGGACTGTGTTATTACTCCAAAAAAAAAAAATATATATATATATATTTACACTTCAAAAATAGACAGGCACTCTCCGGTATTAAATCCAAAGTTTTTTCTTTTTATTGTGACGTTTCGGGGTATTTAGCCCCTTCCTCAGACAGAAAAATACATATACAACACACATCAAACTTACCCTCCTATATACCCCACAAAGTGCAAATGAGTGAACACAGGTGTGTCGGATCTGCATCACATTAGCACTACTGAGCATGTGCAAATGGCCAATTAAGGCAACACATCTGGATCAAAACAAAAAAGCAAATGCGAAATGCACAAGTCTAATTGTAAAAATTGGCAACATCTAAGCTGTAAGTAATTCTTCAATCAATCTTAGATTAGCAGCTGGCAAACAATCAGAAGACATTCAGAGATAGACATAATTAACTGTGGATGTCAATGACGATATAGAACACCTGTGCTTACATAGATAGTATGGTTATGTGCAGGGGCAAAAACGTAACATGGGTTGTCACTCCTGTAAATACAGCATCACATAGTATACGATTAGGCTCATGATATTATATAACTGGCAAACCACACTATACCAACAGTTAAAACAAAAATATAAAAATATAACAACCCAAATACAGTAGATAGTAAAAGGGGCCAACCTAAAAGGTCATATGTGTGATAAATTAATGACCCATATACATTAATCAGGGTTCAGTTGACACATACACAACAAGTGGGAAGTAATACTCAACGTCAGTGCGCAAATTTCGTTACCTACACATGTTTGGCGCAATGTCTTTGACTATGTGTTTAACCTGAAGTGGCTACCATATCGAAGTATCAGGCCACCCAAGCCCATAGATGTATAATTGTTTACACGTGTCCCCAATGGAAAGCTATTGGTTTTGTGATATAGATCGCTGCAATGTCTTTAACTATGTGTTTAACCTGAAGTGGCTACCGTATCAAAGTACCAGGCCGCACAAGCCCATAGATGTATAATTGTTTTACACGTGTCCCCAATGGAAAGCTATTGGTTTTGTGATATAGATCGCTGCAATGTCTTTAACTATGTGTTTAACCTGAAGTGACTACCGTATCGAAGTACCAGGCTGCCCAAGCCTATAGATGTATAATTGTTTACACGTGTCCCCACTGGAAAGTTACTGGTTTTGTGAAATAGATTGCTGTAGAGTCACAAGGATTACAAACTGGACACCTAATATCCGCAAATACATATTCCCATATATCAATATTAGTTATAAATAATTAATAATGTGTTTGTTCAGTCTAACTCACAAATTCATACTCTATTGGGGTAAGGCGATCAGTATCAAACCATTAATATCATACCGGTACGTTTCTGTCTCCCCAAATATGTGGTGGGTATTTACCTATGTGCTTAACCTATTGACTGTGGCTGTTTTAGCACGTTACTTTGGTTAAACACATCAATAACTCACAGCGACCTTATGTTGCAACATAGCTAGTGGAGAACACATAATGTATAATCAACAGTTTAGAACAAATCTCAGCAGTCATAACTGCGGCTAGGCATCGCATATAGGTGGGCCAGTGTGCCAGACACCCCGTCAATATGGATAGGTACATAATTATTGGATGTTAAACTATTCAGCAAAACAACCAAGTGGAAAACATTATGCAGTGTGTTTGCACAATAGCAGACACTAATACTTATAAAAAATTGACAACTGATCCTACAAAAGTGTTCAAGACACAGATTGATGGGTACTTAACTCTCATTAATGTGATGGGCTTTATCAGCACTGCAAATAAAGAATTCCTTACAGTGGAAAATCCTGTGATACCCATCATTTATACATTGCCTAAAGTGCATAAAGACCCACTGCATCCACCAGGGCGTCCAATCATCTCGGCAAGAGGTTCATTATTGCAGACATTGGCTACTTTTGTTGACAGCTTTTTACAACCAATAGTTCGCAATGTAGCTTCCTTCCTACTTGACTCTATTGAGCTGATAAAACTATTAAAGGATGAACAGAATGTATCTGATGAGGATAGTCTCGTCACACTAGATGTGATGAGCCTATATACAGTGATTCCCCACAATGGTGGCTCAGCTGCAGTACAATCACACTTGAAAAAATACCCGTATATAGGCCCACCAATCGATGTATTGGCACAGCTCTTGGAATACTGTTTAACACTCAACTACTTCAAGTTTGAACAGAAGTACTATTTGCAGACAGCGGGAACGGCGATGGGGTCCAATGTGGCCCCATCTTACGCAAACATCTATATGTCTGAATTTGAGGAACACATGACTGATTGCTTTAAGGACACTAGGATACGGCTATACAGGAGATATATAGATGATTTGTTCTTCATCTGGTCAGGCACAGAGGAGGAACTCATCATCTGGTCCGAGACTTTAAACCAAGCGAATGAGAATCTGAAATTCAAGCTGACATACTCAAAAACACAAATTGACTTCTTGGACCTAAGAATCTTTAAAAAACACCAACATCTTGACACAACCCTCTACAGCAAAGAAACTGACAGGAACTCCCTGCTTAAAGCTTTAAAGCTGACAGTTGTCACCCCCCGGCCCTCAAACGGGCTCTTCCGAAGTCTCAATTGAAAAGGGTGATTAGGAACAACTCAGTGACAACACTACGAGATGAACAACTATGTGATATGAATAAGAAATTCCTGAGCAGGGGATACTACAAGAAGAATCTCCAAACAACATTGAATGAACTGGGAGGTCTTACCCAAGAAGAAGCACTGGTAAAGAAAACAAGTGAGGTTGGGACTGAGAAGAGGCTCACGTTTGTCACTACTTTCACTCCTGACAAATGGGAAACACCTGGGATACTGAGGAAGAATTGGGAAACTATCAAGAGTGATAAAAGTCTCCCACTGCATGATTACGAGGTCCCGAGAATTAGATACAAGAGGGGCAAGTAACTACGTGATATTCTGATGCGACCTGACTTTAAAGCAAGTTACAATCCAGGTACCTGGTTGGGAGGAACACCAAGAAACGGATGCTACATATGTAGTGGATGCACTACTTGTAGCGGCCTCACCCAATTAAATTCTTTACGCATCCTTGGAGCAACAAAAGCTACTTTATAAAATTTCGCCTGACCTATACCACCACTTTTGTTGTTTAGCTGCTACATTGTAGCTGTGGTAAATACTATGTTGGTAAAACGAACGATAACTTGAGGATCCGCATAGCTAATCATCGGTGTGCCATCAGAAGCGCTTTAGCAACAGGTAAGGCAGACCAACCGGTCGCCAAGCACTTTTTATCTGCCAAGCACTCAGTCTCTGAGCTAAAATACACGATTATTGATCATGTCCCACCTCTGAATAGGGGCGGTGACAGAGCAAAACTGCTGCTACAGAAAGAAAGCAGATGGATTTTCAACCTACAAACTTTAGTGCCTAGAGGACTTAATACCAACATGGATATGCATTGTTTCCTCTGATTTATTATATGAGTCTGCTATTGTGTAACACACTGCATAATGTTTTCCACTTGGCTGTTTTGCTGAATAGTTTAACATCCAATAATTATGTACCTATCCATATTGACGGGGTGTCTGGCACACTGGCCCACCTATATGCGATGCCTAGCCGCAGTTATGACTGCTGAGATTTGTTCTAAACTGTTGTTCATACATTATGTGTTCTCCACTAGCTATGTTGCAACATAAGGTCGCTGTGAGTTATTGATGGGTTTAACCAAAGTAACGTGATACACCAGCCACAGTCAATAGGTTAAGCACATAGGTAAATACCCACCACATATTTGGGGAGACAGAAACGTACCGGTATGATATTAATGGTTTGATACTGATCGCCTTACCACATTAGAGTATGAATTTGTGAGTTAGACTGAACAAACAGATTATTAATTATTTATAACTAATACTGACATATGGGAATATGTATTTGCGGGTATTAGGTGTCCAGTTTGTAATCCTTGTGACTCTACAGTGATCTATATCACAAAACCAGTACCTTTCCAGTGGGGACACGTGTAAACAATTATACATCTATAGGCTTGGGCGGCCTGGTACTTTGATACGGTAGCCACTTCAGGTTAAACACATAGTTAAAGACATTACAGCGATCTATATCACAAAACCAATAGCTTTCCATTGGGGACACGTGTAAACAATTATACATCTATGGGCTTGGGCGGCCTGGTACTTTGATACGGTAGCCACTTCAGGTTAAACACATAGTTAAAGACATTGCAGCGATCTATATCACAAAACCAATAGCTTTCCATTGGGGACACGTGTAAACAAATATACATCTATGGGATTGGGTGGCCTGATACTTAGATATGGTAGCCACTTCAGGTTAAACACATAGTCAAAGACATTGCGCCAAACATGTATAGGTAACGAAATTTGCGCACTGACGTTGAGTATTACTTCCCACTTGTTGTGTATGTGTCAACTGAACCCTGATTAATGTATATGGGTCATTAATTTATCACACATATGACCTTTTAGGTTGGCCCCGTTTACTATCTACTGTATTTGGGTTGTTATATTTTTATATTTTTGTTTTAACTGTTGGTATAGTGTGGTTTGCCAGTTATATAATATCATGAGCCTAATCGTATACTATGTGATGCTGTATTTACAGGGGTGACAACCCATGTTACGTTTTTGCCCCTGCACATAACCATACTATCTGTGTAAGCACAGGTGTTCTATATCGTCATTGACATCCACAGTTAATTATGTCTATCTCTGAATGTCTTCTGATTGTTTGCCAGCTGCTAATCTAAGATTGATTGAAGAATTACTTGCAGCTTAGATGTTGCCAATTTTTACAATTAGAACTGTGCATTTCGCATTTGCTTTTTTGTTTTGATCCAGGTGTGTTGCCTTAATTGGCCATTTGCACATGCTCAGTAGTGCTAATGGGATGCAGATCTGACACACCTGTGTTCACTCATTTGCACTTTGTGGGGTATATAGGAGGGTAAGTTTGATGTGTGTTGTATATGTATTTTTCTGTCTGAGGAAGGGGCTAAATACCCCGAAACGTCAAAATAAAAAGAAAAAACTTTGGATTTAATACCGGAGAGTGCCTGTCTATTTTTGAAGCATGGATACGAATGTTCAGGAGCACCCTGGATAATTGCCTTATTTTTTTGGAGAGTGCT